>NW_008348199.1:4867795-4943758 GCF_000622305.1 Nannospalax galili | reverse complement strand
GTATCCAGACATAACTACAGGAACCAGGATAATGGAAAGGAAACAAGGGGGGAAAAGAAAAAAAAAAAAACAAAAAAAAAAAAAAAAAAGAATAAAATTTAAAAAAGCAAATTCTGGCCGGGATTAAAGGCACATGCCACCATACCCGGCCTTCTTTTCTTTTTCTTTTTTCTTTTTTGGTCTGTTTGAGACAAGGTCTCCCTGTAGCCCCAGCTGGCCTGGAACTCACTGTGTAGACCAGGCTGGCCTCGAGTTCACAGAGATCTGCCTGCCTCTGCCTCCCAAGTGCTGGGATTAAAGGTGTATGTCATCACACCCAGCATCTTTTTTTTTTTTTTTAAGTTACAGTAACAATAGTACAAAGGATAAACCAGTGTCTGTACCAACACCACCACAAATAAGGGAATGAAACATTCTGCTGCCAGATCACCATGGCTACAACATCACTAGGAGACAGGAAAAACTTTTTTTTTTTTTTTTGAGACAAAGTCTCATGAAGTCTAGGCTAGCTTCAAACTCCTCACTATATAGTCCAAGCAGGCCTTGAGCCTGCCTCCACCTCCCAAATGCTGAGATTAAAGGTGTGTACCACCATGCCAGGAAGTGATGGAAAGTTTTATCTCCACTGTAATTCTGTATACTCCTTGTCACATGTCAGTCTATTGTGGATTGGATTTCAAGCCAAGGCTGTTGAGGCTTGGTTGTTTGTGGTAAGTGTAATCACCTAAAAGAGACTGCATCATAAGAACTCTGACCTAATCAATAAATTAATCCACTCATGGATTCATAATTTATTTGGTATATGTGCATATATGTGTCACTCTGTGTGTGTGTGTGTGTGTGTGTGTGTGTGTATCCCTGGGTCCTGGGAATGGAACTTGGTTCTTCAGGCTTGGCAGCAAGTGCCTTTCCCTGCTGAGCCACCTCACCAGTCCTGGATTCATAATTTGCTGGTATTTAGTGGTAGAAATGTTAGCAGGTGGGGCTAGTTGAAGGAAATAGGCCATTGGTATTCTTTTGAAAAATATGGGGTTTTTTGTTGTTTGAGTCAGGCTCTCCTAATGTGGCCTAGGCTGGACTGCAACTTGTGATCTTCCTGACTCAGCCACAAAAGCAGCCATGTATCTTGTCGCCTGTCCCTTCCTGTCTCCCTCCTATCAACCTTCCCACACACTCCCACTTCCATGGTATTCTGCTCACCCCAAGCCTAAAGCAACGAATTCATCCAACTTAAGACTGGAGCCTCTGGAGCCAAAGCAAATCTTTCCCCTTTTATATTGTTTCCCACAGCCAGACATGGTGCTGCACTCCTATAATCCCAGCATCAGGAGGTAAAGGCAGAGGATCAATGCCTCAAGCCCAGGGCTACCTTGGACTACATAGCCAGTTCCAGACCTATGAGGATGACACAAGTCTCACTATGCAGCCTTTTCTGTCTTCACAGGGGTGCAAACACCATCAATCCCAGCACTCGGGAGGCAGAGACAAGCAGATCTCTGTGAGATCCAGACCAACCTGGTCTGGTCTATGTAGTGAGTTCCAGGCCATTGGGGCTATAGGCCTGTGCTGGATAGCTTTAGTGTCAACTTGACACACCTGGGTTGAGGGAGCCTCAATCGGGGAATTGCCTCTATTGGACTGGCCTGTGGCCATGTCTGAAGGGCATCTTCTTGATGAGTGATGTGGGAGGGCCCAGCTCACTGTGGGTGGTGCCACTTGCCTGTGGCCATGTCTGAGGGGCATCTTCTTGATGAGTGATGTGGGAGGGCCCAGCCCACTGTGGGTGGTGCCACACCTGGGCATGTGGGCCTGTGTTGCATAAGAAAGCAGGCTGAGCAGGGGCCAGGAGAGCAAGCCTGTAAGCAGCGTTCCTCCATAGCCTGTGGTCCAGCTCCTGCCTCCAGGTTCCTGCCCTGAGTTCCTACCTTGGGCTCCCTGATGAACTGCGACCTGGGAGTTGTAAGACAAATAAACCCTTTCTTCCCCAAGTTGGTACTGGTCAGAGTGTTTCGTCACAGCAATGAAGAACAAACTAAGACAAGGCCTGGCTTGTGAAGTGTCAAAGGAAAGCAAAGATTCCATCAGGGCTGTTTGTGTGGAATTAAGAATTTTTGGACATGAAACCTTTTGTGCTTGACTGGGACAATTGATGCTGGTTAGCTGGGGCTGAAAATCATCTGTGAGTGACAAGAGACTGGCATCATCAAGGTGAAGTCTGGGAAGTATTTCCTCAGTGTCAGCACACACAAGCTGTGGTCCAGAGGGAGCTCAAGGCTCCATCTCAAGCTGGAAGCCGGAATTGGTAATGTGTAAGAGTCTCCTACATAGTACTGGTTTTGAAGGCATAAAGGACTCATGGAAAGGATCTGAGATTTGGCATCATGTGAAGAGGCCCTTGGTTAAAGTGCAGTCTTGGTTGCAATGGATTCCCTGGCATATTGGAGATGCTAGGACCATGGGATGGCCACCAAGGGCAGCGGCAGGTGTGGAATGGGGTCGACCTGAGCCTGAGAGGAGCTGTGTGAACTATGGATGGCAGAGCCAGATAAGTGGAGCTGCCCAAACCCTTTGGAGCCCAGAAGATGGTGAGGGAATCCCAGATGTCCAGTCTTGAGCTACTTTGCAGGACTTTAGGACTTTGGTTTTGCTTAAGTGTACCTGATTCTTCCATTTTGAAATAAGATAGTATTTAATTTAACTTGTTTGGGATTTTACAGGAGCCCACAGTTAAGAGACTTTTTTTTTTTTTTTTTTTTTTTTTGGTCTTTTTGAGATAGGGTCTCCTTGTAGGCCCAGCTGTCCTGGAACTCATTATGTAGACCAGGCTGGACTCACAAAGATTCACTTGCCTCTGCCTCCCAAGTGCTGGGATTAAAGGCGTGTGCTTAAAGACGTGTGACTTTGAACTTTTTGAACTCACAGAGATCTGCCTGCCTCTAATCTGCCTAATCCTGAGTGCTGGGATTAAAGGCATGGAGAACCATGTCCAGCCCTTTACATAAATATTTTTTAACATATTTTATTTGTATGAGTATATTGAGCCCACAGTTAAGAGACTTTTTAAAGGAACTTTGAATTTTTGTTTGTTTTTTAAATATTTTATTTATTTTTATGTGTATGCATGTATTGCCTGCATATAGGTAAATGCATCCATGTCATGCAATGCCCTCAGAGGACAGAAGAGGCTGTCAGGGTCCCTGGAGCTGGAGATACGTACAGTTGTTAGCTGCCATGTGGGTGCTGGGATTCGAACCTGGATCTTCTGCAAGAACAACCAGTGTTCTTAACAGCTGAGCCATCTCTCCAGCCCCACATTCAGTGTTCTCAACTGCTGAGCCATCTCTTCAGCCCCAGAACTTTGAATTTTTAAAAAATATTTATTATTTTTATTTTAGGTATATGAGTGTATTGAGCCCACAGCTATGTGTATAAGTGTATGCCTGCATGTATGTAAGTGCACCCATGTTGTGCAATGCCCATGGAGGAAGAAGAGGGCTTAGGACTAGAGTTATAGACAGTTGTTAGCTGCCATGTGGTTGCTCAGAATTGAACCCAAGTCCTCTGCAAGAGCAGTCAGTGTTCTTAACTGCTGAATCATCTCTCCAGTTCTTAAAGTGTTTGAATTTTTAAGGACTATGGGACTTTTAAAGTCATACTATTTTATATTGTAATATTAATATTAACATTGGGGATAAGAAATGGAAAGTTTTGGTTTGATGTGTTTCTATGTCAAGTTGACAAGGGATCAGTTGTACTGGATAGCTTTAGTGTCAGCTTGTCACACCTGGGTGGGAGGGACCCTCAATTGAGGAATTTCTTCCATTGGAGTGGACTGTGGCCATGTCTACGGGGCATTTTCTTTCTTTATTGTTGAATGATGTAGGAAGGCCCAGCCCACTATAGGCAGTGCTACTCAAGGGCAGGTGTTTCTGTGTTGTTTAAGAAAACAGGCTGTGGGGGCTGAAGAGCTGGCTCAGTGGTTAAGAGCACTGGCTGTTGTGGCAGAAGACCCAGGTTCAAAACCCAGGTGGCTAACAACTGTCTGTAACTCCAGTTCCAGAGGATCCGATGCCCTTTTCTGTCTTAGAAGGGCACAACATGACACAGGTACACTTACATACATGCAGGTATAACACTCGTACACATAAAATAAAAATAAAATAAAAATAAAAATGGTCTATTTAAGTCAAGTGTGGTGGCGCACACCTTTAATCCCAACACCTAGGAGGCCAAGGCAGTTGGATCTGTGAGTTCAAGGCCAGCCTAACTATATAGTCAGTGCCACAGTGCCAGGTCAGCTGGAGCTCTAGGGAGACCCTGTCTCAAAAAGACCAAAAAAAAAAAAAAAAAAAGTCTATTTAAAAGAAAGAAAAAAAAAGCAGACTGACAGGGGCTGGAGAGCTGGTTTAGTGGTTAAGAGCACTGGCTGCTCTTGTAGATGACTTAGGTTTGATTCACAGCACCCACATGGTGGCTAACAACCATCTATAACAGAAGCTCCAGGGGATCCAAGCTGTCCTCTGACCTCCTAGGGCTTTGCATGACAGGGATACACTTAAATATGTAGGCAATACACTTAAAAATATTTTATTTATGCCAGGCGTGGTAACGCACGCCTTTAATCCCAGCACTGGGGAGGCAGAGGCACGGGATCTCTGAGAGTTCAAGGCCAGCCTGGTCTACATAGTGAGTTCCAGGACAGCTGGGGCTACAGGGAGACCCTGTCTCAAAAAGACCCCCCAAAAATTTTTATTTATTATTTTTATTTTTATAAGAAAGCAGGCTGGGCCAAGTGTGGTGGTGCATACCTTTAATCCCAGTGTTTGGGAGGCAGAGGCAGGCAGATCTCTGTGTGTTGAGGCCAGCCTGGTCTACATAGCAAGTTCCAGGCCAGCTGGGGCTACAGGGAGACCCTGTCTCAAAAAGACAAAGAAAAAAAATTAAATTAAATTAAAAATTTTTAAAAACATGCTGAGGCCAGGCGTGGTGGTGCACGCCTTTGATCCCAGCACTTGGGAGGCAGAGGCAGGTGGATCTCTGTGAGTTCAAGGCCAGCCTGGTCTACATAGTGAGTTCCAGGACAGCTGGGGCTACAACTGAACCCAGGCCAGAGGAACAAACCAGTAAATGGCACTCCTCCATGGTCTGTGCTTCAGCTCCTGCCTCCAGGTTCCTGCCCTGCGTTCCTTCTCCAACTTCCCTCAGTGATAAACTGTGACCTGGGAGATGTGAAATAAACTCTTTCTTCCCCAAGTTTATTTCAGTCAGTATTTTTTTTAATATTTTATTATTTTTATTTTATGTATATACGTGTATTGCCTGCATATAGTAAGTGCATCCATGTTGTGCAATGCCCGAGGAGGACAGAGGAGGCTGTCGGATCCCCTGGCACTGGAGTTATGGACAGTTATTAGCTGCCATGTGGGTGCTGGGATTCGAACCAGGGTCCTCTGCAAGAACAACCAGTGTTCTTAACCGCTGAGCCATCTCTCCAGCCCCTTGGTCAGTATTTTTATCACAGCAGTAGAAATAAACGAGGACACCCACTTGACCTGGAACTCACTGATTCAGCGAGGGTGGCTAGCCAGCGAGCCAGGAGCAACCACTTGTCTCTGCCTCCTCAGTCCTGGAGTTACAGGTACAGGCAGCCATGCTTGACTTTTACATGGGTGCTGGGGATGCGAACTCAGATCTTCATGCTTGAGCAGTAAGCACTTTATCCTCTGAGCCATCATCTCAGCCCAATTCATTTTCTTACTCCTATTTTATTTTTTTACTCCTATTTGCTCTCCTCTTTTACAGTTAAAGGCTCAGACAGGAAGGGTCTCAGAATTATGGTCTGTGTAGGTAACCAGTGAGGGAATTCTTTCTATGCTATGTGCAATGACAGGGGACCAACAAGAAGGCCTTAGGAGACACCTGAATTGAATTGTGAGTGTTCATGGGCAATGCTGGAGAATCCAAGTTGCAGGGAAATGCTTAAGAGATTTAAGGAACGCAGGGAGACGGAAGGGCCTGAGAGCCTTATCATTCTGTCATCCTTTGTAATACATATAGAGTGGGTAAGGAACAGAAAAAAGGGTCGCAGTTGAGCATCAGCAGGTAAATACAGTGGCTAGAGAGATGGCTCTGTGGTTGGTTAAGAGCCCATACTTCTCTTTCAAAGGACCTAAGCACCCACATCAGGCAGCTCACAACCACCTACAACTCCAGCTCCAAGGGATCCAATGCCTTAACCTCCTTGGGAACCTGCACTCACATGTACATACTGACACACAGACACACACAAATACATAATTTAAAATAATAATTGATTCGGCAAATGGATCCGTGGGTAAGGTGCTTACAGCCACCAAACCTGAAGATCTGAGTTTGGTCCCCAAGACTTACATGGTGGAAGGAAAGAACCAGCTCCTACAGGTTGTCCTCTGACCCCCACATGCAGAGGTGGGCAAGCGCATCCCACCTCACACAAAAATGAAGTAAATAAATACTTAGATAAGGTAGCTGGGTTTGGTGACACAAGTAAGACTGTATAAATACAGTCTCAGGTGTCTCAGATGAGATGGAACACAGTGGTGAAAAAAAGCCCAGCAGCTGACTGCTCAAAAGCAAGGAGCAATTAGGCAGATCAAATGAGTCCACCAGGGAGAGGTAAATATGAGGACAGATTCTCAGCAGGCAGAGTCACTCTTCCTGTAAGTGAAGCCTTCAGGAGGCTGTGCACACTGTACATAGATTACCTTTCTTTTATATTTATTTATTTTTGGCTTTTACTTTTGCTTTTTAAATTTTTATTTATTTTATTTTATTTTATTTTATTTTATGTGTATGAGTGTTTTGCCTACATGTGTATAAGTGCATCCATGCATGCAATGCCCAAAGAGGTAAGAAAAGGATCTCAGATTCCCTGAAACTGGAGTTAACAGATGGCTATTAGCCACTATGTGGGTGCTGGGAACCAAGATCCTTTGCAAGAGCAGCTGGTGCTCTTAACCATTAACCACTGAGCCATCTCTTTAGCCCCTGCTTTTGGGTTTTTTTAAAAAACTATTTATTATTTTTATTTATGTGTATGAGTGTATTGCCTACATGTATGTAGATGCACCCATGTCGTGCAATGCCCACGGAGGTCAGAAGAGGGCGTCAGACCTCTTGGAACTGCAGTTATGGACAGTTGTTAGCCACCATGTGTGTGCTGGGAATCAAACTCACGTCCTCTGCAAGAGCAGCTGGTGCTCTTAACCATTAACCACTGAGCCATCTCTTCAGTCCCTGCTTTTTTTTTTGTTTTGTCTTGTTTTTTGTTTTTGAGACAGAGTCTCCCTGTAGTAGGGTTTACCAGAACTCACTATGTAGACCAGGCTGGCCTTGAATTCACAGAGATCCACTTGCCTCTGCCTCCTGGAGTGCTGGGATTACAGGTATGGACCAGCCACCACCACTTCCAGCTCATTTGTTTTGTTTTGAAACAAGGTCTCACTATGCAACCTGGCTGGTGTGGAACTTTTTATTTAGACCAGGCTGGCCTCTAACTGACAGAAATCTGCCTGCCTCTAACTCCTGAGTGCTAGCTTAAAACCTGTGCACCACCATGCCAGGCGTTGAACTTTTTTTTTTTTAATTATTTTTATTTGTATATTTAGTATTATTTGTCGTGTGTGTGTGTGTGTGTGTGTGTGTGTGTGTGTGTGTGTGAATGTGTACATGTAAGTGTAGATGCCTTCAGAGTCCAGAAGAGGGCTCCTTTGGAGCTGGAGCTACATGTGGTTGTGAGCCAGCTGACATGGGTGCTGGGAAATAAACTCTGGTCCTTTGCGAGATCAGCAAGCACTCTTAATCACAGAGCCATCTCTCCAACCCAAACTTTGAATTTTGGATCCTCCTGCCTCATTTCCCAAGTGCTAAGATTGCATACATCACATATGGCTTACGCATTAACTTTTTTTTTTTGGTCTTTTTGAGACAGGGTCTCTCTGTAGCCCCAGCTGTCCTGGAACTCACTATGTAGACAAGGCTGGCCTTGAACTCACAGAGATCCGCCTGCCTCCTGAGTGCTGGGATTAAAGACATGCACCACCACGCCCTGCCATTGTGTATGTGTATGCATGTGCATGTGTGTTTTATGTATGTGTGTGCACATACATGGAGAAGCTAGGGGTGCTGTTGATTTCTTCAATCTCTTATTTTTTGCCACAGGGTCTCTCCTTGTATCTGGAAATCACCAATTCTGCTAGAGTAGCTAGCCCGAAAGTCCAGGAATTCTCCTGTCTAGGTCTCCCCAGTTCCCAGCTTTTATGTGGGTGCTGCAGATTGAACTCAGGTCCTCATGCTTGCACAGCAAGCCCTTTACTAACTGAGCCATCTGCTCAGCTACAGATCATGCTTTTGTGGTAGGAATGGGGCAAAGATGAAAAACACCAGGCCCATTTTTCACTCTCAGTGGGGAGAGTGGAGAGCTTTCTAAGCTCTCCTTTGGCCTAGTCCCCTAATCTGCCCACCTAGCTCCAGCCTCACTGCTGTTTACTGGTTCATCCTGGTTGCTGCAGCAGCCTGCTCACCAGTCTCTGGCTGGCTCAATCACTTCCACTCTGATCCACCATTCCAAAGCCTAGTTCTAATTATGTCTTCCTTTGGGATTGCAGTTGGCAGACTTTAGTCTGTGGGCCATATCAAGCCTGCAGACCAAATTTAATGTTTGTATTGCCTATGAGCTAAGAATAAGTTTTTACATCTTTTTTTAAAAAAAATTTATTTATGGGGCTGGAGAGATGGCTCAACAGTTAAGAGCACTGACTGCTCTTGCAGAGGACCCGGGTTCGATTCCCAGCACCCACATGGCAGCTATGAACCGTCCTTAACTCCAGTTCCAGGGGAATCTGAAGCCCTCTTCTAACCTCCGCAGCATGACACGACACGGGTGCACTCACATATATGCAGGCAACACACTCATACACACACACACACACAAATATTTTTTAATTACTTAATTTATTTTTATGTATGTATGTATGTATTTATTTTGATCTTTTGTTTTGTTTTGAGACAGGGTATCACTATAGCCACAGTCAGCCTAGAACTCACTATGTGGACCAGGCTGGCCTTGAACTCACAGAGATCCACCTGCCTCTGCCTCCTGAATGTTGTGATGAAAGGCGAGCGCCACCACGCCCTGCTGTATTTTTTTTTAAGTGTATATTGCCTAGTTTGTATTCTGGTTCCTGAGGGTGATACAAGGGATGGAGACTGGTGAATGTGGAGCCGGTTTTCAATGGTCACAGTGTAGGATTTCAGGGCAGATGAAGGAGAACTGGCAGTTCTAACTGGGCCTGCCTTCAGTGGAAACCATTCTTTGGTTATGATCTTTTCCCAGGTGAACAACATTAAGTGCAACATGGGTGAAGCTGGGCTGTGACGGGGATTGTAGCTCCCAGTCAACTCCAGGATCACTGAGGGTTAGGTGGGTTGAATGCATTGAAGCACATTTTCAGTTTAGGATATTTTCCATTTACCATGGTTTATGGGGGGGGTTGTTTATTTATTTATTTTTTTGTGTTCCACTGTTTTGAAACAGTATCTTGTTATGTAGCCCAGGTGGGTCTAGAACTTGCAACAATCCTGTTACCTCTGACTGCCAAGTGCTGGGATTGCAGGTATGTGAAACTAAGTCACTAAGTTGGGCCTGATGTGGTTGTGTAGAACAGGGTCTTCTGAACAAAAACAGTGGCCCTCCTCATCAGATCACCTGTGCCTGCTTGAAAGCGTCCATCAGGAGCGGGTTGATGGTGACATTCCTCCATAGAAAGAAAAGGTAGAGAAAGTCACTGGACCCGTGTTGGGCAACTGCCTGTAACTCTACCTCCAGGGGATCAGACGCCCTCTTCTGGTCTGTATAGGTACTCTCCACACACAGATGTACTCGTGAATAAAAAATAAAAACAAATAAATACAATAAATCTTTAAATAAAAGGGGTTCTAGCCCGGCGTGGTGGCACAGGTCTTTAATCCCAGCACTAGGGAGGCAGAGGCAGAGGCAGGCGGATCTCTGTGAGTTTAAGGCCAGCCTGGTCTACATAGTGAGTTCCAGGACAGCTGGGGCTACAGGGAGACCCTGTCTCAAAAAGACCAAAAAAAGGGGTGGGGGGAGTTCTTTGTTTATCAGGATACAATTACATTGTAAACCAGGTAACAGCTATATATATGTTAGTGTTTGGTATTAGAGGCCCAAGCACAGTTGATATTTATTAATGAACAGTACTGAGATCTGTGGTGATATGGTTTTCTCCAGCAGAACTTGGGACCCAGAAACAGGCAAGGACACTTCAGACTGTTCATGAGCTGGGGTTTCCAGGCATGTGAGAAGGCAGGATGTTGCCAAGACAGTGGTCAAGTGGGGAAATGTGGAATCCACCTAGCAAGGAAAGGAAGTGAAGACAGGAGAGACAGGCCAGAAAAGAGTGAGCTCAAAGATCATTCATTAAAAAGGAATAGGAAGCCTCAGACACAGATGACTGGAGAGGCGGAGGCCAGGGAGGGGGCAAGGGATGCCTGGAATTCAGTAGATCAAAGGTGAGGTGCTAAGGTCCAGTTTTGGCCCTAGGCTCATAGCACAGATGGAGGGAGATGAGGTAACAGAGGAGTAGGTTGTCAGGCCTGGAGCAGACAGGTGGGTTGTTGTCCCATAGACATGGAAGACACCAGAACACAGGGGTGGGTGTGAAGAGTGCAGCAGACAACAGTAGCCAGTGACTGTGTGTGGCAGGAAAGCAAGAATGTCAGAGATAGGTCTCTAAGAGCTAGCTTAGAGAATGGTCTGGAGCAAGCCTCAGGGCTGGCTGCAGGGGATTTGGATGGAGGAAGGCAGAGCAGCCTCCTGAAAGGAAAGGGAGGAGGTATGTTCCCCAGGAGGACTTTGGTTCAAACTAAATTGTTGGTTGAAAAGACAAACCCTAGTTTGCCTTGCTTGCTCAGAAATTAATAAACTACCATGAAAAATATCTGGATGTAACCGGGTGTGGTGGCACACGCCTTTAATCCCAGCACTCTGGGGAGGCAGAGACAGGCGGATCTCTGTGAGTTCAAGGCCAGCCTGGTCTACATAGTGAGTTCCAGGACAGCTGGGGCTACAGGGAGACCCTGTCTCAAAAAGACCAAAAAAAAAAAAAAAAAATCTGGATGTAGCCGGCTGTTGTGGTGCACGCCTTTAATCCCAGCACTCAGGAGGTAGAGGCAGGCAGACCTCTGTGAGTTCAAGGCCAGCCTGATTTACATAGTGAGTTCCAGGTCATCTGGGGCTACAGGGAGACCCTGTCTCAAAAAAAGACTACACACACACACACACACACACACACACACACACACACACACACACACACACACAGATATGGATGTTGTCTCACAAAGATACAAGAATACTATATGTGTCCCACCGGGATTGCAGGCCTACATCACCATAGTTAACTCTTTAATTTATTGTGTGGGTCTTTGTTTTTTGTTGTTTTGTCTTGGTAATTCTTTGGGGGGGGTTATTTTTTGTTGTTAGTGTTTGTTTTCTTTATGGTTTTGTTAGTAGTTGGTGGTGGTATTTTTTTTTTTTTTGAGACAGAATCTCTAGGTAGCCCCAGCTGACCTGGACCTATGTAAATCAGACTGTCCTTGATCTCATAGAGATCTGCCTGCCTCTACCTGCTGAGCGCTGGGGCTAAAGGCCTGTATCACTAAACCAGGTTTCTGTTTGTTTGTGGTCTTTTTGTTGGGGGGGTTTCTTTTTGAGACAGGGTCTCCCTATAGCCCCAGCTGCTCTGGAACTCACTATGTAGACCAGGCTGGCCTTGAACTCACAGATATTCACCTGCCTCTGTCTCTCTAGTGCTGGGATTAAAGGTGTGTGCCACCTTGTTTGTGGTCTTTTTAAGACAGGTTCTCAGGGGCTGGAGAGATGGTTCAGTGGTTAAGAGCACTGGTTGCTTTTGCAGAGGACCTGGGTTTGATTCCCAGCACCCACATGGCAGCTAACAACTATCCATAATTCCAGTTCCAGGGGAATCCGAAGCATGACATGAGCGCACTTACATACATGCAGGCAATACACTCATACGCGCTAAAATTAAAAAAATAATAACAACAAAAAAAAGATAGGTTCTCCCTGTAGGCACAGCTGGCTTAGAGTAGACCAGGCCTCCATCGCACAGAGATATGTCAGCTTCTGCCTCCCCAGTCCTGGGAGTAAAGGCGTCTGGCTTATTCTTTGTTTTATTTGAGATAGGGTCTCACTACGTAGCCTTAGCTAGCCTAGAACTCACCATGTAGACCAGGCTGGCGTGGAATTTAGATCCATCTGTCTCTGCCTCCCTAGTTCTAGGATTAAAGCCATGTACCACTACACCTTGTTTTTGGTTTTTGATACATGGTCTTACTCTTGTAGTTCAAGCTGTCCTAGAACTTGCTGTGTAGCCTAGGCTAACCTCAAACCTATAATGATCTGCCTGCTTCAGAGTGCTGGGTTAGGGAAGTTATCCTATGTCCTCTATGTGGGTACTCTAGTATATACACTTGAGCAAACATACACACATACACAAAATAAATAAAGTGTTAAAAGGGCGGGGATGGGGTACAGGGAAGAGCCAGGCATGGTAGCCCGCTTCCTTAATCCCAGCGCTTGGGAGACAAAGGTAGGCAGATCTCTGTGAGTTCTAGGCCAGCCTGGTTTACATAGAGTTCCAGACCAGCCAGGGCTACATAGTGAGTCTCTGACTCAAAAAAAATCAAAAACAAAAAAGAGAAGATGGTGGTGGTGAAAGGGAGCCGGGCCTTTCAGGAGAGTGATGGCTCAGTGGTTAAGAGCACTTACTGTTCTTACAGAGGACCTGGGTTTGGTTCCCAGCACCCACATGGTAACTCACAACTATCTATAACTTTGGGGGATCCATTGCCCTCTTCTGGCCTCCAAGGGCACCAGACATGCATGCTGTGTACCTACATACATGCAAGCAAAACATTCGTACACATAACATAAAAATAAATTTTTTGTAGTTTCCTGAGACAAGGTCTCACTGTGTAGCCCTGGCTGGCCTGGAACTCAGAGATCTACCTGCCTCTGCATCCCCAGTGCTGGGATTAAAGGTGTGTACCACTATGCCCAACCATCAAACTGTTTTTTTTTTAAATCTTTCCCAATTATTGAATATAAATGTTATTTCAATGTGGTTTGTAAAAAAATATTATTTTTTAATATATGTATATATTTTTTAGAAGAAGCATTTCATTACAGCTTTAACATATTCAGTAACACATTCCAGAGCAAGGATACATCGCTCTCTTTTTTTTTTTTTATTTGGTCTTTTTGAGACAGGGTCTCCCTGTAGCCCCAGCTGTCCTGGAACTCACTATGTAGACCAGGCTGGTCTGAACTCACAGAGATCCACCTGCCTCTGCCTCTGCCTCCCAAGTGCTGGGATTAAAGGCATGTGCCACCACACCCAGAGGTACATCTCTTTCAAAAGTGGCTGTAAATTTTTTATTTTTTTGTGTAATGCATGTATTGCCTGCATGTAGGTAAGTGCACCCGTGTCGTGCAATGCCCATGGAGGTCAGAAGAGGCTGTCCGATCCCCTGGGACTGGAGTTACAGACAGTTGTTAGCTGCCATGTGGGTTCTGGGTTTGAACCCAGGTCTTCTCCAAGAACAACCAGTGTTCTTAACCGCTGAGATCTCTCTCCAGCCCTCAATGTGGTTTTTCATTTAAGTGAACCTGAGTGTCTTTGATATATTTGAGAATTATGTCAGTTTTCTTTTCTGAAAATATTTGTTCCTGTCCTTGACTGGTTTTCTACAGGATTTGGGGGGAGGAGGGTTGCACTTTGATTTCAGGAGTTCCTTCTGTGCTTTGGAGGTTAGCTGTCATATATGTTACATTTCTGATATTTTATTACTTTTTCCATGGAGAAAACACGGTGGTGGGGGATTAAGAGTGCCTCAACTGTGTAGCGCACGCTGGCCTCAAACTTAGAGCAATCCTCTTGCCTCATCTCCAGAATGTTGGGATTTCATGTATGGACCATTACACCTACATCTGTGGATAATTTTAAGGTATCCACTGTGGTAAGAGTTGATGATTTCTGAGTTTGGACTCATGATTAATTAAGCCGAAAGCACTTCAAGGTTTCCCTCTTCTTCATTTCCATTTTGTTTTGGGGTTTGTTTTTGTTTTGTTGTTAAGTTTTTGTTGTTGTTTGAGACAGGGTCTTACTTTGTAGCCCCAGCTGACCTGGAACTTTCTACATAGACCAGGCTGGGCTTGACTCTCACAGAGACCCACCACCTTCTTCTGCCTCCTGACTGCTGGGATTAAAGGCCTGCACCGCCTCTCTGGACTTTGAATTTTTAGAGACAGGGTGACACTCCAGCCCAGGCTGGCTTCCAGCTCATTACTGGCCTCCGACTCAAGGCAACCCTGCTGCTTCAGCCAGCTCAGCTCTTAAAGTTTTCTTAATCTTCACTTTTTCATTGCTTTCTGCCTTTTTTGTTCATCTGGCACTCCTACGGTTACATGCTTTTAGATTTCTGTCTTTGGCCCTTTGGAGGTTTATTGCAGTGCAGTGTAGCAAGGAAGCAAATACATTTGTTTCGAGATGACTTCCCAAGATCCTCAGAAGCATCTGTTGCATAATCCACTCTAGCCAATGTGTATTTGGGGTTGCTTCTGGACTCTTCTTTTCCTTCCTTCCTTCCTCCCTCCCTCCCTCCCTCCGTCCCTCTCTCTCTCTCTTTCTCTCTCTCTTTCTCTCTTTCTTTCTTTCTTTCTTTCTGACAGTACCTCCTGTAGCCCAGGATGATCTCAAAGTCACTAGGGTAGCTGAAACTGGCCTTGGCCTTCTGATCCTCCTGCCTCTACCTCTGGCTTTGTACTACCCAATTTTAAGTTAAATATCTGAAGATAGTTATCACTTGTAAATAATTATTTATTTATTTATTTATTTATTTATTTTGTTCTTTTTGAGACAGGGTCTCCCTGAAGCCCTAGCTGTCCTGGAACTCACTACGTAGACCAGGCTGGCCTTGAACTCACAGAGATCCGCCTGCCTCTGCCTCTGCCTCCCAAGTGCTGGGATTAAAAGCGTATGCAACCACTCCCAGCTTTATTTATTTTTTTATTTTATGTATATGCGTGTATTGCCTGCATTTAGGTAAGTGTACCCGTGTCATGCCTGCAGGGGTCAGAAGAGGCTGTCAGATCCCCTGGGACTGGAGTTATAGACAGTTGTTAGCTGCCATGTGGATGCTGGGATTTGAACCCAGGTCTTCTGCAAGAAGAACCAGTGTTCTTAATTGCTGAGCCATCTCTCCAGCCCCTATTTATTTATTTTTGAGACAGGGTCTCACTATATAATCTTGGTTGGCCTGGAGCACACTATGTACACCAGAATGGAGAACAGACTGCCCTCAAACTCACAGAGATCAGTCAGCCTCTGCCTCTCAAGTGCTGAGATTAAAGGTGCACGCCACCATGCCCAGTTTTTTTTTTTTTTTTTTTTTGTCTCTTTTGAGACAGAGTCTCCATCTAGCCCCAGCTGGCCTGGAACTATAACTAACTCACTATGTAGACCAGGCTGCCCTGGATTTCAGAGATCCACTTGCCTCCACCTCTTCTGAGTGCTAGAACTAAAGGTGTATGTCACCATGCCCAGCCCAGATTTTATTTTTTAACCAGAGTTGGTTTATTAAACGGGTTTTCTTTTCTTTTCTTTTTTGACACAGGGAACTGGCTATGTAGACCAGGCTGGTCTTGAACTCACAGAGATCCACCTGCCTCTGCCTCCAAAGTTCTGGGAATAAAGGCATGCACCACCATACCTGGCCAAAAGGGTTTTCTTTTCTTATATATTTATTTTTATGTGTATGAGTGTTCTGTCTGCATATATGTAAATGCACTACATTTGTACAATGCCAGAGAAAGCAAGAAGAGGGCAACAGATCCCCCTAGAACTGGAGTTATAGATGGTTGTTAGCCACCGTGTGGGTGCTGGGAAATGAACTTGGAGCTTCTACAAGAGCAGCTGGTGCTCTTAATTGCTGAACCATCTCTCCAGCCCCTGATTTTTTTCAAACAGTGATTATACTGTTTTGTCTTGATTTTATTTATAAGCTTTTATGTGTATGAGTATATTGCCTGCTTGTGTGTAAGTGCACCTGTGTTGTGCAGGAGGTCAGAAGAGGGCATTGGATTCCCCTGGAACTAGAGTTATGGGTGATTGTTAGCTGCCATGTAGGTGCTGGGATTCAAACCTGGGTCTTCTGGAAGAACAGTAAGTATTCGTGTTTTTTTTTTAATATTTTATTTTATGTGTATACATGTATTGCCTGCATGCAGGTAGGTAAGTGCACCCATGTTGTGCAATGCCCTCAGAGGACAGAAGAGGCTGTCAGATCCCCTGGAACTGAAGTTAGGACAGTTGTTAGCTGCCATGTGGGTTCTGGGATTCCAACCTAGGTCATCTGCAAGAACAACCAGTGTTCTTAACCTCTGGGCCATCTCTGGAGCCCAAACAATAACCAAGACATCTCTCCAGCCTCATTCTTTTGTTTGTGTGTTTGTGAGGGGGGTCTCACTATGCAGCCCTACCTGGCCTCCAAATTGCTATTTAGATCAGGCTGGCCTCAAACTCACAGAAATCCTCATACTTCTGCCACCTCAGCGCTGGGATTAAAGGTCTGTGCCACCACACTCAGTTTTAGGTGGTGCTGGGGATACAACTCAGGGTTTCCCACACTCTGGGTAAGTACTCCTCCAACTGACCTACATCACCAAGCCCTTTTTTTCCTTTTTTCTGACATGGTCTTGCATTGTAGTGCAGACTCACCTAGAATTTAGGGCCGTCTTCTTTTCCCAATTTCCTGAGTTCTGAGTCTTCAAATTCTTGAGCGTACATTCCCTCCACCCTGCAAGATCTCTACAGGCCCCTCCCAGGCTGGGGGCGTGGCTCAGTGGTAGTCACTTACCTAATGTGCAGGGGCGGGGCGGGGGTCCACCACCAGCACTTTAAAAAGTAAAACAAAATAGAGTCCCTCCTGGAGCTGGGATCCTTGGACCCTGAGGTTAAACATGGGACCTTTGAAGCCTTTTCCTTCCCAACCTGAGCAGACCCGGAAGTACAGGTTCTCTGACGACACAACCCCCAGACACTGGTTTTCCTGGGCAGGGCTGATTTCAGCCGGGATTTCCATCCTTGTCAGACCAGATTTCCTGGTTTGAGGTTTGGGAAATGCAGTTGCTCTCACCTGGCCGTGCTCCTGGGCTGCAGACCTCGCATGGCTGGTCCTGTGCCCTGGCCAATAGGTTCATGGAGAGCAGAGGTGGGAACCGCCCTGAGTGCTAGGACCCGGGACCCCGACTGAGATCTGCACAACCTTCTGTCCCTCCCCCATCTCTCCATTCTTCCTCCAGTCCCCAACTTCCACTCTTGTTTTTTGTTTTGTTTTTTTATTTAAGCCAGGTGTGGTGGTGCATCCCTTTAATCCCAGGCAGAGGCAGGCAAATCTCTGATGATGATGAAGGCCAGCCTGATCTACATAGGGAGCTCCAGGCCAGCTGGGAATATAGGGAAAACCTGTCTATAAAAAACGAACAAATTTTATTTATTTATTTATTTGATCTTTTTGAGACAGGGTCTCCCTATAGCCCCAGCTGGCCTGGAACTTGCTATGTAGACCAGGCTGGCCTTGAACTCACAGAGATCCGCCTGCCTCTTGTCTCCAGAGCACTGGGACTAAAGGTGTGCACCACCACGCCTGGCTTTTATTTTTAATTTTGAGACAGGGTCTTACTATGTAACCCAGGCTGACCTCAAACTCAACAGAGATCCACCTGCCTTTGCCTTCCAAGGGCTGGGATTAAAGGTGAGCACCACCATACCCTATTACACACAGCCATTTTGTTTTATTTAGTTTGTTTCCTTTTGACTTTTTTTTTGAGACTGTGTAACCCAGGCTGTCCTGGAACTCTTGATTCTCCTGAGTGTTGGGGTTATAGGACTATATCACCATACCTGGCTTCTTGTTTGTTTTAATTTTTTTTTGCCAGGCGTGGTGGCCCACGTCTTTAAACCCAGCACTCAGGAGACAGAAGTTATAGATGGTTGTTAGCTGCCATGTGGGTACATGGGATTTGAACTGGAGTCTTCCATAAGAACATCCAGTGTTCTTAACCACTGAGCCATCTCTCCAGCCCCTGGGGGTTCTTTCTTTTAAAAAATATATTATGGCTGGGCGTGGTGGCACATGCCTGTAGTCCCAGCACTTGGGAGGCATAGGCAGGCGGATCTCTGTGAATTCAAGGCCAGCCTGGTCTACATAGTGAGTTCCAGAACAGCTGGGGCTACAGGGAGACCCTGTCTCAAAAAGACCAAAAAACAACAAAAAAGAGTCATGGGCAGGCCCACATGTTGACCAGGACCGCTGAACTATGCATACCTCTTGCTCTTTATTTAAACCAAATCTCATGTTAGGATACCCCAAGATGAACTTGGGGTGGGGACCTCTTTGTTTCTCTTTCCAAAGTGACCACATTGGATAAATTCTCCTTTTCACCCATCTCCTAGTGCCTCGTGTCTCCTCCTGGTCACCTCACAGAGCTCCGTCCTGCATATTTGTTGAATTAGTAAAACAATACTGACTGCTCCATGATACTCCATACACACCAGCATTCCAGGTACATCTTCGGGAGGAGGTCAATGTTTTGCTTTTATTTTACAGTTGAGGAACCTGAGAGTCAGACTGTTTTAGGCGACTTGCCCAAAGTCACACAGTCATAGTACATGGCAGAGAAAGGACTGGACTGGAGCTCAGGTCTGTCTGTTTGGCTCTGGAATTCCTTCTTTCCTGTTTAGGTCTCTGGTCATAGCAACTCACACTCTCCTTCAGTAAATATTTTGCAAGCCCTTCCCACCCCTCCCCCACCAGGCCTTGTGCTGCTGCTGCAGGGACATATGCAGAACAGTAGGTCATGGGCCTTGCCCTGGAAGAGCTTAGGTCCCAGGGTCCGGACAACAGTGTCCCCAAGAGCTATGTAAACTCATCAAGAGGGGCTCCCTTCCCCAGCATCCCCTTAGTGACAGCCCCTCAGCAGGGGTCCCCCTCCAGCAAGGGTGCTCACTCCCACAGCTACCCAGGCCCAAACCCCCTACTTCTCTGGCTGAAGGAGGCAGGCAGGTGCACACCCTGCAGCCTCCTAGAGGGCGCAGGCTGGATGAACTAGCCTGGAGGAAGGAGGCACCAAGCAGGCCCGGCCTGCTGTAGCACACCAGCTGGGGAAAGCGATGGCCAGGGGCGCTGTTCGGTGTGGAGCCATTGCCAAAAGAAGAGGGTTCCATACGGGGTGCTCTCCCGGGGCCCAGCACAGGCCCTGGGGGCAAGAAGGGCCTCCTCCACCTTCCTGCTTCCCTTCTCCAAGCTCCACCCTCTGTCCCTGCCCCCAGCTGCCTGGGGATTTCACCACAGTCCTTTGCTGCAGCTGGTTCCCTGTTGACCTCCCACCTGGGAGCGGCCATGTTGTTTTTTAGACAGGGCCTCAGATATCCCACGCGGGCCTCGAACTTGCTAGGTAGCTGAGAATGACCTTGAATGCCTTGTCCTCCCTACTTCTACCTCCCAAGTGCTGGAATCACAGGTGTCAATCAGCACACCCCTGTTTTGGGTATGCTGGGGATCAAAACCATGGCCTTCTGCAAAAGAGTCAAGTACTCTACCAACTGAGCTACATTTCCCTACCCCTCATTTAAGAAATATATATATTTTCATGGGCTGGAGAGATGGCTCAGGGGTTCAGAACACTGGCTGTTCTTGCAGAAGACGTGGGTTCAAATCCCAGCACCCACATGGCAGCTAACAACTGTCTGTAACTCCAGTTACAGGGGATCCGACCACTTTCTCTGACCTCCTTGGGCATTGCCTGACACAGGTACACTCACCTACATGCAGGCAGTACATGCATACACATAAAGTGAAAATAAAATATTTTTTTAAAAAGACAAAAAAGGGTAGAAAGTAAGCGGGGAGTATGAAAGAGTAGCCAGGCATGGCATCCCAAACCTGCAATCCCAGTACTCCGATGGTGGACGCAGAGATAGAAGGTTCTGGACAAGGTCATACTTGGCTACTTTTTGAGTTCTAGGCCAGTCTGGGCTGTATGAGAACCTATCTCAAAACCAGAAAAGAAAAGAAAGCAAGGGGGTTGGAGAGATAGATCAGCAGTTAAGAGCACTGACTAGTCTTGCAGAGAACCAGGATTCAGTTCCCAGCACCCACATGGCAGCTAACAACCGTCCATAACTCCACTTCTAGGGGTCCTCCTCTGACCTTGTTATAACATGGGTACAGTTATATACATGCAGGCAATACACTCATACATAAAAAATAAATATTTTTTAAGAGAAAAGTGAGAAGGCAAAAGTAGAAATTGCTTCTGTTGTTTACAGATATTATTACACATATTTGGTAATATGGAAGTGAAGGGAGGCTTGGGGTGGCCTTCTCCAGCCTACAAATCTTTCTGTATTACAAATCTGATCATTTTAGGCCCGGCATGGTGGCGCACGCCTTTAATCCCAGCACTTGCAAGGCAGAGGCAGGCAGAGCTCTGTGAGTTCAAGGCCAGCCTGGTCTACATAGTGAGTTCCAGGACAGCTGGGGCTACAGGGAAACCCTATCTCAAAAAGACCAAAAAAAAAAGAAAAAAATTATTCAAAAGCTCAAAATCCCCTTTTACAAAGTAGGCCAAAGCCTGAATCATCTGAACCACACATGGCTTTTTTTTTTTTAAACTTTTTTAAAAAAAAATTATTATCTCTCCAGCCCCTTCTTTTTCTTTTTTTAAATTTTATTTATTTTTATGTGTATGCATGTGTTGCCTGCATGTAGGTAAGTGCACCCATGACAAAAGAGGCTGTCAGATCCCCTGGGACTGGAGTTATAGACAGTTGTCAGCTACCATGTGGGTACTGGGATTTGAACCTGGGTCTTCTGCAAGAACAACCAGTGTTCTTAACCGATGCTTTTTTAAGGCGGGCCTCACTGTGTATTCATACCTGACTTAGAACTCACTATGTAGGCCAGGCTGGCCTTCATATCACAGAGATTCACCTGCCTCTGCCTCCCAAGTGCTGGAATTAAAGGTGTGTATCCCTATGCCCAGCTCAAAAGGGCTTTCTTGATAAACCCACAGGGATGAATATAGGCTGGAACCTGGGAGAATTTTCTGTTTCTCTCAGGTCCCCTCAATGACCCTTCCAGGCTAATGTGTAACACTGGCCCAGGCCCTTGCTGCTCCTCTTCCATGTCCCCCAACCTGCTCCCTCACCTTTGCCCTTGGAGTTTTAGCGGCTCCTAATTTCCAACGTCTTTGCCCTCAGAAATCCTGGGTTGTTTATTTGGCCTGAGCTTCCTGCTAGATCACTGGGAGTCAGAGCACAGGGACACATTCAGGTTCTTGCTGACCTCCCACCCCCAGACAAAGAAATACTAGATAAAATGGATACTTGGAGCTGCTGGGCATGGTGACGCACTCCTCTGATCCCAGCATTCAGGAGGCCAGCCTCCTGAAAGTGCTTTCCAGGCCAGCTGGGACTACAGGGAGACCCTGTCTCAAAAAGACAAAAAAAAAAAAAAGACACTCGCAGTAGATGTATAATGGGTGGGGAAGATTTTTGGGGTTTTTTTTGTTATTGTTGTTCTTTTTGAGACAGGGTCTCCCTGTAGCCCCAGCTGACCTGGAACTCACTATGTAGACCAGGCTGGCCTCAAACTCACAGAGATGGCCTGCCTCTGCCTCCCGAGTGCTGGGATTAAAGGCATGCACACCATACCCAGCTTTGTTTTTGTTTTTTGAGACAGGGTCCCCTGTAGCCACAACTGGCCTGGAACTTGATATGTAGACTACAATATCCAGAAACTCACAGAGATCTGCCTGCCTCTGCCTCCCAGGTGCTCGTGTTAAAGGCATGACTTTTTTCTATTTTGCAGGGGTTGAGGGAGTAGAAGGAGTAGGCTAGGCATGATCTCATGTAGCCCAGGCTGGCCTTAGACTCAATCTTCATCCTCATGCCTCTGCCTCTTGGGTATTTAGATACCACCATGCCCAGATAATCGTATGTATGTATGTATGTATGTATGTATGTATTATTCATGCTTTGAGGCAGGGTTTCATGTACCCAAGGATGTCCCAAATTCAATATATAGCCAAAAAGAATGATCTTGAACTTATGATCCTCCTGCTTTTACCTCCCCAGAACTGGGATTGCAGTACCACGCTGGGTGATATGGTGCTGGAAATCAAACCCAGGGCTTCATCCATGCCAGGCAAGAACTCTACCATTGAGCTATATCTCCAATTCTTTTCAACTTTTTACTTTGAAACAGGGTCTCCATAAGAACTCACAGTCCGCCTGCCTCTGCCTCCCGAGTGCTGGGATTAAAGGCATGTGCCACCACCACTGGCATGGTTATACTCTTTCTTTTTTTGTCTTTTTGAGACAGGGTCTCCCTGTAGCCCCAGCTGTCCTGGAACTCACTATGTAGATCAGGCTGGCCTTGATCTCACAGAGATCCACCTGCCTCTGCCTCCCAAGTGCTGGGATTAAAGGCGTGGGCCACCACACCCGGCCCAATTTGGTTTTTACAATTTATTTGTGGGACTGGAGAAAAGGCTCAGTGGTTAAGAACACTGGTTGTTCTTGGAGAAGACCGGCGTTTGAATCCCAACACCCACATGGCAGCTAACATCTGTTCATAACTCCAGTCCCAGGGGATCCGACAGCCTCTTCTGACTTCCTCCGGCATTGCCCGACACGGGTGCACTTACCTACATTCAGGCAATACACACATACACATAAAATAAAAAATAAAAAAAATTTAAAACTATTTGTGTGCATGTGTGTGTGTGTAGGAATGCTGATATGGAAGTCACAGAAAACTTGTTGGAGTTGGTTCTCTCCTTCTACCATGTGAATGAATTCTACAGAGCAAACTTTGGCAGCAAGCACCTTTACTTGCTGAGCCATCTTGACCACACAAGATTTTTTTGTTCAGTTTTGAAGTTGCATTTATTTTTCTGCGTGTGTGTACATGTGCACATTGCACATGTGTGCACATGGAGGTCAGAGGACAACTTGGAGGAGTCCATTCTCTCCTTCCTCCATGTGGGTGCCAGGGATTGAACTCAGGCAGTCAGGCTTGGTGGCAAAATGCCCTTACTTGCTGAACCATCTTCCTGGTTTTTTCTTTTCTTTTCTTTTCTTTCTTTCTCTTTCTTTCTTTCTTTCTTTCTTTCTTTCTTTCTTTCTTTCTTTCTCTTTTGTTAAAATGTGTATGGGTTGGGGCTGGAGAGATGGCTCAGTGGTTAAGAGCACTGACTGCTCTTGCAGAGGACCCAGGTTCGATTCCTAGCACCCACATGGCAGCTACGAACCGTCCTTAACTCCAGTTCCAGGGGAATCTGATGCCCTCTTCTGACCTCTGCCACATTGCATGACACAGGTGCACTCACATACATGCAGGCAATACACTCATACACATAAAATAAAAAAATAATAAAGTATTTAGCCAGGCATGGTGGCACATGCCTTTAATCCCAGCACTCAGGAGGCAGAGTCAGGCGGATCTCTGTGAGTTCAAGGCCAGCCTGGTCTACATAGTGAGTTCCAGGACATCTGGGCCTACAGGGAGACCCGATCTCAAAAAGACCAAAAAAAAAAAAGTGTATGGGTGTATTGCCTGCATGTTTGTAAGTGCACTTGTGTCGGATCCCCAGGAACTGGAATTATGGATGGTTGTTACCTGCCATGTGGGTGTTGGGAACCAAACCCAAGTCCTCTGCAAGAGCAGCCAATACTCTTAACTGCTGAGCCA
Organism: Nannospalax galili; assembly: GCF_000622305.1. Taxonomy (NCBI): domain Eukaryota; kingdom Metazoa; phylum Chordata; class Mammalia; order Rodentia; family Spalacidae; genus Nannospalax; species Nannospalax galili. The sequence goes on along the minus strand of NW_008348199.1, from coordinate 4,919,860 downwards.
TCTCTATTTTTCTTTCTTTGCCTGTTTGTCCCTCAGGGTTTGTTTAACAGGAGGGCAGGTTGTCTGGACCCACTGAAGGTTTGAATATTGGAGAGAATGCTCTGTGATAGTTTTTTTTGTTGTTTTTTTGTTTTTTTGTCTTATGGATGTGGTGACAGATACTAGGCACATGGACCTTGTTGAGATGGGGGATGAGTCCAGAGGATCCCACAGCACTGGGCTCCTCCAAGTGTCTTACATATATCCCTTGAATCCCAACAGGTGCAGTAGGGTGCCCAGCCTCTCAGGTCCAAGAATTCACCTACAGCAAGAATGCTGTTGCCATGGTAACAAAGCTCCTTGACTGGTCCCCTCAAACTCTCTTGTAAGCCATTCTACAAAGGAAGGCCAGTGTATGATCAGGTGCTGCTGGCCCATGCAAGCCAGCAAGCCCAGAAAAGCCGGGCATTCTTGACCCTTCATTCGAGTCACAGCAGAGGGAGACAATCTCACTCAGTTCAAAACCCTGGCTTGGGCACCCCGACACTTTCTGTCTTCAGAAGTCCTTGAACTTCTTGCCTCCTGTTCCTCAACTCTAAAATGAGTGTGAATATTTATGGAAAGTCCTAGCCCATACCTGGCCTTGGTAAATCTTAGCTTCTATTAAATTACCTCTGAGAAATGTTTGATGGAAACCCAGAGGTGTCCTTACACAGCAAAGTCTCAGAAACACATGAGTGTTTTCTGGACCCCTCACAAGACCTAGCCTAAAAACCCAGCATGGTGCCCCATGCCTACAATCCCAGCACCTGGGAGGTAGAGGCAGGAGGATCAGGAGTTCAAGGTCAAATTCAGTTCTATAGTGATTTCCAAGACTAGCCAGAGCTACAAAAACCCCATAGCCTGAAACTGTAAACTTCTAGTCTTTTTGAGACAGGGTCTCCCTGTAACCCCAGCTGGACTGGAACTCGATGTGTAGACTAGGCTGACCTTGAATTCACAGAGATCTGCCTGCCTCTGCCTCTGCCTCTGCCTCTGGAGTGCTGAGATTAAAAGGGTGCGCCACCACACCCGACTAGGAATGAAGATATTCTGAACAGACACTTGTGCCTCTCCCTTTGACTGTCAGACTATTGACACTGTGGTCCCCAAAGAATTGAATGCTGCCCCTCCTCCCAGTCTCATGCTGGCTGAAGTCTGGTGCCAGCCAGAGGAGGAACTTACCTCCTAGGAAGAGATTTCACACAGTTCTGACAGTTTGTCAGACACCTTGCAAGAGAGCTGAGACAGTGATGGGCCAGTGATAGCAATGGGTGGACCACACCTTGACCAGGACACTTAGCCCCTTGCCTAAACACCCAGCCAGGACCCTGGGTCGCTTCTCCCTCTTCCCACCATGGCCATGGTGAATGACTCTTCCCTGGATGCTTTCCACCAATGCTTGTTTCATTGGCCTCTTCAGCACAGGTGGCTGATTCTGGCTCGTCTGGGTTGTCAGGGCCCAGGCTCTGAAACAACTTTGATAACAAAGGAAGAATGGAAGCTTTTTGCTTTTTTGAAACCGGGTCTCACTCTGTAGCCCAGGGCGGTCTGGAACTCACTGTGGAGCTCTTAGGCTGATCTCAAACTCTTGGCATTTCTCCTGCCACAGCTTCCCAAGTTGCTGGAATTAGAGGTATGAGCCACCACGTCCAATAGGATGGAACTTTACAGACAGGGTCTCACTATGTAACTCAGGCTGGCCTTGCAATTACAGAGATCTGCTGGCCCCTGTCTCTGTCTCTGATGCAGGCCTTTTAATTGCTGGAATTAAAGGCGTGCACCACCCCACCTTTTTTTTTCATTTATTTAAAAATATTGGGCCAGGCGTGGTGGCGCACGCCTTTAATCCCAGCACTCAGGAGGCAGAGGCAGGCGGATCCCTGTGAGTTCAAGCAAGGCCAGCCTGGTCTACAGTGAGTTCCAGGACAGCTGGGGCTACAGGGAGATCCTGTCTCAAAAAGACCAAAAAATTTAAAAAAAAATAAAAATTAAAATAAATAAATAAAAATATTTTTATTTATATGTATGAGTCTATTGCCTGTGGGTATGTAAGTACACCCATGTCTTGCAACGTCCATGGGGGTCAGAAGAGCCCATCGGATCCCCTGGAACTGGATATACAGATGGTTGTTAGCTGCCATTTGGGTGCTGGGAATTGAACTTGGTTCCTCTGCAAGAGCAGCAGGTGCTCTTAACCGCTGAGCCATCTCTCCGGTCCCATCATTTATTTATTTTTATTTTATGTCTATGAGTGTTTTGCCTGCATGTATGTAATGCATCCAGATCATGCAATACCAGCAGACGTCAGAAGAGAACGTCATCAGATCCTCTGCAACTGGAGATAAGGGGTGTTGTTAGCTGCCATGTAGATGCTTGGAACCAAACCCCAGTCCTCTATAAGTCAGAAGGCTTAACCACTGAGCCATCTCTCCAGTCCCCCCACCTTTTTAAAAAAAGACAAGGTCTCATGCAGATTAGGCTAGCCTGGCATTCTGAACTCTTTCCACCTCCTCTTTGATGTTCATTGAGCATTGGCCTAGAGTGGGGACTGATATAGAAGTCTCATTGAAGGCTGAGTCCTATGTAGCCCAGACTGCTTCCTCCTGCCTCAGCTTCCCAGATGCTGGGATTTGTTACATCTTTAAAGCCTATCGTGGCACTGATTGAAACAAGACTCCGTGTCCAGGGCCACTGGTGTGAAGGCCACATGGTGACATCAGGTCTACCTTTAGACTATTCACCTTGTTTGCTTTGAGACAGGGTCTCCCATGTGGCTGAGAATGTGTAGACCAGGCTGGCCTCAATCTCACAGAGATCCTCCTACTTCTGCCTCCTGAGTGTTAGGACTAAAGAAGAGGGCCACCATACTCAGCTGTCTTCACCTCATTCTTTTTCAATTTTTTATTTTAATTTTATGTGTATGTGTGTATTGCCTGCATGTAGGTAAGGGGACCTGTGTTCTGCAATGCCCAAAAGAGGTCAAAAGAGGCTGTTGGATCCCCTTGAACTGGAGTTATGGACAGTTAGCTGCCATGTGGGTGCTGGGATTTGAACCCAGGTCTTCTGCAAGAACAACCAGTGTTCTTAACCACTGAGCCATCTCTCCAGCCCCCACCTTATTTTTTGAGACAAGGTCTCTAACTGAATCTGGAGCTCAGGGCTTCAACTACACTGGCTGGCCAGCAAACCTTATGGACCCTCCTATGTCCGTCCACCTCCCCAGGGCTGGTTAAGGTGGACCACACTTGGCTTTTTACGTGGGTACTAGAGATCCAGATTCAGGTCTTCATGTATGGGCAGCATGTGCTTTACCCTGTCTACCAGGGTTTTTGAGGATGAAATTTATATTTGTAAGAAGTCTAGAGTACAGCCAGGTGTGGTGGCACACCACATCTTTAATTCCAATATTCAGGAGGCAAGAAGTGGGTAGGTTTCTGTAAGATGGAGGCCAGCCTGTTTTCCCTAGCAAGTTTCAGGCTAGCTTGGGGCTGTAGAGAGACCCTGTATCAAGAAAGAAAAAGAAAGAAAGAAAGAAAGAAAGAAAAAAGAAAGAAAGAAAGAAAGAAAGAAAGAAAGAGGAAGAGAGGGAGGGAGGAAGGAAGGAAGGGAGGGAGGGAGGGAGGAAGGAAGGAAGGAAGGAAGGAAGGAAGGAAGGAAGGAAGTTGGCATAGGGTTAGATTAAAAACTGAGGGTTGCTGGGCATGGTGGCACAGGCCTTTAATCCCAGCACTTGGGAGGCAGAGGCAGGCGGATCTCTGTGAGTTCAAGGCCAGCCTGGTCTACACAGTGAGTTCCAGGACAGCTGGGGCTACAGGGAGACCCTGTCTCAAAAAGACAAAAAAAAAAATTATTTTTATTTTATGTGTATGAGTGTACTGCCTGCATGTAAGTGCACCCATGTTGTATTGGGCAATGCCCATGGAAGTCAGAAGAGGGCATCAGATCCCCTGGAACTGGAGTTATAGACAGTTGTTAGCCCCCATGTGGGTGCTGGGAACCAAACACGGGTCCTCTGTAAGAGCAGCCACTACTCTTAACTGCCATCTCTCCAGCCCCCACTCTGAAAAAAAAAAAGCTCTGTGCGTGTGCATGAGTGTGTGCATGTGCATGAGTGTGTGCGCACGCGCGCGCTTGGGACTCCAGGTATGCACTCACCATAGCACGTGTGGAAGTCAGGACAGCTTCTAGAGCCCTCACCTTCCACCTTGTTTGAGACAGGATCTCATCCCCTGATGGATAAACCAGGCAGAGTGCTTCTGGAAATTCTCCTGACTAAGGTTAGGATTACAGCCCTGTGCGGTCAACCAGGTCAGGCTTTACTTGGCTTTTCATGCTTGCGTGGCATTTGCTTTACCTACTGAGCAATCTCCCCAGCTCCACTGTCAGAATTTAAGTGCCCAACAGAGCAGGGTGGAAAGCCTATTGTCAATGCTAGGGTCAGACTGGACTTGGCTTAACCTCCAGAGTGACCAGCCTGCCCTCTCCTACTGTGCTCCCCTGTCTATGAGACCATGAATGGGGGTACAGCACAGATACACAGAAGTGGTAGCCAAAAGTCATTGCTTCCTTTTGACTTTGTTGGGGGCATTCAGGGAGAGACAAAGGAAACTTCCCCATGTGGTCACCACTCACCAAATACCCTTGTTCCAACTCCACAACTGGACAGAGACTACAGACAGGATCCATGAAGCTCTTTATATATATATATATATCTCCCCCCAATATATATATTCCTCCCAGGTGCTGGGAGGCAGAGGTAGGCAGATCTCTGTGAGTTCAAATTTTTTTTTTTAGTCTTTTTGAGACAGGGTCTCCCTGTAGCCCCAGCTAGCCTGGAACTCACTATGTAGACCAGGCTGGCCACTGCCTCCTGAGTGCTGGGATTAAAGGCATGCCCCACCGCGCCTGGCACCCTTTAATATAATTTAAATCAAATGTATTTATTGAGATAGGATCTTGCTAGGTAGAGCTGGCTGACCTGGAACTCTCTGTGTAGCTCAGACTGCCTTGAATTTGCCTTGATTCTCTTGCTTCTGCATTCCTAAAACTGGGATCACAGGTATGAATTCCGAAGACTGGCTTATTTATTCATCGTTTGAAGCTGAGTCTTGCTATGGAGCCCTGGGAATTTAGAACCTGAAATTCTCCTGCCTCAATTTCCAGAGTGCTGGAATTACAGGTAGTGAGTACCACACTTGGCTACACAGGACCTTTAAAAAAATGTTAGCATGCATGAGGGCCCTGGGTTTGATCTCCAACATCAAAGTAGGGGGGAATTAAGGAACAAATACCTCAAGTACAGAGAAGTGCCTAGAGATTCTGGACTCTGGGCATGTGGGATGGCTCTTTGAGAGCAAGCCTGATGGACCCGAGTTTGATCCACAAGACTTACAATTTGGAAGGAGAGACGGACTCCCGCAGCTCCACATAAGCAGCCCAGATGCAAACACAGAATAAATAGATGTAATGATTTTTTTTTTTCCCCTAAGGAAGATTCTGGGCTCTGACCCAGGAAGGTTCTAGCTAGGTCGATATGTGGCATCTTCCAGGGCCCACTTGTGTGATGACACCTGCTCCCAGGTCAAGCCTGTGGCCTTCTGCACCCTGAAGCTTCACATACTTGGAAGAAGAAGAAGAAAAAAACCGTTTGGGTTTAAATCACAACACGGTATCCTACAGTACACTAGCTAGGTGTGTTCCGTCCACCTGGGAGCAAGCAGCCCCGGGACTAAGTTTTTTCTGCTGAGCACCGCAGGTGCCAAGTAAAACTGCCACTCCCATTACACAGAACAGGAAACCCGCTGGCTTCGAGAGTTCACTCGCTGAGCAGTGGCAGCGCCTTTGTCCGGGTCAGCCCAGTCCGGGTGCTTTTGACCTGTATTAGTGGAGTGTGGGGGGGGGGGGGGGGGGGGGGCTGGAGGGCCCAGGAGCCAGCGGTCAGCAGCACAGGATGACTCAACAGCCCGGCCCGCCCGGCCGGCTCTGGGGCGCTGCAGTTACCCTCGCCAGGGCCTGAGCCCCGGGCCGTCCCCTCCTGCACCCAGCACCCAGCTCTGAGATCCTGGGTGCGAGGAGGGGGGCGCAGGGCCCCGGTCTCCTCCACCATCAGTTTTGCCCCCTTAGCTTTGCAGTGGGGTCGGACGGCCGCACCTGTGTGCAGCTCCTGCCTGGCGGGAGTCGGGACACCGGCGCCATTGCTGGAGGCGGCGCGAAAAAGGGACGCAGCGGCAGCGGTTTTGATTTTTTTTTTTCCCCCTTTGTTTTGTTTTGTTCAGGCCGAGTCTCCTTCCGTAACCCAGGCTGGTCCGGGACTCACTAGTGGAACCCAAGCCTGCCTGGAACTCGTGGCAATCCTCCTGCCTCAGCGACGGGCTGGGATTATTGCAGTCTTGGAGTCACCACGCCCAGGAACACATTGGGTTTCCAAATGTAAAAGGGAAAAAAATAGTGTTTTTTTTCGTGGACTCCTTGGGCGTCAGCCCCGTCCAGCGCAGGAGCTGGAGGTGTGTGTGTGGGAACACAGTGGGGTAGCCTGGGGGTGGGAGCGGGTGGTTGGGGAGCCTGGGCGCTGAGAAGGGTAGAACCACTCGGGGAAGAGATAGGACGTCGTCCACCGGAGTGGCAGACACAAAGGCATCCCTGGCCGGCCACTTCCGCAGGGCAGAGCCGCCCAGAGCGCGGGCTAGGTCGACCACACCCAGATACCTGCACTGTGGCGTCTCGCTGGCCGTGTGCACTGCAAGGGTCCCCAGGGCGCATAGGGACAGGACTCTGTAGGGTCCCCAGGGCGCGTGGGCTCGGGGACCGCCCTTCGCCCTGCACCTCTCCCCAGGACCCTTGATACACCCCAAAGACGAGATCCCCGTGGCCCAGGGCACACCATGATTGCAGGGTTCGGCCTGGACAGTCACTCTTGGCTCATCCGTGCGCCATCCCCGAGCTAGGATCCCTGGGTCCCCCCCCACCCCCCCAATACACACACTGGAGCGGCAAGTCACGTGCCGGGTGGGGGTGGGGAGGACTCGCCGCAGCCCGGAGGCCTGCACGTGCGAGCCTGCGGAGGGCGGAGCTGGGCGGCTGGAGCTGCGTTCTCCCCACCCCACCCCCCTCGGGTTCCAACAAAGGTGGCCTGGCCTGGGCGCTGGCCTTGCTGGGCGTGGTGCTTCAGGCAAGTCGTGTGCACTGCTTAAAAAAAAAAGAAAAAAGCAACAATCAAAACCCCCACTCTGTCTTTGCTTGGCAGGGGCTCAGGAAGGTTTGGCTGTCAGGCTGGCACTCCTACGGAGTAGTGAGGCTCTCGCTAAATTGTTAAGTGTTGCAAACCGCAGAATCTAGGTCTGACCCTAAGAGTACAATACAAAGAGTTCCTTCGGTGGAGCCTTGGGTTTCGACAGAGCAGTTATTAATCTCGTGCTTTCGTTTGGATTGGACTATAAAGAATTTTGAACAGAAACTAAAGTCAGATCTTCAAGTGAGCCCCCAGTAGCGCATCACCATGATAAACCATCTACTCCTGCTTATCTGGTTTTGTCCATCTCCCGCCCACCCCCTCCGCTGAGCTTCCCGGCTGTTGTGAAACAAATCCCTGACTTCATTTTTCAGCATCGGTCCCGAACGATTGCAGTGTTCTGATGAAAGTCTCATTGTTTGTTTAGAAACCTTTCTTTAAAAGCTTGATTGATTAAAAAGAGGAGTTGAAATAAAGATGTGATAGGAACGGAGAAGGGGGGAGATAAAGTATATGAAAATCAAAGCCGGAATCAAGAGAGATTTAAGTACTATCAGCAAGCCAGGCGTGTTTTCTGGGACATCAGATGGCCAGGTGGGTGCTGGAACTGGATGTGGACAGAGGAGCTAGTCGGGAGAAGTTCATTTCAGTTTGCTGGTGGCAGACAGAACTGACCAGATTTTGGGGGAGGGGGAGGAGCTGGAGAGATGAGCTCAGCGCTGTAACAGCAGGCACTGCTTTTGCAGAAGACGTGAGTTCTCTTCCCAGTACCCACATCCTCCGATGGCTCACAATTGCCTGACCAGCTCCAAGCAAATCCAGCATCTTCTTATAAACTACAATGGCACCTGCACTTATGTGCACATACTCCCTCCAGACATAACACATAATTAAAAATAATAAAAATAAACCTTAAAAAAAAGGGCCCAGATTAGGTGACAGACTTGGAGTAGGGGCTTGAGAATGGGAAATACCAAGTAGGGAGCAGATAAAGAGACTGTCTTATTTTATTCTTCCCACTCCCTTTTATTTCCATAAAGTTTTTAATAAAGATTTTTTAAAAATATTTTATTATTATTTTTATGTGTATGCGTGTGTTGCCTGCATGTAGGTAAGTGCATCCATGTGGTGCAATGCCCTCGGAGGACAGGAGAGGCTGTCCGATCCCCTGGAACTGGAGTTAGGACAGTTGTTAGCTGCCATGTGGGTGCTGGGATTGGAACCTGGGTCTTCCAAAAGAACAACCAGTGTTCTTAACCGCTGAGAATAATAAACCTAAAGATTTATTTTTATTTTATGTATTTGTGTGAGAGATGAGAGAGAGAGACAGAGAAAGTGAGAATATACAGGTGCCCACAGTAGTCGGAAAACGGCTTTGGATTTCCTAGAACTGGAGTTACAGGCAGTTGTGTACCACACAACGTGGGTGTAGGGAATTGAACTCAGGTCCTGTGGAAGAACAAATAATAAGTACTCTCACTGCTGAGCCATCACTCTTGCCCATCTTTTTGTTTTGGTTTCTTTGTACACATTTATTTATTTGTGTGTATGTGTGCTCACCGGCCACGGCGCTCACTTGGAGGTCAGAAGACATCTTGTGGGAGCTGACTCTGTTTCCACCATGTCTTTCCTAGGGATCAAACTCAGGGCTCTAGGCTTGGCAGAAGCACTAGTACCTGCTGAGTCATCTCCTCCCTGGCTCTGGTTATTTTGTTTGTTTGTTTGTTTGTTTGTTTGTTTGTTTGTTTATAGGCAGGTTCTGAGGTAATGGAGGCTGGTCTTGACCCCTTGATCCTTCTGTCTCCAACTTCCTAGCCTTGGGATTACAGGCGTAAACACTATGCAAACTGGCCTGGTTTCTCTCTCTCCCTCTCTCTTTCTTGCTCTTTTTTCCCTTATTTTATTTATCTATCATCTATCTTCTATCTATCTATTTTCTATCTATCCATCTTCTATCATCTATCTATCTATCTATCATCATCTATCTATCTATCTATCTATCTATCTATCTATCTATCATCTATCTATCTATCTATCTATCTATCTATCTATCTATCTTCTATCAATCATCATCTATCTATCCACAGGCGCTGGCTTGGAACTTGGTATACAGAAGAAGATGACCTTGAACTTCTGAGCCTCCTGTTTCCACCTCTGTGTCCTACCATGCCCAGTTCTATAGGGTACTAGAGATCAAATTTTGGGCTTCATACAGACTAGGCAAGCATTCTACCAACTGAGCTATATCCCCAGTTCTTTAAAACATATTTGGAATTTAATTTCAATCATAGATTTCAGCATGTATCTCTAGGAGATTAGGATCTAATCTTCAGTAGTCAAGAACCTGGGAGTTTCATTTGATTTCTTTATTATTTAGTACTCAGAGAAGACAGCAGGGCTAGAGATAAAAATGCCAGGGGCTGAGAACACTTAGTGTATCCAAAATCCTAAGATTGGGGCTGTGGAGATGGCTCAGTGCATAAAGGCACTTACCACCAAGTCTGATAATGTGAGCTCTATCCCCAGGACCCTCATGGTAGAAAAAGAAACTCGCAAAAGCTGTGTTCTGATCTCCACCAACATACTGTGGGGTGAGTGTACCTACACACCTACACACTCACACGGTAAATAGCAAATGTAGTTAAAAATTGTTTTTCAAGGGGTTGGGGATTTAGCTCAGTGGTAGAGTGCTTGCCTAGCAAGCCCAAGGCCCTGGGTTCAGTCCTCAGCTCCAGAAAAAAAAAATGTTTTTCAAAATCATGGGACTAGATTTGATATACATGGTGGCCAGGAAAGCTGAAGGGAAAATAGGAGATTGCAGTCTCCTAGAGGCCAATGAAAGTGTTCCAAGAAATTAAAATAAATGATAACCAAAAATAATAGTATATAATAATGGGCTGGAGAGATGGCTCAGCAGTTAAGAGCACTGGCTCTTGCAGAAGACCAGGGTTTGAATCGCAGCACCCACATGGCAGCTAACAACTGTCCATAACTCCAGTTCCAGGGGATCCAGCAGCCTCTTCTGGCCTCTGCGGGCACTGCACGACACAGGTGAAATTACCTACATGCCGGCAATACACGTATACACGTAAAAGAAAAATAATAAGTAAAATATTAAAAAAAAATAGTATATAAAGCTGGGCATGGTGGCACATGCCTTTAATCCCAGCACTAGGGAGGCAGAGGCAGGCAGATCTCTGTGAGTTCAAGGCCAGCCTGGTCTACATAGTGAGTTCCAGGACAGCTGGGGCTACAGGGAGACCCTGTCTCAAAAAGACCAAAAAAAAAAAAAAAAAAAAAAAAAAAAAAATAGTATATAGTAATAACTAAAGTAAATCTTAAAGCCATATCAACAATATAATTATACTTAAAAACAAGCAGAAATTCTTTTAATATCCAGTCACTAATGTTTATATTTTCCTAATTGTCTAATCAATGATTTACTTTCAGTTTTCTTTCTCCGTAGTCCCAACTGGCCTGGAACTCACTGTGTAGACCACACTGGCCTCGAACTTACAGAGATCTGCCTGCCTCTGCCTCCCTAGTGCTGGGATTAAAGGCATGTGTCACCATACCTGGCTCTCTTTTTTTGTTTTTATGAGACAGGGTCTCCCAATAGCCCCAGCTTTCCTGGAACTTGCTATGTAGTCCAGGATGGCCTTGATCATAGAGATCTGCCTGCCTCTGCCTCCTGAGTACTGGGATTAAAGGCAAGTGCCATCATACCTGACCTTATTTTTAGCTTTAAAAAAAATAACGAAAATAATTTATTATTTTTATTTTATGTATATGAGTGTATTGCCTGCATGCATGTAAGTGCACCCATGTCATGTCCTACAGTGCCTTTGGAGATTAGAAGAGGGCATTGGATTGGAACTGGAGTTACAGAGGGTTGTTAGCTGCCATGTGGGTGCTAGGAACCAAACTTGGGTCCTCTGCAAGAGCAGCCAGTGCTCTTAACTGCTGAGCCATCTCTCCAGTCCCTTAAAAAATATTTCATTCCATCCTTTTTATTGTGTGTGTGTACCTTCATGCCACAGCCCAAGTGTGGAAGTCATAGGACAAGGTGAGTTCTCTCTTTTCACTTGGGGATCCAACTCAGTTTGTCAGGTTTGGTGACAAGCACCTTTACCTGCTGAGTCATCTTGCTCATTCTATTTATAGGTGTTGTTATTGTTATTGTTGTTGTTGTTGTCATTGCCATTGTTTTGGAGACAGGGTCTCCCTGTAGCCCCAGCTGGCCTGGAACTCCTTATGTAGACCAGGCTGGACTTGATCTCACAGTGAGCCTGCTTGCCTTTACCTTCGAAATGCTGGGATTAAAGGCATGTACCACCACACCCAGCTATATATGTTGTTTTTGAGACCAGGTCTTAGGTAGCCCAGGCTAGCCTTAAACTTTCTATGTAGATCAGGTTGGCTTAGAACTTGTGATCCTCCTGTCTCCACCTTTTGAGGGCTAGGATCACAGTGCTTGACACTTTGACTGATTAAGATCCTGTCTCCAATTGTAAGAGCCAGGGGAGGAGGTGCACGACTATATGGAAACAGAGTCTTACAGGCTTTTATGACCTTGCTCATATGAACCTGCTGCAATGGTGTCAGCATGCACAGGACCCATACAAACTCAATCAGAGAAAAACCTAGCATACAGCTGGAGAAATGAGCAGCAGGGCCCAACCTCAGCCAAAAAAGTATTGGCAGCTGATCACTGCTAGGTGAGGGAGAGCTGATCTTCTTTAAGGGAGAGACTCTAGACAGGCTGACTAGACCCAAGTGAATGAACTTGAGGGACATCTGGGTAAAGTAATTTGACTAGATAGGCCTTAACCTATAGGATAATAAGACAGAATGCATGAAATCTGGCTGGGGGAATGGGCTATGGGGAGGCATGGATGGGGGGTGGTTAATAAAGATTATTAAGATGTTTTATATGAAATGCACAAAAATTCAACAAAAATATATGGACCAAAGCCGGGCGTGGTGGCCCACAACTGTAGTCCCAGCACTTGGGAGGCAGAGGCAGGCAGATCTCTGTGAGTTCAAGGCTAGTGAGTTCCAGAATAGCTAGGGCTACAAGGAGACCCTGTCTCAAAAAGACAAAAAATATATACATATATATGGAACAAAATAGTCAAGATAAAAAAGTTAAAAAAAAATGATTCTGTCTCCAAAATAATAACAACAATAATAATGAACAAATCAAGTGGGAATTCTTTTTCTTTTTCTTTTTCTTTTTTTGTCTTTTTGAGACAAGGTCTCCCTGTCTCGCCATGTAGAGTAGGCTGGAACTCATGATGTAGACCAGGCTGGCCTTGAACTCACAGAGATCCACCTGCCTCTGCCTCCCACATGCTGGGATTAAAGGCATGTGCCACCACACCTGGCAAGCAGGCACAATTCTATAGACATCAGTCAGCCTCCTTTTCCAGCTATGCTGGGGCTCATTCAGTGGTTCTTGTGGCAGGGATGGAGGCTATGCATGAACTAGACCACAGGAACACCCTCTGACTGACTTACCTACTGTCACTTGTGTTTAGTTTCCCAACAACAGCCATCAAGACTAGCCTCACCCACTACCAAGAGGCCATCATACACCAGGAAAGCTGACATCCACATGTTGGTGGACTGATTGCACTGGAACCCTTCCCTTTCATCATGGAGGGGGCAGTGGCTGGCACTTGCTGGAATAAACAGGCTCAACAGGACCCAGCCTCCCTGTCCACAGCTTCTTCCAGTGTCACTCTCAGACTTTTGGAAACCCAGATGTGGTAGTCTGCTTTCTATTGCTGTGGTAATATGCCCACCAAAACTAACTTGGGCAAGAAAGGATTTATTCGGCTTACAGGTTACAGTCCATCCTCAGGGAAGTCAGGGCAGAAACTCAGGCAGGAACTTGGAGACAGAAATTAAGCAGAGACCTTGGAGGAACACTGTTGATCAATTGCTTCGTCTAGCTTGTTCAGATATCTTTTAAAAAATTTTTATTTTAAAAAATATTTATTTATTATTATTTTTTAATGTGTATGAGTGTATTGCCTGCATGTATGTGAGTGCGTCTGAGTCATGCAATGCCTCAGAGGTCAGAAGAGGGCTTCGGATTCCCCTGGAACTGGAGTTAAGGATGGTTCGTAGCCACCATGTGGGTGCTGGGAATCGAACCCATGTCCTCTGAAAGAGCAGCTGGTGCCTTAATGACCAAGCCATCTCTCCAGCCCCTCATCTATCTATCTCAAACAGCCCAGGCTTACTTGCCTTGTAGGACCCCCAGGCTGGGGTACCCAATGTCCACGGGAGGCCGCACCCCAATAACTCAGTCCTCAGACCAGGAGATGCAACAAGCAAGAGGATTTAATCGTTTGCGCAGACAGGCCCCTGCCTCACTCAGAGAGAGAGAGAGAGAGAGAGCAGCAGCCCCGAGCTCAGCTTACAGGTGACTTTTAAAGGCAAAAACCACAAACTACAACCAGCAGCAGTGGGAGGGGGCCAGCAGCAACCGGCAGCAGTGGGAGGGGGGAAGTTTCGGGTGATGTCCGTCTTGTGTATGGAGCATGAAAAGGTCAGCTCTTTCTCAGCAGTTAGAATTATTTTACTTCTTACTTCCTTGTTCTGAATATTCTTCTTTGGTCTGGGGGACTTGGTTTGAATCCACTTTAACCTGGGGGGCTTTAGTTTGATTCCATCAGCCTACGGATGGTACCAACAGTAGTGGTCTGGCCCTACATCAATTAGCACTTGTTTTAAAGTTTTTATTTATCAGCCAGGTGTGGTGGTGCACGCCTTTGATCCCACCACTTGGGAGGCAGAGGCAGGTGGATCTCTGTGAGTTCAAGGCCAGCCTGGTCTACATTGTGAGTTCCAGGACAGCTGGGGCTACAGGGGGACCTTGTCTCAAAAAAAACAAAAAAGAAAAAAAAAGTTTTTATTTATGTGTATGAGTGTGTGTGTAAATGCACCTGTGACATGCGATGCCCTTGGAAAACAAAAGAGGGCAACAAATCCCCTGGAACTGGAGTTACAGACAGTTGTTAGCCGCCATGTGGTGCTGGGATTTGAACCCAGGTCTTCAGCCAGTGCTCTTAACCACTGAGCCATCTCTCCAGCCCCCAATTAGAGATTTCTTTCTTTCTTTCTTTTTGTTTTTGAGACAAGGTCTCCTTGTAGACCCAGCTGACCTGGAACTTACTATGTAGACCAAGCTGGCCTCAAACTCACAGAGATCTATCTGCCTCTGCTGCCCAAGTGCTGGTATTAAAGGCATGCACCACCACGCCCAGCTCTAATTAGAGATTTTTTTTGTTGTTGTTTTTGTTTTTGTTTTTTTTTTGAGACAGGGTCTCTTTGTAGCCCCAGCTGTCCTGGAACTCACTATGTAGACCAAGCTGGCCTCGAACTCACAAAGATCCGCCTGCCTCTGCCTCCCAAGTGCTGGGATTAAAGGCCTGTGCTACCATGCCGGGCTAGAGATTTTTTTTAAAAAGCACCATAGACACGTTGTGGTGGTTTGAAGGAGAATGTCCCATAGCCTCCAAGTATTCAAACATGGTCCCCAGTTAGTGCTGTTTGGGGAGGATAGTGGAACCTTTAGGCGGTCTGTCCTTGTTGAAGGAAGGGCATCCCTGGAGGTGGGCTTCAGCTTTGCCCCACTTGCAGTTTGTTGCTGTCTGCTTCCTGTGCATGCTTAGATCTGGCTGGGTCCCTCCTGCCATGCCTTCTCCACCATGATAGACTCTTACCCTCTGGAACCATTAGCCCAATAAACACTTCCTTCTATAAATTGCCTTGGTCATGGTATTTTATCACAGCAACAGAAAAGTAACTAATACACATGCCATAGGCCAATCTGATGGGGGAAATTCCTAAATTGAAGTTCCCTCTTCCTAGTTGACTCTACTTTGTGTCAGGTAGACAAAGACTAATCAGCACACCACACATCTATGCTTTTGATCCAAGAAATAATTTTGTAGCAAAAGAATAGCAGCAGTTAGCATGTATGTGTGTCATTTATTATTTATTTATTTATTTATTTATTTATTTATTTTTGCCTTTTTGAGACAGGGTCTCCCTGAAGTCTCAGCTGACCTGGAACTCACTACGTAGACCAGGCTGGCCTCGATCTCACAGAGATCTGCCTGCCTCTGCCTCCCGAGTTCTGGAACTAAAGGCACGTGCCACCATGCTCGGCTTGCGTGTAATTTATTAATATTGCTATTGCCCATCACCAGAACCCATCAGCATGAGAGAGTGGAGGAACGGCCTATTGGGGATTCTGTTCTGATGCCAGGTTGTATGGGGGGTTTAAAAGGATTGTGACCTGTCTTTTATACAATGCAGTATATACTGTGTTCAATATATGAGGCTGGGGCTGGGGCTGAAGCTCGTTGGTAGAGCATTTTCCTAGGCTGTTGGTCTGGTCCCCCAGACTACAAAGCAAAACAAAGCAAACCATATATATGATGCTGCATGGAAGTCTGGAAAGAGGAGTAACTCTTATTATTGTTACATCTGTTTTTAGTTCCTGTTCCCACAATTTTGAGCTCTGATGAGAGGTCTTAGCTCCCAAGTGTGGAGCATTTGCTACTATCAAGGGACACAACTATGGTTCCACTGAATTGGGATCTGGATATTTGGCACTTTTCAATTAGTGAAGAAAGAGGTTACACTATTGGCTGGGGTGATTTGCACCAGCTATGAGCTTGTTGTTATACCACAGGAGCAGAAAACTGAAATCCAGAAGGTTCTGTCTGGCACCTCTTAGTAGCTTCACATCCATTGGTTGATGGAGGGAAAAATGAATGAAGGGCTGGAGATGCAGTTCAGTCGGCAGTTTGCTGAGCAGTCGTGAAGCCCTGGGTCTGATCCCCAGCACCACATAATTTGGGCATGGAGGCCCATGCCTGTAATCCCAGCACTTGGGAAGTAGAGGCAAGCAGATGGGGAGTTCAAGGTCAACCTGGGCTATGTAGTGAGTTTAAGGCCAGTTGGTGCTACTTGAGACACTATCTCGAGACAAAAACAACAAACAGAAACAGTGACTGGGAAATGGCAGAAGTTAAGGCAGAAGGCAAATGAATTATGGAAAGACTGACAAAAGAAATGTGCAACTACTAGCCAAAGTCTTGTGAGCAGTTAAAGACCTGATTTGGGGGATGTAGTGGTGACACCTCCACTGTTGCTTTGCAAATGACACTAACTGTCGGACCAGCAGTTTCAAGATGATGAACTTTAGTGCAGAATCAATGTCAAGTTGATGGAGGTACTTTGGACTATACTTTGTGGTTATTATTATCATTATTACTTGGTTTTTTGAGACAGGGTCTCCTTGCAGCCCCAGCTGGCCTGGAGCTCCCTATGGAGACCAGGCTGGCCTAGAACTCACAGAGATCCAACTGGCTAGGCCTCCTGAGTGCTGGGATTAAAGGCGTGGCCACCATGCTTGGAGGTACTTTGTGGTTATTTTTATTCTCTGTTTTGCTATGTTGGAGATCAGACTCAGGGCCTTGCAAACTCTAGGCATTTTTGCCACCACTGAGCTACACCCCCCAGCCCAGGGGGTACTTGTGATAGAAAACAGGATATAGCTGAGAATGCAGCCTGCTGTCCATCATAGATGAATGTGTTTTGTTTCCACCCTTGTTCCTGGTAACTAGATCAAAAGCCACATACCAAGTACTAGAGGCTGTGTTCTGTGGTAGAAAAGATAGTCCATCTGGCATAGCAGCTGTGATTAGGGGACCACTTGGTTACATCGTGGTACTGAAGGAACAGAGTCCCATTCTCTGCCCTTTTACCTGGGTGTTTGATTGTTGTTTCTCTTCCTCCTCTTCCCCCCACCCCCTTTAGAAGTGTTGGGTATGGAACCTAGGGTCCCACACGAGATAAATGCATTATCACTGAACTACATCCTAAGCCACTGTACAATTGTTTCTAATTGAATGTGTTAGCCAACAGGGGCTCAAACAGTTTAAAAGATTTGGGTTTTTGTTTGAGGTTTTTTGTTTGTTTGTTTGTTTGTTTCTGTTTTTCTTTGAGATAGTTTAGGCTGGTCTCTACTTCTCTAGGTAGATGAAGATGACCTTGAACTCCTGATCCTCCTGCCTTTACCTCTCATGAACTGAGATTACAGATGTTTCATTACATAAGGTGGTTTGTTTGTTAAATATTTATTATACTTTTAATTATGTGTATGTGTGTGCGTGTCTGTGTGTAGGTATGTGAATGTGAGTCTGGTGCCCACAGAGGTCAGAAATGTTGGATTTCCTGGAGCTGGAGTTACAGGTGGTTGCAAACGGGAATTGAACTCAGGTCCTCTGGCTCTTGAGCCATCTCTCCAGCCCCTGCGTTTTGATTTTTGAAGCAGGTTCTCCCTATGTAACCCTGGCTAGCCTGAACTGCCTATGTAGGTCAGGGTAGCCCGAACTTGCAGCAATCCTCCTGCTTCTGCCTCTCCAATGCTGAAATTTCAAGCATGAAATCAAACCCAGCTCTTAGAGATTTCTTCTTGTACTTTCCAATCATAACAATTCTTTTTCTTAGCCAGGCATGGTGGCACACGCCTTTAGTCCCAGCATTTGGGAGACAGAGGCAGGCAGATCTCTGTGACTTCAAGGCCAACCTGGTCTACACAGTGAGTCTAGGCCATCTGGTGCTACAGGGAGACCCTGTCTCAAAAAGGCCAAACAACAACAACAACAAAACCCAATTCTTTTTCTTTGAAACTTTTTTTGATTTATTTATTTTTATTTTATGTATATGAATGTTATGCCTGCATGTATGTAAGTGTACCCGTGTCATGTAGTGCCTATGGAGGACAGAGGAGGGCCTTGGATCCCCTGGAACAGTAGTTACAGATGGTTGTAAGCCACTATGTGGGTGATGGGATTAGAACCTGGGTCTTCTGCAAGAACAGTCAGTTCTTAACTGCTGAGCCATCTCCCCATCCCCACCCCCATCATAACAATTCTTACCGTGTAAGCCAAGGAGTAAATGTGTTGGTTCTGTGTCTCCTGTCTTTTTCTTTTTTTCCTGCCCCTCCTTTCTTCCCTCCCTCCTTCTCTGAGACAGGGTCTAGCTAATCTAGTACCAACTATGTACCCCAGGCTGGACTCTTTGTGGTCCTCCTGCCTCAGCCTCTCAGGTGCTGGGATTAAAGGCATTTGCCACCTTGCACCACTTGTCTGTTCTGATCACTCAATCAGATGTTTGAAAATGATCAAAGGACCTCAAGACTGTTTGTCACCAGCTTCCACGTGTCCATTCCCACCAGAGCTGTTCTCCTTGTACTGGTGACAACTTGGATTTGTATCCAGCAGTCTTAAAGGAACTGGGAATTCCTTTAGAGTCCCTTTGGAGAAGTTGAGCCACCTCTGCTGTTACCTACCTGGTGTGACACTGCAGACCCTTCTTCAAGGAAACCTATTCCCTTCCTCCAGTGAGTTTTGGGTGTAAGAACCTGTTCATATCTGCCAAAGAGTTAAGAGACAGATTCTCCAGTCAATGACTGTCATCAGTCATCTTGTGTTAAAGGTCACCTAATATCATTCCAGTTTTCCCCCTTACAGTAATTGTCTGTGATGATTAAGTGCTCGAATCTACCCAGGTACTTCATCCTGATTGGCATTAGGGAGCTTAGCTATGTAACAGTATCTACCCACTGCCTTTGTACCCCTGGTGCTAAGTATTGAACTTGGGGCCTCACATGCTAGGTGAGCACTGTAGTGCTGAGCTGTATCCCCAGTGCTGAATCTTTTATACATGTTGGCCCCAACTGAATTTCTCAACAATGTTAACCTGTATTCGTGCATTCCGTATTACCACAGTACACAGTGTTTTCCAGAGAGTGAGGTCAGCTGGCAAGTTCTTTAGTTCTACAAAATAAATCCATTCTAAAATGCTCTTCTCTCTCAGCTTTGTGGCCTCTTACCCCATTGCCCAGGCAAGTACCACTTATTTTGCTGGAGGCGTTCAGAGGCTTTATCAAGAGGGCTGAGAACTGACTCCCAGGAGTGTTTGCTGGGATGTTTGACCCTGAAGTCCAAGAGGCTTCCTCCAGATCAGTAAGCTGTCTTTAAATTAAAAAAAAAAAAAATTATGTTTATTTATTTGTGTGTGGGCAGGGGAATGAATGTTTTAGGGCACACATGCAGAGGTCAGAAGACAGAGTAGTCAGTGCTCTCTTTCCACCGTGTGGGTCCCAGGAATCCAACCCAGTTCATCAGGTTTGGTGGCAAGTGCCTTTGTCCATTGAGCCATCTTGTTGGCCCCAGTAAGCAGTCTTTTTTTTTTTTTTTTTTTTTTTTTTTTTTTTTGTCTTTTGAGACAGGGTCTCCCTGTAGCCCCAGCTGTCCTGGAACTCACTATGTAGACCAGGTTGGCCTTGCACTCACAGAGGTCTGCCTGCCTCTGCCTCCCAAATGCTGGGATTAAAGGCGTGCACCGCCATGCCTGGCCAGTAAGCAGTCTTTTAACTCTTTCTACCTGGTCCATTGCTCTCAATATTCAGCCCCAAGTACGCTGGAATATGCTAGCCAAATTCTGAGTTTAGCATGTGGTTGAGAAGCCTTGAGGGTCAGGAAAGGCCCTTTCAGGAAGGCAAGAAAGTCATCTGTCTCTTCTGAGTGCTTTGCACGGTCTCCAGGTAATGGGGTGGGGGAGGAAGAGATGGGGTGCTTGCCCCTAGCAAAGGGGAGAGGTCAGTTCTGATGGCAAAGCTGGTTCAGATGAATCTGGGCACTTCTGGTTCTCATCTGCATCTACTCAAATGTCATACCTGGGCTAGCACAACAGCATTTGTCAGTAATCCTAGCACTTGAGAGGTAGAGACATAAGGATCAGGAGTTCAAAGTCATCCTCAGCAACAACAAATTCCAAGTCAGCCTAGGATTCATGAGACCTGCCCACCACCCCACCTCCCCCCAAAAGAAGAATCAGTGAGAAGACTGCCAAGCCTGACAATCCATGTTCATTCTCTAGGGCCCACATGGTAGGAGAGAACCAGTTTCCACAAGTTGTCATCAAGTGCACTCACACATACATACATGCATGCACAAAATAAATAAATAACGGAAACGAGATGAAACAGTGTCTGTCACAGCCTGTCACACAGATTCCTTGAAACATTGGGGGCTACTCAATGGGCCCCTGGTTGAGCCTTCTAGGGCCTATCACCCCAGCCTCTTCTGTCTGTCCTTCCTGTTCTAGGGATGATAGTAACTTCCTGCCTCTTGGCTGCACCAGGCATGTGGATGGCATGTGCTTAGCCATTACATAGCAATTTTTAAAAATTATTGTAGCCAGTACACAGGAGCAGAGGCAGGCAGATCTCAGTAAGATTGAGTCCAGCCTGGTCTACATAGTGAGTTCCAGGTCAGCTGGAACTTCAGGGAGACCCTATCTCAAAAAGACAAAAAAAAAATTACTATGTAGACCAAGCTGGCTTTGAGCTCTCTACCCTCTTGCTTCAGTCTCCTGAGTGCTGGGATTATAGGTATGCGCCACCATGCCTGTATCATGTTTCTTCTTTGGTAGCAAACTCTTACTCTTCTCTTAAGACCTCAATGAACTAATCCCCTCCTGAAATCCTGACTGGTTTTCCTAAACCAAGCAACTTCCACTTTGTAATTTACATACACATAGACTGTGTTAAGCTCTTTTCTGTGTGTGTGCTTTGCCTTCCTTTGGGATCTCATTCATCCCCCCGTATGTTCTCTCATTCATTCATTCATTCATTCATTCAACAAATCTCTTTTGAGTGCCTGCTGGTCATGGTGTGGGAGCAACTGAGTCAATGTCTGCTGGTGGGATGAATGAAATAGTGAGAGATTGTTACCCTAATGGATACTGGGTTGCTAGGTTACAAACTCTGGAAGAGGGGGCGGGACTGGTGCTGTGTGAGAACAGTATGCTGCTACACATTTTCATGCAGAATCAGGACAACTTTGTGGGTGGAAATTCTGTGTTTCAGCCATTCATTGTTTTGGTTGTTGTTTTGAGAGCTGGTCTTGCTGTGTAGACCAGGCTGTCCTTGAACTCCTAGAAATCTGCCTGCCTCCAGCCTCCTGAGTGTTGAGATTAAAGGAGTGTGCCACCAAACCCAGCAAGCTTTGGCTGTTTATTTACTTATTGAGACAGGGTCTCCCTGTAGCCCCAGCTGGCCTGGAACTAGCCATGTAGAACAGGCTGGCCTAGATCTCACTGAGATCAGCCTGCCTCTGCCTTCTGAATGCTGGGATTAAAGGTGTGCGCCATCACACCTGGCAAGCTCTGACTTTTTGAGACAAGGTCTCACTTTGTAACTTGTAGGTGATTTTCCTGCCTTAGTGCAATTCACCATACCTGGAATTTTGTTCTATGTCTCTTTGAGACTGGGTTTCATACTGTAACTCAGACTGATCTGAGTTCCAGTGTGGCCTGGAACTCACAGCAATCCTTCTGCCTCAGGCTCATGAGTGCTAGGATTATTTGTGTAGCCACTATGTCAGGCCTCTGATTTTTCAGTGCTGAAAAATAAACCGAAGTTTTAGAAAGCCAGTCCTGATGCCCCCTGGTCTGCTTCTTACATGTTCTATGAAAGAGCATTTCCATGGGGATGTCATCCCAACACTAAACAGCCCTGTTTCATGGTGCCTCAAGGAAGTCTCCACTTTTGCTAGCTTCCACCATGTCCATAGATTAACTGTCTCCCTTAGCTCTGTGTCCTCATAAGATAAGGCTCCTGCCCCCCCTTTCACCTGTGAGCATCTCTTGAGGACAGATTTCTCTCGAGATCTAGAACCCAAGGAAGATATCAGTATGGCAAAATAAGAGGGATTTTTTTTTTTTCTTTCTCTCTTTCACTCTCCTTTGGTGCTGGGGACTGTATCCAAGGTTGTGCATAGGCTAGGCAAAGACTTTGCCACTGAGCCACACCCCCAGCCTGTGAGACAGACTTTATTAGAGGAAATGGCTTGAAGTCTCAGGAAAGGCTGCCTGAAAACTGGAGCCCCTGGGAGGCCAGCTGTGTGGCTCTGTCCCAGTCCAAAAGCCTCAGGCAGGGCCAGGAAGGCCTGGCGTGTGTGTGTGTGTGTGTGAATATACATGCCTAGGTGGACTATAGAAATCTCACCTCAAGATGAAGAGCTATAAGTAATCAATGGATGCTGAAGGAGGGACAATCAGTTTTCTCCAGGGTCTAGCTCCCTGAGAGGTTACCTAATCCCAAAGAGGCAGCCCTAAACACAGGTCCATATGAGTACCAATAAATGGACTCTGCATTTTGTGTGTGTGTGTGTGTGTGTGTGTGTGTGTGTGTGTGTGTGTGTAGGGGGGTCATTCTCACTCTGAAGAGGAAGGCCTAAGAACTCCTGGGGATGGATACTGGTTTAAGTCTAGGAGAGCTGAGGCCCGAGAGCTTGGGGTTCAAAGTCCAAAGGTAAGAATGGGAGGTGTCCCAGCTCTGGGAGAAGACGGTATCTGTCATTCTTTTTCTCCCTGTCTTGTTCTACCCACCTCCAGCTGATTGGATGGTGCCACCCACAAGGAGGGCAGATCTTTCCCACTCAGTGCCACTCTCTTCCAGGAGCACCCTCACAGACCCATCCAGAAATAATGCCCTCCCATTTCCCTAGGTGCCCCTTCATCCAGTCAAGCTGTCCTGGAAGAGAAACCATCTCAAGGACAGTTAATACTGATGAGTTTTATTTTTATTTTAAAAAAATGTTTATCCAGGCATGGTGGTGCATACCTTTAATCCCAGCACTTAGGAGGCAGAGCTCTGAGTCTGAGGCCAGTTTGGTCTACAAAGCAAGTTCCAGGTCCACCAGGGCTACACAGTGAGAACCTTTGTCCAAAAAGAAAAAATTGGCATATGCTAGGCGTGGTGGCACGATCTCTGTGAGATCCAGGCCAGCCTGGTCAACATAATGGGTTCCAGGTCAGCTGGGGCTACAGGGAGACCCTGTCTCAAAACCAGGAACAACAGTTAAACAAACAAACAAATAAATAAAAGGAAAAAGTAAAATTTATTAATTATTCTGTGTATGTGTGTGAGTGCCTGCCCTAGCTTGAGTGCAGAGCCAGAGGACAACGTCACAACTTTTCAGACTCAGTTCTCTCCTACCACAGGATCCTGACAACTCTGGTGGTCAAACTTTCTCAGCAGGTGCTTTTAGCTGCTGAGCCATCTCACCAGCCCAACAATTTTTAAAAATCATTTATTTATAGGCCACGCATGGTGGCGCATGCCTTTAATCCCAGCACTCGGGAGGCAGAGGCAGGTGGATCTCTGTGAGTTCAAGGCCAACCTGGTCTACATAGTGAGTTCCAGGACAGCTGGGTACAGGGAGACCCTGTCTCAAAAAGACCAAAAAAAAAAAACATTTATTTATTTATTTGTGTTGTATGTATGCATGTGCATGTTTTTGTGCATATGCACTCATGGGGAAGTCCGAGGACAACTTTCAGGAGTTGGTTTTCTCCTTCCACCATGTGGGTCTCGGGGATCCAATTCAGGTCCTCTGGCTTGGCTATAAGCACCCACTGAGCCATCTCACTGACCCCATATTTAAAAAGAAT
The DNA here is from genome assembly GCF_000622305.1 of Nannospalax galili. Taxonomy (NCBI): domain Eukaryota; kingdom Metazoa; phylum Chordata; class Mammalia; order Rodentia; family Spalacidae; genus Nannospalax; species Nannospalax galili. Next base: position 4,896,060 of record NW_008348199.1, on the reverse strand, counting down.
TTTTTTTTCGAGTCAGTGTTTCATATATCCCAGGCTGGCCTGAACTTCTTTAGTTTTCCTTTGTTTACTGAACCCAGGGCCTCATGCATGCTAGGAAAGCATTCTACCAACTGAGCTACATCCCCAGCCAACAGTTAGATTTCTTTCCCTACATATGGACCATAAAAGAATAAATATCAGCTAGGAGTGGTGTCATAAACCTTAAGTCACAACACTCTGGAGGCAGAGGCAGGGGAATCTCTGAGATCGAGGCCAGCCTGTTCTACACAGCAATTTCCAGGCCAGCCAGTGCTACATAGTGAAACCTTGTGTCAAAAATAAGTAAATAAATAAAAATAAATGTTCACAAGGAGGCCTCTGGGGAATATAGGCCCCAGGTAAGTGAAAGTATTGTGATTAGGAGCACAGGCTATGTAGGGACAGGAGGGTAGTTAGAGCCTTATAGTCAGAGACTGATTTATTAAAAGAAAACTTTTTCTTTGTCTGTCTGTCTGTCTGTCTCTTGTATGTATATATGTGGCTTATTTATTTGTTTATTTATTTTTTCTGAGACAGGGTCTCCCTGTAGCTCCATACGGCCTGGAACTCACTATATAGACCAGGCTGGCTTCAGTTTCACAGAGATCCATCTGCCTCTGCCTTCCAAGTGCTGGGATTAAAGGCATGTGCCAAAAAACCCAGTAATGTATGACTTTTTTAAGAAAAAAGTTTGTTTTTGTTGGTTTATTTATTTATTTATTTATTTTTTGAAACAGGGTCTCCCTGTAGCCCCATCTGGCCAAGAACTTGCTATGGAGAACTGGCTGGCCTTTATCTCTCAGAGAGCCGCTCGCCTCTGCCTCGAAAGTGCAGGCATTAAAGGCATGTGCCACCACCCCAGGTAACATTTATTCTTTTGTGGTCCAAATGCAGAGAGCTAAACCTCACTGCTGGCTGGAGACATACCTCAGTTGTAGAGTGCTTGCCTAGCATGCATGAACCCTGGGTTCAATCTCTAGCACTGCATAAAAACTCAGTGTGGTGGGATTAAAGGTATGTGCCACCACATCAGGCCCTCCATCTTTGTTGTTGCTGTTTATTTCTGCAGTGTTGGGTATTGAACCCAGGCCCTCTCAACATGCTAGACATTACTGAGCCCCAAACCCAACTGTAGCCCCAAACCCAACTATTTTTATTTTTTTGAGACAAGATCTCAATAAGTTACTCAGGCTGTCCCTTGAACTCCCTCTGTAGCTCAATCAAGCTTGAATTTGTGATACTCCTGCCTCAGACTCCCCAGTAGCTGGGGTTATAGGTCTGCCCCACTTAAGGCCATTCCTTAAGTTTGTTTGTTTTGAAAGATGGGAATTCAGTGGCACAGAATTTATAAAACCACCAAATACAGTTCCAGACTCCTGTCACTGAAGACTGCCTAGGTGGATGGGTGTTAGGAGACTAAACTACTGCATGGTTGCTTGGCAACCAAATTTGTTAGTGACAAAACCTCAGAACCACAACAGAGAGAAAGCTGAAACCTCTGCCCTGATCAGGGGTTTGTTTAGTAAAGTCCTGGGTCTGTAAGGAGGGCTCTCGGAGAGGATGCCAGTGATTTTTTTTCAGTGCGAGGACCTGGGGTGCTGAGCATCCATTCTCTAGTGTGGCAAAGTCATCCAACCTGACTGGCAAGACCCTTCCTCAGAGAGGGGCAACCCAGGCTGCAGAGAAGTTGTAGTGCAGCATGGGCAAGCCCTGTCAGAAACACTGTAGATTCATTTTGAGTTTGATTTTAAATTAATTTTTGGTTGTTGTGGGTTCAGAAACCTTTTGCTTTAGCTACATTTTCCACCCACGATCAGTTATAGATCAGTTATATGGCCCCATGTTAGGTCACAAGCCTTAGTTTAAGAAGTTGATCTTGGGGCTGGAGAATTGACTCAGCACCCACATCAGGTGGCTCATAACTGCCTGTAACTCCAGCTCCAGGGGATTTGAAGCCTTCTGGCCGTAGCAGATACTCACATGCATGTGCATATACACACAGACATACAGACACAAACACACACAAATAAAAATAATAAATCTTTAAAAAAGAAGCTGGTCTGTAGAAAACTTTTACAGTGTGGGAGTAAGGAATCACCCATAATCATAACCAGCTGATCCAATTGCTTTATGCTACTGCGCCATGTTGCAGTCTCATAATTTTGAGGTCAGAAATTGGATGAACCTTACCTTCCAACATAGTAAGCTCCCTTCAGATCTGTCCTTACTGAACCTGCATCCAGGTAACAGGATACTGTTTAGGCTGATTTCTGACACTGATGGAACTTGGTGAAGGTCATCAGCTGTTGAGTATTCCCAGAGGGATGTAGTTTGGGACAAGTTACTACACATGATAGATTCCAGAAAATTTTTCCTAAATGTTGTGGTTCCAAAACCATAGTTATTATTTCTCTACCTTAAAACTATTCTTTTGGGGCCTAGAGAGATGGCTCAGCAGTTAAGGGAACTGGCTGTTCTTTCAGAAGACCTGGGTTTGATTCCCAGCACCCACATGGCAGCTAAGAACTGTCTATAACTCCAGTTCCAGGGGAATTCGATGCCCTTGTGTTACCTCTGCAGGCATTGCATGACATGGGTGCATTTACATACATGCAGGCAACATACTCATACACCCCCCAAAAATTAATAAAATATTTTTTTAAATACTATTTTATTTCTTGATTTTTTTTCATCTTAAAACTAACATTACATCATAGAGGGGCTGGAGAGATGGCTCAGTGGTTAAGAACACTGGTTGTTCTTGCAGAGGACCCAGGTTCGATTCCCAGCACCCACATGGCAGCTACAAATTGTCCTTAACTCCAGTTCCACGGGAATCCGAAGCCCTCTTCTGACCTCCATGGCATTGCATGACACAGGTGCACTGACCTACATGCAGGCAACACAGGCATACACATAAAAAAATAAATTAATTAAAAAAAACCTAACGTTACATCATAGAAAACATGTTAATATAACTGTTCTTTTTTTTTTGTTTTGAGATCATGTCATATACTAGCCTAGACTGGCCTAGAAATTCCTCCCTCCAACTTCCAAGTGCTAGAATTAGGTATACATTACTATGCGCAGATAAACTCTCTCTCTCTCTCTCTCTCTCTCTCTCTCTCTTTCTCTCTCTCTCTGACAGGTTCTCTCTTTAGCCCCAGCTGGCCTGCAACTCACTATGCAGACCAGGTTGGTCTCAAACTGGGATTAAAGGCATGTGCCACCCTCTGTTGTGAGTTCAAGACCAGCCTGATTTACATCTACATATTGCGCTCCAGGTCATTCAGGGCCTCACTATAATAGTGAGATCATCTAAAAAAAACCCCAAGGAACCAACCAATGAATAAAAATGATCCATAAATAGGGTAAGGCCAGGGAAGAAGACACCAGGTATCAGCCTCCAGGCTCCACATGCACACAAGCATGGGCAATCATCTGGACAGACATCCATCCAAACATGTACACACATCAGAGAGAGAGAGAGAGAGAGAAGGAAAGACAGACAGAAGGAAGGAAGAAAGGAAGGAAGGAAGGAGAAGGAAGGAGGAAGGAAGGAAGGAAGGAGGAAGGAAGGAGGAAGGAAGGAGAAGGAAGGAAAAGGAAGGAAGGAAGGAAGGAAGGAAGGAAGGAAAAGGAAAGCCCAACCTGTGTGCACTAAGTGACCAGAGAACTTACTCCCTGGTTTGTGGGAGCGTGCCTAAGCCTAGCTTTGGTTAACCATTGACTCTTAGAGAGTGCTCATCTAAGATATATTCTGCCTTGCAGGATCCGGGTGTTCCCATCTTGTGAGAGTTGGTTACATGGTCACCCAATACTGTGATAGATTTCACCTGCTCAGTTAGGTTGGGTGTCTCATATAAGTGGGGGCCACTTTGGTCAGTTTGCAGCTGCTGTGGTAACAGAGCCACACTTCTCGAATGTAGCACACACTCCATTGCACTCAGCCACTCTCCCAGGGTCACAGTCTGATTTCTTGCTATTTGACAGAAAGATCCCATTACCTCATGCTCCTGAAGTTGCCTCAGTTTCTCAGCAGGTTTCCTGTCCTTCAGACTGGTGAAAGTAATTGGCCAAGTCCTTCAAAGCCACATCATCAGGGTCCAAGCAGGAAGACACAGGGGGAACTCTGTCATCCTGTCGTTATGGTAACAGCTGGGAGAGCTAAAAAAGTTTGTTGTCAACTTGAAAAGCTCTGGAATCATCTGAGAGTTGGGCCTCTGGGCATGCCTGTGGGAGATTATCCTGATTACATTAATTGATGTGGGAAGACCCATCGTGGCTGCGGGCAGGGCTGTTATCTGAGTGAGGCATTGTGGACTGTGTAAGTGGAGAAAGGGAGCTGATCTGCAGCACGCGTTCATTGCTCACCTCTTCTGTCTGTGGACACAACATGACCAGCTGCTCCAAGCGCCTGCTGCCCTGTCTTTCCCACCATGATGGACTGCACCGTGAACTGTGAGTTCAAATGAGCCCTTTCTCCCTTCAATTGTTTCCGTCAGAGTATTTGATCACAGCAAGAGGAAACGAAAGTAAAAGAGGCACGGTGGTAGGACATGGAAGCCTCAGAGTGGTGCCAGGATGCTGTCAAGAGGTGGTGGTGGTGGGCTAGGTGGAATACTGAATTCTGTTCAAGAAATGTTTTAGTAGGAAACCACAGAGACTCTCCAAGAAGGTTTCTGTTTTTGTTTTTGAGACAAGGCTCTTGTTATGTAACCCAGGCTGGCCCTGAACCCCTGCTTTTCCTTCTTTCACCTCTTAAGGGCTGGGATTGCTGGTCTGTGTCCCTAGGGATCTCATAGTTCTAGCTGGCCACCTGGTCTTGAACTTGCAGCAGTCTTCCCACTTCTGCCTCTTGAGTGCTGGAAATAGTCTCATATCACCATGCCCAGCTGTTCTTGTTTTTCTTTCTCCTTTTCATCTTGTTCTTGCATGTGTATGTATGTGTGGTATGTATGCATGTGTGTGTACACGATCACATGTGTATGGGTACACTTGTGTGGGGATGTGAATACCTGTGTGGAGGTCAGAGGTTGAAGTCAGTCTCCACTGGGAGTAGAACAGGTGGGCAGATGGGCCACTATGCCTGGAACTCCAGTCTTTTGGGGGTTTTTCTTTTCTTTTTTGGTCTTTTTGAGACAGGATCTCCCTGTAGTCCCAGCTGGCTTGGAACTCGCTATGTAGACCAGGCTGGCCTCGAACTCACAGAGATCCGCCTGCCTCTGCCTCCCAGGCGCTGGGATTAAAGGCCTGTGCCACCACGCCCAGCAGAACTGCAGTCTTCGTATTTTTGTTGCAGGTGTTTTATCCAAGTGTCCATCTCCCCACTTGTTTCTTCAATTGACGCCAAGGAGCAAATGACACTAAGGAATGTTTATTGACTGTATAACGTTTTATTTTGGAGGAGTGTGGGAGGTCTGGGGATCAAAGCTGGTTATAGACAGCATGCGCTACCACTGAGCTACACCCCCAACCCCAAATGGCATTTTTCTTCAGTAAAGAAAGTGACATAATTTCCCACTTGTAATTCTAAATCATGGATGATGTTTTCACTAAATGGGTAGTAGATAGAGAATGCTGTAGGGTACAGCACAGCCTTCACCTTCGTGAGCAAAGCCTTTGTGATAACTTGCATGAGCCCCTCCACACAAGCATGCGTGTTGATGTTCTTCATCGACAGTAAGTAGATCCACCAGCTCTGGCTCCTGGGCTCCCCTCCTGGCTGCTTGTAATCCTGTCACAGCTATGATCTCAGAAGGTACTAGAAAGGGATGATGAGATGGTTTAGCAAGTAAAGGCTCTTGCTGCCAACCTGACAACCTAAGTTCGATCCCTAGGACCGACATAGTGGAAAGCGAGACCTGACTCTCACAAGGTGTCTTCTGACCTCCAGGCGTGTACTCCCCACAACCCCCCTGTAGCCCCAGCTGTCCTGGAACTCACTATGTAGACCAGGCTGGCCTTGAACTCACAGAGATCCACCTGCCTCTGCCTCCCAAGTGCTGGGATCAAAGGTGTGTGCCACCACGCCCAGCTAATAAATGTAATTTTTGAAAAGGAAGATGCTAAAGGACATACACTGCGGAAAGGGGAAATCTGCCTATGCAGTTTTGGGGAGGTCATCACCCATGCTGGCGTGGGACTTTTCATTGATGTAGTGATGTAGGGTCACCCACACCCCCATAAGTAAGCCCTGACCTGTGTTGCTATAAGCAAGCTCAATAAACTCACCAGTTCACCAAGCTAGACTTGAATGGAATTGTTGCTTTGATCTGTTTTGTGATCCATCTGAGGCGATAGATGTTTGTTCACTTCTCTGCAGAAAGTCAACTCAATAGCAGTGGATTCTGATATAATATATGTCATACACGCTCCCTTCAGAGCCACCAGTGATCTGTGACTTTGTTACTGCTGTTATACGGCAAGCATTTTAACCACAATGACTGAATATTCATAAATATTTCAGGAATATTTATTTGAAGTTAAGGTAAGATGTGATTTACAATGTTCATGTAAATATTTAAAATTTATTATTTTTTTTGCTCTTTTTGAGACAGGGTCTCCCTGTGGCCCCAGGTGGTCTGGAACGCACCATATAGACCATGCTGGGCTTGAACTCACAGAGATCTGCCTGCCTTTGCCTCCTGAGTGCTGTGTCACTATGCCCAGCTGTTTAGAATTTATTTTTGAGACAAGGTCTCACTATATTGACCAAGCTGACCTCTAAATAATAGAGATGCTTCTACCTCTATAACCTAAGTGCTGAGATTACAATCTTTTTTTTTTTTCAGTCTTTTTGATGCAGGATCTTCCTATAATCCCAGCTGGCCTGGAACTCACTATATAAACCAGGCTGACCTTGAACTCAGAGATCTGCCCACCTGCCTCTACCTCCCAAGTACTGGAATTAAAGGCTTGCACCACCAAGCCTGGCCATGGGATTACAATTTTATGACACCATGCCCAGACCTAAGAATTTAATTTTTTAAAAATATTTTATTATTTTTATTTTATGTGAATGAGTGTGTTGCCTGCATGTATGTGAGTGCACCCGTGTCATGCAATACTGTGGAGGTCAGAAGAGGATTTCGGATTCCCCTGGAACTGGAGTTAAGGACAGCGTGTAGCTGCCATGTGGGTACTGGGAATCGAACCCAGGTCCTCTGCAAGAGCAGTCAGTTCTCTTAACTGCTAAGCCATCTCTCCAGCCCAAGAATTTAATTTTAAAATGGGCACAGTAGCTCATACCTGTAATCCTACCTCAAGACCATCCTGGGCTTGAGAGATGGTTCAGTGGGTAAAGGTACTTGCCACCAAGCCTGAGTTCAGTCCTCAGAACTCATATGGGCAGAAGGAAAGGATCTCCATTTACTTGTGTGCTGTGGCATGTACACCCACATACATATACACATGCAATAAATAAATAAATAAATAAACAAACAAACAAACAAACAAACAAACAAATAAATGTAACTTTAAAATACCACCCTTGGGCTACAAAGTAAGAACCAAAACCAAACAACAAAATAATGTTAAGAGAGGGGACCGGGGATACAGGCCTGTCATTCCAGCTACTTTGTAGGCAGAGGCAAGAGGACCACAAGTTCAAGCCCAACCTGGGAAAAATAAAAAGTAAAAACAGAGCTGGGGTTGCAGCATTTGGCCAACATGTGTAAAGACCTAGGTTCAATCCTTGGCACCACACACACACACAAGAATTGAAGGGTTTTCTAATCAAAATTATAAGGTAATAGGAAGGAACGAAAGCTACCGATTAGAGAACAGGTAATTACAAGCTTCCATACAATACTACCTGAATAGAATGCTGAGCAACCATTGCAAATGAGGGTTGTAAGACGACGTTACAACGTGAAGTCTGCTCCTAGGGCACGATGTGAAAGAACAGAACTGAAAATCCCAAGTGCCCTCTGATTATGCCACAATGCCTAGCACCCAGGAGGTGAGAAATGGAAGGTACACTTTTTTTTTTTGGTCTTTTTGAGACAGGGTCTCCCTGTAGCCCAGCTGTCCTGGAACTCACTATGTAGACCAGGCTGGCCTTGAACTCACAGAGATCCTCCTGCCTCTGCCTCCCAAACTTATATATATATAAGTTTTGGGGTTTTTTGAAACAGTGTCTTTCTGCCCCACCTGGCCTAGAACTCTCTATGTAGACCAAACTGCCCTCAATCTCTCAGAGTTCCACCTGCCTCTGCCTCTGCCTCTTGAGTGCTGGGATTAAGGGTGTGCCACCACACCTAGTTAATTTTAATATAAAAGAAATGTTTAATTTTTTTAAAAAACAGGCTCAAACCCACTTTGTGGCCAAGGATGATCTTGAACTTCTTATCCTAAATTCCTAAATTATGTGTGTGTGTCTAGGTGTACAGGGTCTCCCTGTAGCCCAAGCTGTCCTGGAACTCACTATGTAGACCAGGCTGACCTTGAACTCACAGAGATCCACCTGCCTCTGCCTCCCAAGTGCTGGGACTACAGGTGTGCACAACCACGCCCGGCAGCTTTTCTTTTTAAAACATGAGTTCTGGGGACCAAACTCGGGTTCGCATGTTTGCACAACAAGCACTTTACCAACTGAGATGGCTAACCAACCCCTAAATTAAAAATTTAAATATTAACTTTTTTTGTTTGGATTTTTGAGACAGGGTCTCTCTGGAGCCCCAGCTGGCTTGGAACTTGCTATGTAGACCAGGCTGGCCTTGAACTCACAGAGATCTGCCTGCCTCTGCCTCCCCAGTGCCAGGACTAAAGGCATGTGCTCCCACACCCGGCTTAATATTAACATTTCTATTTTAAATTTATTTAACAATTTGAACTGGATGCAGTTATATGTGCCTATAATACCAGAGTTCGTATGGCAGCTGCAGGAGGATTGCTGCAAGTTGGAGGCCAGACTGGGCTACAGAATAAGACTGTCTCACAAACATAAACCAAACATAAAGGCGTGGTGGCATGCCTTGAATCCCAGCCTCAGGAGAGGAGACAAGAGGCAGGCAGATCTCTGTGAGATGAAGACCAACCTCATATACATAGAGAGTTCCAGGCCAGCTAGGGCTATCCAAAGTTACATGAAAACTCTATATATCATGGCATTAATGTAATGGCAAATGATAAGAGATGACCTAAATGTCTACACCTAGGGAATTTATTTCAAGTCCACACAAAGGAACATTCTGTAGCCTTTGAAAAGGGCAGAGGAATATATAGCCCACTGGTTGAGCATTTACTTAGCATAAATCCAGGGCCAGCATGAGAAAAAGAAAGACAGGCATGGTGGCTTCCACTTCTAATCTTGGCACTTGGGAGGATGAAGCTTCATCTATTTGGTGAGTTCCAGGTCAGCCAGGACTACATAACAAGATCTCTCAAAAACTAAAACACAAAGGATGGACAAAATTGTTTAGCTGAGCTTAGCAGGGTGGCCCAGTACTCCAATGGTAGAGGCAGGTGGATCTCTGACCTCTAGCTTGGTCTACATAGTAAGTTCCAAGCCAGCTAGGGCTACACAGTGAGACCTCGTCTAAAATAAGAGGGAGGGAGGTTTCAAGGGGCTAAAGAGAGATGGCTCAGTGGTTATGAACAGGAGCTGTTCTTGCAGAGGACATGGCTTTGGCTCCCAGAACCCATGTGGCAGCTCATAACTGTTTTCCACCAGCAGTGTAAACATGTGGTCCATGTGGTAGATACATTCAGGCAAAATACCCATACACATCAAATAAAAATAAATAAAACTGGGGCTGGAGAGATGGCTCACCAGTTAAGAGCACTGGCTACTCTTATGGAAGACTGGGGTTCAATTCCCAGCACACACATGACAGCTAACCACTGTCTAACTCCAGTCCCAGGAGATTCAATGCCCTCGACTGACCTCCACAAACATGCAAACAATACAGTCATACACATAAAATAAAAATAATAAATAAAATTTAAAAAAAGAGCCGGGTATGGTGGTGCACACCTTTAATCCCAGCACTTGGGAGGCAGAGGCAGGCAGATCTTTGTGCGTTCAAGGCCAGTCTGGTCTACATAGTGAGTTCCAGGATAGCTGGGGCTACAGGGAGACCCTGTCTCAAAAAGACAAAAAAAAAAGCTCATTCCTGAAGGTTGTCCTAAGACACACACGCACACTGTGGCATGCTCATCCACACACATGTACCTGCATGCACACGTACAAAATAAGATAAATAGCTGGAATTAAAAAGATTTTACAAAAATAAAACAAGGAATGGAGACTGGGCACTGCAGTTTTTTTGTTGTTGTTTTTTTAATTTTTACTTTATGTGTATGAGTGTATTGCTTGCATGCATGTGAGTGCACCCGTGTCATGTAGGCCTGAGGAGGTCAGAAGAGGGCTTTGGATTCCCCTGGAACTGGAGTTAAGGATGGTTCATAGCCGCCATGTGGGTGCTGGGACTCAAACCCAGGTCCTCTGCAAGAGCAGCCAGTGCTCTTAACTGCTGAGCCATCTCTCCAGCCCTGACACTGCAGTTTTGATCTGAGCACTGAGGAAGCTGAGGCAGGAGGGTCACAGGTTTGAGGGGAGCCTGGGATATATAGCAAGAACCTATTTCAAAAACAGCAACAGGGCCTGGGGAGATGACTCAGCACTTAAGAGCAAGTACTTCTCTAGCAGAGGACACAAGTTTGGCTTCCAGCACCCACATCAGGCTGTTCATATCTACCTGTAACTCCAGCTTCAGGGTCTCCAAAGCTTCTGGCCTCTGAGGGCACCTGCACCCACACACAGATACATGTTTTTTTGGTTTTGTTTGTTTTGTTTTTGTTTTTCTGAGACACAGTCTCAATGCTTAGTCCTGACTGTCCTGGAACTCAGAGATCTGCCTGCCTCTGCCTCCCTAGTGCTCAGATTAAAGGTGTGGGCCACCATGCCTGGCCACAGATACATGTAATCAAAGGCAGTAGGACCTCTGTGTTTTAGACCAGCCTGATCTACATAGAGAAGCCCAGGCCAGCCAGGGGCCAGGACTGCATAGTGAAACTGTCTCAATTCCCACCCCCAAAGTTTTAAAAAACAAAACAAAACCAAACATCAGCTTGCCCCCTAAAACAAAATACATACAAATACCTCACTAAGAGAACAGCAAGCTGGAGAGATGGCTCAGCAGTTAAGAGTACTTACTGCTCTTACAGAGGACCTGAGTTGCATCCCCAGGATGGGCAGCTCACAACTACTTGTAGCTCCAACTCGGGAGGATCCAGCATCCTCTTCTGGACTCTGCAGACATCAGCACGCACATGTGCACATATTCACACACAGACATATACACATACACATAATTAAAAATAAGATAAATCTCGAGCTTTTCATCCCAGCACTTGGGAGGCAGAGGCAGGTGAATCTCTATGAGTTCAAGGCCAGCCTAGTCTACATAGTGAGTAGGCCAGCTGGGGCTACAGGGAGACCCTGTCTCAAAAAAGACCAAAAAATAATAAATAAATATAAAAATAAGTCTTTAATTTTATTTTCGTTTGAGAAAGTACATCATGTAGTTCACGGCCTTGAGCTCTTGATCCTCCTGCCTCAACCTCCCCAGTGCTGGGATTTGAGGCATGAGCCACTATACCCAGCTTCTTTTTTAAAGATATGGAATACAGAATGAATTTGTGTTTTATCTTCGGACAAGGACCATACGAATCTTCTCTGTATCATTCAATTTTTTTTTTTTTGGTCTTTTTGAGACACAGTCTCCCTGTAGCCCCAGCTGGTCTTGAACTCACTATGTAGTCCAGGCTGGCCTTGAACTCACAGAGATCCACCTGCCTCTGCCTCCTGACTGCTGGGATTAAAGGCGTGAGCCACCACGCCCGACTTGTATCACTCAATTTTAGTATATGTGTGAAGTGAGTGCCCCAGCTTCTTTTTAAAATTAATAAAATTAGGCTAAGGAGGATGTAGCTCAGTTGGTAGAAAGCTTTCCTAACCTATACAAAGCCCTGGATTCTGTCACCAAGACAGCATAAACCAGGCCTGTTGGTATATCTCTGAAATCCCAGTACTCAGGAGGGGGAGGCAAGAGAATCAGGTTCAAGGTGATCCTCAGCTACATATACAGTTCAAAGCCAGCTTGGGTTACATGAGATTCTCTTTCAAAAAACAAGAGTTGTCTTGAAAGTCTGACAACCAGAGTTCAGATTCCCAGAATCCATGTAAAGGTGGAAGGAGAGAACCAACTCTATAAAATTGTGCTCTACATGCACATATAACCCCTCCTACCCGCCCCCAAGAAAATTTAAAAACTAATGAGAAAGGTCAGAGGGACTAGGGCTATGATGGCTCAGTGGGTAAGATGGCTTTAGCAAACATGAGGCAGCTCCCAGCACCTACATAAGAATCTGGGTGTGGCTGCATCTGTGCTTGTAACCCTAGCACAGAAGCCAGGAGACATGGGGGACACAGGGGTGGAGCTTGCTGGCTTCCAGCCTAGCTCCAGGTTCAGTCAGAGGCCCTGTCTCAAGAGAATAAGGCAGAGAGTGATAGAGCAGAACACTCCATATCCCCTTTTGGCCTCCCTGTGTGCTGGGCACCCCTCCCCCCATGCACATATACCACACACGCTAATAAAAGGCCAGAGACCAAGGACACAACTCAGTGGTAGAGCACTTGCTTAGCATAAATAAGGCCTTAGCGTCAATCCGAAGTGCCTCAAAATAAGAGCTGGGTGTAGTGGCACACACCATTAGTCCCAGCACTTGGGAGGCAAAGGCTGGCAGATCTCTGAGTTTAGGGCCAGCCTGGTCTATACAGTGAATTCCAGGCCAGCTGGGGCTACAGGAAGACCTTGTCTCAGAAAGACCAAAAAAAAAAAATTAATAATAATTAAATAAGTAAAAATGTATAAACTGGATGTTATGACACAAGCTTATAATAATGTCAGCATTCAGGGGATGGAGGCAGGAGGATTGGGAGTTTAAGGTTGCTCTCAACTCTGCTACCTAATGAGTTCAAGGCCAACCTGGACTACTTGAGAAAAAACAAATAAATAAGTAAATAAAATAATAGCCAGGCCTGGTGGTACATGCCTTTAATCCCAGCACTCTGAGAGGCAGAGGCAGGCACTCTCTGTGAGTTCAAGGCCAGCTGGGACTACAGGGAGATCCTGTCTCAAAAAGACCAATAAAATAGAATAGCCGGGCATAGTGCCTTTAATCCCAGCATTTGGAAGACAGAGGCAGGCTACTCTGACCAAAACCAACCTGGGGAGGAAAGGGTTTATTTTATCTTACATCTCCCGGGTCACAGTTCATCAGAGGGCCCAAGGAAAGAACTCAAAAAGATCCACCTGCCTCTGCCTCCAGAGTGCTGGGATCAAAGGCGTGCACCACCATGCCCAGCCGGGAAAGGTTTCTTAATTCTGTCCTGTGGAGGGTTCCTGGTTTTCAGTCTCAGTCCTGGTGCCGGTGGTTCAGAGAGTTAACAGTGGCCGCAATGGAGGAGTTTGTTTATTTTATTGTGTGTGTACATGCACACACATGCCACTTGTACATGTGAGATCAGAGGACAACTTTCCGAAGTCTGTTTTCTCCCTCTATCATGTGGGTCCAAGGGGTGAACTCTAGCTCGGCAGCAGGCACCTTTACCTACGGAGTCATCTCACAAGCCCCTGATGGAGGGTTTTGATTGAGATGGTACCTTGCTCCACACAGCCATGCTTGATGTAAAGCCTGAGTGCTGAAGAGTCACCAGAGGTAGGGCTGAGGCCGTGACTCCCAAGTTCATTGTCTTCTGTCGGTGAACATCAGTGATGGGAGTGCACAAAGAAGCAAACTTCCTTAAGAGATACCAGGGGCTGGAAAGATGCTCTCAGTGGTTAAGGGCACTGGGTGTTCTTGCCCCTGTGTTTGATTCCCAGCACCCACATGGTGGCTAACAACCATCCTTAACTCTAGTTCCAAGGGAATCTGACCTCCTTCTGACCTTTATAGGCACTGCACAAAACAGATGCACTTACATATTTACATCCATGCAGTCAATACACTCATACACATAAAATAAAAATAGTATAAAATATTTTTCCCATTTCTCAAAAATAAAATATTTTTTAAAAATTAAAAAAAAAAAAAAAAATTTTTAAAAAATTAAAAAAAAAAAAAAATTTTTAAAAAATTAAAAAAAAAAAAAAATTTTTAAAAAATTAAAAAAAAAAAAAAATTTTTAAAAAATTAAAAAAAAAAAAAAATTTTTAAAAAATTAAAAAAAAAAAAAAATTTTTAAAAAATTAAAAAAAAAAAAAAATTTTTAAAAAATTAAAAAAAAAAAAAAATTTTTAAAAAATTAAAAAAAAAAAAAAATTTTTAAAAAATTAAAAAAAAAAAAAAATTTTTAAAAAATTAAAAAAAAAAAAAAATTTTTAAAAAATTAAAAAAAAAAAAAAATTTTTAAAAAATTAAAAAAAAAAAAAAGACAGGAATAAAAAAACAAAAACCACAAGCTGGTGTGGTGGCACACACGCCTTTAATCCAAACACTTGGAAGGCAGAGGCAGGCGGATCTCTGAGAGGGAGGCCAGCCTAGTCTATATAGTGAGTTCCAGGCCAGCTAGGGCTCTAGGGAGACCCTGTCTCAAAAGCCCTGTGACAACAACAAAAAACCCCAAAACCCAAACAAATATTAAGGAACAGTGAAACAGTTACAGTGAAATTCCTGTAACTGGGAGTGGTTTCCAGGAGAGGAAAAAGCCACTGAACTTCTCTATGCAGGCTTTATAGGGTCCTGCAGATCTAGACACAGCCTGAAGTTGCTGCTATCAGATTAGCTCTCTGGACTATCATGAGCTGAGCCCATGGTGGACCCACATGGTCTATACATGTCCCTTTGTCCCAGCCAGGGAAGTGGTGATCATGAGCTGATCATGGATGGCTGAAGGCCCCTCTGTCCTTCAGGCTCTGACTCTGGGTTTGTTAGTCGAGTCTCTGCTAGCTGTTAGGTCCCTGTCTGGTGTTGCTACCTTTGACCTTACAAAGGGGTCTCAGGTGCTGTTCCTTATTCCACACTCTCTTCCTTAGAAACTGTCTTAGATCGTTACAATTAGCTGTATTAGAAGCAAGGCAATAATTAAAGAGCCACGGTACCTTACAGTGTTCAAGGGCTTTGGGGTGGTCTGGGAGGCAGCCTGCTTCTCCTCACTAGAGCCTAGAGCTCTGTCCTTTCCTCTTATTTGGTCAGTTTAGTTGTCTCAAGCCCGCCATAAGCCCTGTTACTCATTCTCCTTTCTGTTTTAACCCTTAATCTTCCCATCAACTCCAGCATCTATTCTCCTTGCTATAAATGTAAGCAATTTGGAGTTGTTTGTTTTTTTTTTTAATATTTTATTTATTATTTTTATTTTATGTGTATGTATGTATTGCCTGCATGTAGGTAAGTGCACCCGTATTGTGCAATGGCCGAGGAGGACAGAAGAGGCTGTCGGATCCCCTGGAACTGGAATTACAGACAGTTGTTAACTGTCATGTGGGTGCTGGTATTCGAACCCCGGTCTTCTGCAAGAACAGTCAGTGTTCTTAACTGCTGAGCCACCTCTCTAGCCCAGCAATTTGGAATTTTGCCTCAGGCCCTTTTCCCCTGCCACCTTCAGAGAGCTAGCTCCTGCAACAACAGGATTATTCATTTTGGAAACAAATTGCTGGGCATAGTAGTTCTTACCTGTAATCCCAGAAAAAAGATTGCTTTAAAAAAAAAACCAAAAAGCTGGGTATGGTGGTGCATGCCTTTAATCCTAGCACTTGGGAAGCAGAGGCAGATGGATTTCTGAGTTCGAGGCCAGCCTGGTCTACGTAGTGAGTTCCGGGCCAGCTGGGGCTACAGGGAGACCCTGCCTCAATGAGATAAGAAAAAAAAAGACTGAGCAGATACAACAAGACTATAATCCTAGTACTTGAGAGGTGGAGGAACATTGTAAGATTGAGGATAGCCTGGTCTCCATAGTGAATTCCAGGTCATCAAGGGCTATATAGAAAGACCTGGTCTGAAAATAATAATAATAAATAATAATAATAATAATAATAATAATAATAATAATATAAATTAAATCAGAAGGAAGGGAGGAAGGACAATGCATTCATGCATCAAAACGTCACATAGTACACTAATAAGATGTACAATTTTTGTCTTTATATGCTAGTTAAAAAATAAATTTAGGGCAGCTGGAGAGATGGCTCAGCAGTTAAGAACACTGGCTGTTGCAGAAGACCCGGGTTCTAATCCCAGCACCCACATGGCAGCTAACAACTGTCCGTAACTCCAGTTCCAGGGGATCTGACAGCCTCTTCTGTACTCTGAGGGCATTGCATGACACAGGTATACTTACCTACATGCAGGAAATACACGCATACACATAAAATAAAAATAATAAAAAGTATTTAAAAAATAAATTTAAAGATAATTTAGTTTTTGCTTTTGTTATTTTGAGACAGGGTAGACCAGGCTGGCCTAGATCTCACAAAAATCCACCTGCCTCTGCCTCTCCAAGTGCTGGGAGCCAGGCAAAAGAGAAAATTTTAAAGCCTGTAATTCCAGCTCTAGGGAGGCAGACCAGGAGGATTTCTTGAAGTCAAGGTCAGCCTGGGCTACAAAACAAAAGTAAATCAGAGCATCCTAAAACAACTGCTTTTTTCCAGTCTTTGGATTTTGTTCTTTGAGACAGAGGCTCTTGTAGCTCAGACTGGCCTCAACTCACAATGTAGTTGAGTAGTCAAGGATGACCTTGAACTCCCGGTCTTTCCACCGCCTTCTCCCAAGACTATGATTATGGACACATGCAAGATGTAACCACATGTGTATCCCTGAGCTGCAGTTGACTCCTGTGACATGTTTGCCCTCATGAATTTAAAAAACAACCACTGATACTGTCTTAGCCTGTTTCTCTATTACAATATTAAAGGGAAAAATGCCATTTTTCAGATTTCTAGGTGAATCACACAGGAGCAAAATGAACCTGGAACCAACTCTCATCAGATTAAAGAAAAATCCAGCCTCCTGGTGTCCTGCAGGGAATGCACCCTCGGGCTGTTTCCCAGCTGTCTTGGCTGGAGTGTCTCTGGCTGTCTAAGACTGCTGGATGAGGCTGGCCAGTAGGAGGGCCTCGGCTCGGGGCTCCAGGCTCAGAGCATGTGTTTTGAGCATTAGTGGAATCTGTTAGATTAGTTGCTTCCATTTCACACTGGCTTTCCTGAGAGGGCATTGGCAAGATGGATGCCGGGGAGGGCTTGCTGGTCTCCCTTATCCCATAACGTGTGAATGAACGGCTCAATCACAGACCCCCTCCCCAAGTCTTTCAGCATAGCTTATGCATTAAACTGCTTCTGTTGTGTAGTCTACAGGCTCCTGGTTATTGAAGAAAGCATTTTCACAGCAAATTTTCAGAGCCAACCACAAAGCCACCCCTGACTTGAATGCAATGGGCAGTGTGAGAAGGAAAAGGGGTTCTGAGCCTCTGCCTGTTCTCCACCCCCACCCCTACCCCAAGGAGCAGTGGCTGAACATGCTGAGCTGATAGGCTGGTGTCTTGGGTGATTTATGATCCCGTAGGACCCAGCTGTTAGCCTTGGATCTCAGCTGCTCAAGGTTAAGCAGGCCATGTGAGAAACTTGACAGGGAATGGCCCCAGTTGTTCCCTTTCAGGGTCACAGGGGTGATCACATTGCCAGTGCAAGCTGAAGGGGAAACGTGTTCCCCACACCCCTCCAACATACACACTTAGCCCCTTTCAGCACAGGTCTGAAGTTCTGCCCTCTGTCTGAATCCTCCATTGCCAGGCTGACCTTGTTGAAGACCCTGGTGCAGCCCAGCAGAAATGTGGGTAGTAAAAACCTGCTCCCTACCCTGGGTGTGGTGGTGCTCGACTCTAATCCATCCATCCCTAGGAAGGTAAAGGCAGCAGGATCAGGAGGTCAAGGCTATCCTCAGCTCCATAGAGACCAACATAGTGAGTTTGAGGCCAGCCTGGGCTACATAAGACCTTGTCTCAAAATAAAACAGAAAAGGCTGCTCCCTCAGGTTAGCCCGGCCTCAAATTCACTATGCAGATGATGATGAACTTGAACCTGTTCCTCATGCCTCCACTTTCCCACTGTCAGGATTACTGACAGGCATGTCCTACCACACTCAGTTTTATAGGGTGCTGGGGTTCGAACCCAGGGCTTTCTGCATACTAAGAAATTCTCATTTAATCCTTGCAGCAAGATTGGAGGGAAGGGAGGGTATAGTTTACTAATAGTCTCATAAACTTTTGAAAAGAGAGGGTTCAGAGAGGATAAACAAAATGACCAAGTCATACACCAAGTTACCTGTCTGGGGAGCTAGAGGCTTTTTAACAATTACTTTGCTTACTCTACCCCAGGCAGTTTGCATGGGTTACAAGAACTCACTCTGCCCCCAGTGCTCAAGGGTCAGCAGGACTGTCCCTGTTGGGGAGCTAAAGTAGTAAATTAGGGTCTTTCCCAAGGTCACTTGGGCTCAAAGCAGCAGGGCTGAGATTGTTCCTGGTGCAAGTGACACCAGATACTGCTCTTTTCTATATCCTTCAGCCTCTATCCCCTGCTGGGGGGACCACAGCTGGGCCTGCTGCTCATTTTTTGCTAAAGGTGCAGGGTAGCCAGAGGTCGGCCCTGTGTCTTGTCAATAGCCCCAGCTCACTCAGCTGCCTTAATAACTGTGACCTCTTCTCCTTCCCCACTTTCTTCTCTTGACTTTTTTTTTCTTTCTTTTATTGAGTCAGAAATAAATCTTAAAGGCATGGTGGCACAGGCCTTTCATTCTAGCACTCTAGTGGTAGAAGCAGGTATATTTCTGTGACTTCAAGGCCAACCTGGTTCACCTAGTGAGTTCAGGCTAGTCAGGGCTACACAGTAAAAGCCTGTGTCAAAAAAGAAAAAAAAGACAAACCCATGAAGCTAGAGAGATGGCTCAGTGATCAAAAGCACTTAACCTGCTCTTGAAGAGGACTCTGGTTCAGTTCCCAGCACACACATGGCAGCTAACAACCATCCTCACTCCAGTTCCAGAAGGATCTGATGCCCTTTTCTGACCTCCTTGGGCATTGCACAACACAGGTGCACTTACATACATGAAGGCAATACTCATACACATAAAATAAAAATAATAAGGGCTAGAGAGATGGCTCAGTGGTTAAGAGCACTGACTGCTCTTGCAGAGGACCCGAGTTTGATTCCCAGCACCCACATGGCAGCTAAGAGCTGCCTGTTATTCCAGTTTCAGGAGATCCCTCTTCTGACCTCGGAGGGCACTGCACTACACAGGTTTACTTACACATATGGAGGCAATACACTCATACACATAAAGATAATAAACATGTTCCACCACTACTGGCTTCAATTTTTTTTAAGATTTTTTTTTTTTTTGTCTTTTTGAGACAGGGTCTTCCTGTAGCCCCAGCTGATCTGAACTCACTATGTAGACCAGGCTGGCCTTGAACTTGCAAAGATCTGCCTGCCTCTGCCTCCCAAGTGCTGGGACTAAAGGCGTGTGCTACCATGCCCGGCTCAAGATTTATTTTTTATTTTATTATTTATGTGTATTGGTCTGTGTGTCTGGATGTGAGTGCAGGTGTCTGTAGAGGCCAGAAGAGAATGTCAGATCCCTTTGCAACAGGAGTTACAAGCAGTTATAATCCACTTGATGTAAATGCTAAAAACTGAATCTGCCTTTGTGTGCCCAGTGCTGGGATTATAGGCACAAGTTGCTATGACTGGTTTTTATGTGGGTGCTGGGAAACCGATCTGAGGTCTTCCTCATGTTTACACAGCAAGCACTTTAGCCAGTGGGCCATCCCCCTCTTTTTTGTTATTTGGAGACAAGACCTTGTAGACCCTGCTGTCCTAGAACTTACTATATAGACCAGGCTAGATCTCATAGAGATTCACCTGCCTCTGCTTCCCTGCTGGGATTAAAGGCATCTGCCACCATACGCATTTTTCTTTTTGAAAACATTTTTTAATGTGTATGAGTGTATAGCTCAGATGTATGTAAGTGTAAATGTCGTGCGGTGCCCAAGGAGGACAGAGACAAGAATCGGATGCTCTAGAACTGGAATTGTGTATGGTTGTTAGCTGCCATGTGGGTGCTGGGATTTGAACCCGGGTCTTCTGCAAGAACAGCCAGTTCTCTTAACTGCTGGAGCCATCTCTCCAGCTCCCTTTTTGTTTTTTATAATACAGGGTTTCATCTGGCCCAAACTTGCCTTGAATACACTGTTTCCAAGCATGACCTTGAACTCCTGATCCTCTTGCCTCTACTTCCTAACTGTTGGGATTACAGGGATCGGGGTCACCATGCCCAACATTCATCTTTTTTTTTTTTGGTCTTTTTGAGACAGGCTCTCCCTGTAGTCCCAGCTGTCCTGGAACCCACTATGTAGACCAGGCTGGCCTTGAACTCACAGATATCCACCTGCCTCTGCCTCCTGAGTGCTGGGATTAAAGGCGTGTACCACCCCGCAACATTCATCTTTTTGATATATGCATTTCCATTTACACATTTTCCTTGGAGCATTACTTTAGCTAAATTCTGTATAGTTTGGTTCTTGACACCTAAAAGTCTTTTCTTCTATGCCTCTATGTAAGGGTTCTGTGCATCTGTCCGTTCATATAAAGGAGAACAATGCCCAGCAAATGGAAAATGCTTATTAAGTGTAGCTTCTTACTTATTCAGTGAATACCCATTGCATCCTGGCTGGGCCTGGTGATACAGGCCTGTAATTCAGCTACTCAGGAGGATCTGGAGTTCGAGGCCTGCTACAGAGGAGGTTCAAGGACAGCTTGGGCAACTTGATGAGACTTTCAAAATAGTGAAAACAAAGCTAGACTTACACTCAGTGGTCAAACGTGTGCCTAGCATGTGTGAGACCCTAGGTTCAAGCCTCAGGACCAAAAAACCCTAAAAGAACTTTTATTGTACTGGGCATGGTAGCTCATGCCTTTAATCCCAGCAGCTGAGTGGTCAGGGGCCAGCCTGGTCTATGTGGTGAGTTCCGGGCCAGCAGCTGGGGCTACAGGGAGACTGTCTCAAAATGCCAAAATAATAGTAATAATAAATAATACTTAACTGAGTCTTCACTAGGCATTAAGCTCAGCTTTCATCATCAGGGATAGAATTCTAAAATATTTTCTTATTTTAATTTTGTGTGTATGAGTGTATTGCCCACATGGATGTAAGTGCACCCGTGTCATGTAATGCCAGCCAAGTCTAGACGGGGTCAGATTCCCCTGGAACTGGAGTTACAGATGGTTGTTAGCCATCATGTGTGTTCTGGGAATCGAACCCAGGTCCTCTGTAAGAGCAGCCAGTGCTCTTAACTACTGAGCCATCTCCACAACCCAGGGACTGAATTCTAAATAAGGTTGGAGTGCTATTCTCTTAACATTTATGTTTCGGTTGAGAAAGACAGAACTCACTCATCCCCCCCAAAATAAAAATATCTTTGTTTTTGTTTTTGTTTTGTCTTTGTTTTGAGACAGGATCTCCTCCCTGTAGCCCCTACTGGTCTGGAACTCACTGTGTGGACAAGACTGGCCTCTATCTCACAGAAATCCACCTGCTTCTGCTTCCTGAGTACTAGGACTAAAGGCATGTACCACCATGCCCAGCTAAATAATGCTATGTTGAGATAGGATGATGTCCTAGAGCTTGACTGGGGAGCTCCCCCTTTAGACTTGGGGGGTAAGGCCAAAGGCAATGATAGATAGCTAAGCTGAGCTCTGTTGGGAATAGAACATGCCAAGATGAAGGAAGAATGCATGTAGAGGTCTCCTGCTGAGAACAGGAGGGGCATGTTTGGTGTTTGACACCCCTTAGAAAGGCTGCTGCCTGGAGCATGGGAAAAATTGCATCAGAGGAAGTGAGTCAGTCTTTGTCTGTCTGTCTTCTCTTTTCTCTCTGCCAGATAGATCAGAGGGCTTCACACACACTAGGCAAGTGCTGTATCACTGAGTAACAGCCCTTGGTCTTTTTTGTGGTGTTGCTTAGTGGTAGAATGTATGCAAGAAGCTGTGGATTCCAACATCTGCAACACCAAGAATGAATGAATGAAAGAACAAATGAATGGATAAGCCAAAAAGTAGCTTCAACCAATGATCCCTTGTTTCAAAACACCAAAAGCCCCAACTTTAAAAAAACAAAAACAAAAGCATTCCAGAGTCTCTCTGTCCTCTCATATTACACTATTAAACTTTTATCAATAATTATTTCCAATTTGTTGCTATTGCAAACAATGCCACCAGCTGCATCTTTGTGTATTTGTTGAAGTCTCTCTATAAATAGATTCCTGGAGTTGGAATTGTTGGGTTATATTGTATCCATCTTTAATGATTTATCTTTAATTGTGTGTATATGTATATGGGTTTGTGCGTGGGGGGGGGGTTCCGGTAGAGGCCAGAGGCATTGTCTTCTCTGGAGTTATAGGCAGTTTTGAGTCACCAGACATAGGTGGTCCTCTGGAAGAACAGGAAGCACTTTTACCTGATGAGCCATCTTTCTTTCTAGTCCTCCACACTTTTTTCTTCCTTCCTTCCTTTTTTTTTTTTGGCACATATGTAGCACAGGCTGCTTTCAAACTTGTGATCCTCCTGTCTCACCTTCTTGAGTGCAGGAATAACAGGAAAGTGCCAACATGCCTAGTGAGTTTGTTTGTTTTGAGACAGAGTTTCACTGTGTAGTCCTGACTTTTCCACTATGTAGACCTAGAACTTTCTATATAGTCCAGGCTGCCCTCAAACTCACAGAAATCCATCTGCCTTTGCCTCCCAAGTGCTGAGATTAAAGGCATGTGCCATCACACCTGGCATCATGAGAGGTAATGTATTACCTTTTTTCTCTTAGAGACAGGGTCTCATGTGACTCAGGCTAGACAATTTAATTGGAAAAGTGTTGCTAAAAGGTAAACAAGGAGGCAGAGGCAGGGGGATCATTGTGAGTTCCAGGCCGGTCAGGACTGCATATGAGACCCTGTCAAAAAATATAAATAAACAAGAGATCTTTATCAGTGCATGGGGAGCTAGGGATACATGCTTGCATTCTAAAAGAATCTTGTGACCTTGTGAGTGGGGTGAGATTGTGCACGGCCTTTAATCCCAGGCAGAGGCAGGCAGATCTCTGTGTGTTCAAGGCCAGCTGGGGCTACAGGGAGACCCTGTCTCACAAAGACCAAAAAAAAAAAAACCTCACGTACTGAGGAGTAAGGAGGTACTGAACAATAAATCTGTGCTATCATTTATTAAGGGCATTTCAGGTGCCTGGCATTCCACTTCCTTACTTACAAATCCACATCTACATCATCCTAAAAAGCATTCTACTACCCCTGCTATTGGGATCCATCATTTTATAGCCCAGGAAACTCAGTCTAACTAACTAGACAACAAAGTCACACAGCTCATAAGTGGTGTAGTCTGGATTCAAACCCAGGTCTTCTGAGTCCACCATTAAGTTTAAGCAGTAGATCTGATAGCTGAACATGTGGGAATTTGGAGACTACGAGTAGTAATGAGTCAAAGGCAGACCAAGAGCACAGCACTTACTTCTTCCTGGTGGCCATAGTACTAAGTCTAGAAAGATGCTTAGTTTACACTTCAAGATGCCTCAAATTCAAGAGTAAAAAAAAAAAACCATCACCCCAGTGTGGTGGCACACGCCTTTAATCCCAGCATTTGGGAGGCAGAGGCAGGCAGATATCTGTGAGTTCAAGGCCAGCCTGGTCTACATAGTGAGTTCCAGGATAGCTGGGGCTACAGGGAGACCCTGCCTCAAAAAAAAAGACAAAAAATAAATAAACAAAAAATAGTTACAGTGAACTTAATTTATTATTGAGAAAAAAACTTTTTGGGTTTTTTTGGGGGGGGTCTTTTTGAGGCAAGGTCTCCCTGTAGCTCCAGCTGACCTGGAACTCACTATATAGACCAGGTTGGCCTTGAACTCACAGAGATCTGCCTGCTTCTGCCTCTAAAGTGCTAGGTAGTTGTTTCCTTTTTTTTAAAAAAACTATTTTATTTGAGGGCCAGGCCCAGTCCCTCCCCTCCAACTCCTCCCATCTCCCCATCACTTTTTTCTGATAACTTCATGTATTTTTATGTTTTCTGTCATTATTAATATTTATTATTATTTTATTGTGGATCTCATGATGTATCCTTGGCTGGCCTGGAACTTGCTATATAGGCCATGCTGGCCTAAACTCACAGAGATCTGCCTGCCTCTGCCTCCCCAGTCCTGGGATTAAAGGCGTGTGCCACCATACCAGGCTATTTATTTATTTTTTATTTTTTTATCTTTTTTAGGCAGGGTCTCCCTGTAGCCCCAGCTGGCCTGGAATTCAGTATGTAGATCAGGGTGGTCTGACAGAAATCTGCCTGTCTCTGCCTCTGAGTGCTGTAACTAAAGGCGTGCACCACCATGCCTAGATTACAAATTACAGATCATTTTCTACTAATGCAAATACAGACACGAATTAGGTGTTTTCCTCAATCATTCTCCACTTTATTTATTGAGATAGGGTCTCTTGTTGAACGACTGAACCCGAGCTCGCCCTTTTGGTTAGACTGCACAGCCCTTGCACCCAGCTTTTAGTGGGACCTGGGATCTGAATTCTCAGTCCGCCAACTTATGCAGCAGGTCTTTTACCACTGAGTCATCTCCCAGCTAGGTTTCCTTCAATCTCTGTCAGGGTTGTAACTGTTTTACTTCTCAGTTACCAAAGGGCAAATTCTCCTTATCACTGTGGAATTAATTTCCTTCCAACCCTATAGTCATAAAAACCACATAAAAAAATTTCCTACTGTTGATAGGATTTTGCATAGTTCCCTGAGGAATGACAAAGATTCCCTGGGCTTTTGATCCCAGCAAGGTATTACTTTCTGACTAGCCATTATTTTTTTTCATAGAAACACTAACATGATCAAATGTCTCTTTCTAGGCTACCAGGGAAGGGTGACTGTCTTAGTCTGTATTGCTGTCAAGAAAACCAGAAACCCGAGCTTGTAAATACTGAACAGTAGAAGTTTGTTGGGTTCAGTGTTCTAGAAACTGGGAGGTCCAAGATCAAGGGACCATCTCTGGTAAGGGCCTTCGTTCTGTCTTACAGATGGTAGACAGATCTCACATGGAAAGAACTAGAGGGAGAAGAAACGAATGAGGGAAAAGGGGATTGAACTTGTTCCCTTTTATAACTAACCCACTTCCACATAACAGCCTTAATCTAGTCCTGAGGGTGGTGTCTCTAATCACCTCTTTTTTTCCCTGTAGGTCCTGGCTGGCCTGAAACTCACCACATGGACCAGGCTGGCCTCCAATTCACAGCAATACTAACTACCTCTACCTCAGTAGCTGGAATTAAAGGCCAGTGCCACAAAGTCCATATCCTTGAGGTTCCAAATGCTCAGGATGAATTTCCTGGGACTGAGCCACACTGGCCTGGGTCAAAGGTCAGGTGTTATCACCGGGAATGGGTCTCATCTCTCATCTCAGGCCTCTGCTTTCAGTGTCTGACTCCACTCCTAGACTCTTGACTCTTTTTCCTTCTCACAACCACAACTTTGGTATTTCTCACTGATATCAGTGAATGAAAGATCTAAAAATGAAATTTTTGGCTCTGAGTTGCCAGATTTGTGTCATGAACTCTATCTTGGCTACTGTGTTCAAGAATGCATGGTAGAAGAGGTATAAGGACATAGGCTGGTATTCCCAGCACTCAGGAAGATCAGACCTTGAAGTCAAACCACATCTGGTGGCTCATGCCTATAATTTCAGCAACTGGGAAGCTGAAACAGGAGGATTGCCATGAGTTCTAGTCCAGTCTGAGCTACATAGTGAATTTTAGGACAGCTTGGGCTACATAGCAAGATGGTTCAGTGGTTAAAACACTCCTTGTATAATAAGCTTAAGGGCCAGAGTTGGGATCCCCAGAAGCCATGTAATGCTACGTGGGCACAGCAGCTCCACTGCAATTCTAGCCTCCAAAAGTGGAGATGGGATCAGTAGTTTATAGCCTGCTTTTTTTTTTTTTTTTTTTTTTTTTTTTTGAAGCAGGGTCTCCCTGTAGCCCCAGCTGTCCTGGAGTCACTATGTAGACCAGGCTGGCCTTGAACTCACAGAGATCCATCTGCCTCTGCCACCCTAGTGCTGGGATTAAAGGCGTGTGCCTTCACACCCAGCTACAGCCTGCTTTTTTAATTACTCAGAAAAGTATAACTTCTTTTCCTCTCTTCTTTTTCTTTTCATTTTATTTATTTTTCTTTTATGTGTATGAGTGTTATGCCTATTTGTGTAAGTGCACTCATGTTGTGCAATGTCTATGGGGGACTGAAGAGGGTGTCAGATCCTCTGGAACTGAAGTTATAGATAGTTGCTAGCAGCCATGTGGGTGCTGGGATTTGAACCTAGGTCTTCTGCAAGAAGAGCCAGTGCTCTTAACTTACACTGACCCATCTCTCCAGACTCCCTGTAGCTCTAGCTGGCCTGGAGCTCAGCTCAGGCTGCCTCTGCTCCCATGTGTACTGAGATTAAAGATGTGTACCACTATGGCAGGCTGCCTTCTCTATCTAAAGCTCCCCTCCCTGCCATGCAACAGCTTGTCCTCCGTGTCTGTTTGCTGCTGTGTGTCTGACCTCCTTGCTGGCTCAAGAGGCTTTTGCCCCCTTTCTCCGCCATTCTCCTCCTCAGGGCAGTTGTAGAGATTTAGTTTGCCTTCACTGGAGACTTTTTCTTTTAAATTCTAATATAATTGTCCTCAAACTTAAAAAAAATTTTTTTTAGGTCTGGTTCACATACCTCTACACTGGGTATAGATGGTGAAAAAAAGTTTCACTCAAAGCATCAGGACTGAAAGTGGGGGAACTGTGGTTCCCCCAAAACAAAACTAAGGCACCGTTATCACACAAAGGTAGATTAGGTACTGGGCATCAACAAATTGTCTACATAAAGACATGCTTTTTCTTTTTCTTTTTTTTGAATGTCTATGTGCATGTATGTTTATGTATGCCTGTGTGTGGTGTGCACATACATGTATGGGTGCATGTGGAGGCCAGAAGTTGACTTCAGAAGTCTTCCTCAATTGCTCTCCACCCTGAGGCAGGGTTTCACACTTGAACCCAGAGCCTGGCAGCTAATCTAGCCTGCTCCAGGGAGCCTCTGTCTCCACCTCTTGCACAAACTGGGATTACAGGAGGGCTGCCACACCTACCCAGTTTGGAAGGGGCTAAGGATCCAAACTCTGGCAAGTGCTTTAGGAATCGAGCTCTTCTCTTGTTGAAAGGTACCAACTTCAATTTAATTACCTGAAGTTTAAAGTGGCCCATACTAGTAATCCCAGAACATAGAGGCAAGAGGATCAGGAGTTCCAAGACTAGCCTCGCTACACAGTGACTTCAAGTCCAACCTGGACTACAACAGATCCTGTCTCAAAAAGAGCAAGAGCAAGAGAGAGCGAGAGCGAGCCAGAGAGAGAGAGAGAGAGAGAGAGAGAGAGAGAGAGAGAGAGAGAGGCAAGGTTGTAACTAGGGTTGGGTATTTTTACCCAAAATGATCTAAGATGGTTTTAGAATGAAAAGATACGGGCTGGAGAGATGGCTCAGTGGTTAAGAACACTAGTTGTTCTTGCAGAAGACCCAGATTCAAATCCCAGCACCCACATGGCAGTTAATAACTGTCTGTAACTCCAGTTCCAGGGGCTCTGACAGCCTCTTCTGTTCTCCACGGGCATCGCACAACATGGGTGCACTTACCTACGTGCAGGCATAACACTCATACACATGGACTTTAAAAAAAAAAAAGAAAAGATGTGCACCTGAGTCTAGCTGACCCATTGCTAAACTATAGCCCTTATGTAACATGAGTAAAAAGTAGGAATTTGTTGTTGTACGCCATGAAATTGGAAAGTGCTTTTTTATGCAGTATGACTTGAAGAAAGCTGAGTCAGGCACTGCCTGGCTGAGTCCTTATCACCTCTGCCTGGGTGTCTGCAGCACCCTCCACAGCTGGCTCTCCCCTGCCTGCCTGCCATACTGCAAACTTGGGGAATCTTTTTAAAGGACACATTTCATCCTATTCTTGAGAAGTTTGAAGCCTCCTTATTTAAGCACAGTAAGCTTTTCAGAAATTTATCTACAGTTCCAGCCTGATCTCTGATCTGGTCTGTCCGTCTTTTTTCTTTCTTTCTTTCTTTCTTTCTTTCTTTCTTTCTTTCTTTCTTTCTTTCTTTCTTTCTTTCT
>NW_008348199.1:4845686-4867764 GCF_000622305.1 Nannospalax galili | reverse complement strand
TGTGGTGTTGGAGTGAGCTTTTTGTATGCTAGGCAAATACGCTACACCTGAGCTACATCCCCAGCCCCCATTTCTTTTCTTTGTTTTTTTTTTTATTCCAAAGAAAGGCAAATTTTAACACATTTTTTCCAGAAATAACTTGAAGCAGGTTACATAAAAATATATATACAATGAAGTTTGTGGGGGGGAAATAGGACTAAGAAATCAAAGACCAGCTGGACATGGTGGCACACGCCTGTAGTCCCAGCACTCGGGAGGCAGAGGCAGGCGGATCTCTGTGAGTGTTATTCTCAGTCTCCAGTACTGCAAAAATCAAGCAGTTAATCAATCAAAAAAAAAAAAAAAAAAAAAAAAAAAAAAAAAAAAAGAAAGAAAGAAATCAAAGACCAAAGGATTTGCCAACATGGCAACATGGGGTCAATTTAATGAAGGTTTTCATTAGCTCTGTTTTGTTTTTTTTTTTTTTGAAAATCCTAATGAGTTTATTGGGCCTGCTAACAGAGCATAAGGTCCTTTCGTTTTTGAGGCAGGGTCTCACTATTAAGCCCTGCCTGGCCTGGAACTTGTTACATAAATCAGGCTGACCTCAAACAGAGACCTACCTGCCTCTGCCTCCCTAGTGCTTGGATTAAAGTAGTGTACTAACATGCCTGGCTTACTTTCTACTCATGTTACTTGAGGGCTGTAGTTTAGCTATGGGTCTGCTGGACTTAGCTGCACATACCCTTTTTTCTTTTCTTTTTGGTCTTTTTGAGACAAGATCTCCCTGTAGGCCCAGCTGTCCTGGAACTCACTATGTAGACCAGGCTGGCCTCAAGTTCACAGAGATCTGCCTACCTCTTCCTCCCAAGTGCTGGGACTAAAAGCATGCCACCACTCCCGGTCTTCACATATATCGTGCCTAGCTCCATATTTTTCTTCCACACAAGCACCCATTGCTTCAGACTGAACTCTTTGCAGTTACTAAATACCTCATTTCCACATTTCCCCATGTTGCCCGCTGTGCCTCCAAAGCTCTGCCCATAATGCCTCTGTCACTAATTGTTCTTCTATTCTGGAACTCCCCCCTCCCTGCCATTAGATTCCTCTCCCTACTCTGCTCCCACAGCACCCTGTGCCTAACCTACTTTTCTTTCTAGCTTTATTTATTATTATTGTGTATGTTCATGATGTGTGTGTGTATATAAGGGATCAAGTATGTGACATATGTGGAGGTCATATACAGGCTCTCAGTCTTCCTTCAGGTTTTAGCAAACATTCTGTGCCAGGGTCCACTGTGCTGGCTAACCTCCTCAACTTGATTGGACTGAAACATTACTAGAGATCAATAAAGCACGCCTCTGGGTGTGTCCGTGAGGGTGAGTCCAGAGCGGATTAACTAATGAGGCAGGGATTCTCTAAATGTTTGGAATTGGTTCTCTTTTTTCTACCTTTATTGGGTTCTGGGGATCGGACTTGAGTCTTCAGGCTTTCATAGCAAGCATTTTACCCACTGAGCCGTCTCTCTGATCCCCGGCCTACTTTTCTTCCTTTTCTTATATGAAGATTTTTTGAAAATGTTTATTTTGTTGTTATTTATATGTACATAGGTGTCTTGGTGTGTTTTCATGTGTGGGCAGGAATCCTCGGAGGTCAGAAGAGGGTGTCAGATTTCCCAAAGGTGGAATTACAGGTGGTTATAATGCCTGATACGAGTGTTGGGAACTGAAATCAGGTCCTCTGGAAGAACAGCAAGCACTCTTAGCCACTGAGCCATGTATTCAGCTCCCTAGAACATTCATAGCTGTGACAAAGAGAGGAAAGATTTATTTGGCTTCATGGTTTCATTCCATCTTAGTGAGGAATGTGCTTATTGTAAAGCAGAGAAATTTACAAAATTGAGACCAAGAGGTGGGGAGGGAGGCAGGAAGAAAGGGATTGGGGGAAATGGGAGGAGGAGGAAAGGGGAGGGACGAGGGAGGGTGGGAAGAGAAGAAAGAGGAAGAGAAGGGAGGGGAGAGAAGGGAGAAGGAAGCATGGTTGACCCATTTGGGCTTCCAGTCTGTGGAATCCTGCTATCCACATTCAGAGAGTCCTTGCCTCATTAGTTAATCCGATCTGGACTTACCCTCACAGACACACCCAGAGGCGTGCTTTATTGATCCCTAGTAATGTTTCAGTCCAATCAAGTTGAGGATGGAGGTTAGCCAGCACAGTGGACCCTGGCACAGAATGTTTGGTAAAACCTGAAGGAAGACTGAGAGCCTATATGCAAAGTTGAAGCCTGCTCTGTCTCTCTGTCTCTCTCTGTCTCTGTCTGTCTGTCTCTCCCTCCCTCCCTTTTTCCTCTTCCTCCCTCCCTCTCATTCTTTTCTTTTTTTGACCCAGGGCCTCCCTGTAGCCCCAGCTGGCCCTGAACTCACTATGTAGACCAGGCTGGCCTCCAACTCACAGATATCCGCCTGCCTCCCAAGTGTGTCACCACGCCCACCTCAAGCATCAGGATTCCTACTACCTCCCTTTCCAAATCAAGCTTCCAGGATGATGCTGGGGTGATCTTCCTACAAACAATATTTCACCCTGTAAGCTACACTTGCTTAAAAAAAAAAACAAAAAAAAAACAAAAAAAAACCTACCTTGACTTTTCTTTCCTCTTAATTTAATACAGTTTAGTCTCATCCACTTCTTTGACTTCACTATTTACGTGCTGATGGTACCCAAGTCACTGTTTCAGCTCAGCATGATCTCTCCATCTTTTATTCTTTCTCTTACTATATATACATGTGCATATATATGCGTGCACACGCACACACATTTTGTTGTACTTAATCACTTGAGTGTCTTTAAATATATAAATGCCCATTTTTCTCTCTTGCATTTTCTCTTAAATAATGTTTGGATGAGGATATGGCTTAGCGAGTGAAGTATTTTCCCCAAAGCATGAGGAGCAGAGTTTGAATCCTCAGAACCCACAAAAATGCCTGGTGGGTGTGGTGGGTCTGTAAGCCCAGTGCCTGAAAGGTGGAAGCAGGTGATCCCCCCTGAGCTAGCTTAATCCTCAAGCTCTGGGTTAAGTGGAAAGACCGTGCTTCAATGAATAAGGTGAAGAGCCGTTGCGGAAGACGTAGATGTCAGCTTTGGACCTCTACGTGTATGAGCACACTCGTATGAATGTGTATACATACATGCACTCACACCAAACACAGAGTCACATCAAAAATATTGACACCTGGATACCCCCCACCCTTTAGGAGATAGGTAATGAACCTGAACTGGGCAGGTAGACAAAGGCCTTTAAATACTATTTCTGAATTAAAATAAACAAACAAATAAATATGATCTCTATGACATACTACAAGCAAGTTCCTTACCTTTGTTATGTTTTTTTAATTTTAAAATTTATTTATTTTGGGTTTTTTGAGACAGGGTCTCCCTATACCCCAGCTGTTCTGGGATTCACTATGTAGACCAGGCTGACCTTGATTTCATGGAGATCCCCTTGCCTCTGACTCCCAAGTGCTGGAACTAAAGGTGTGTGCTACCACAACTGGCCTGGATTCACTATGGAGACCATGCTGGCCTTGAACTCACAGAGATCCGCCTGCCTCTGCCTCCCGAGTGTTGGGATTAAAGGAGTGTGCCATCATGCCTGATTTATTTAATATTTTAAAAAATATTTACTTTATTTGTGTGTGTGTGTGTGTGTGTGTGTGTGTGTGTGTGTGTGTGAAAGTGGCAATGGAGGTCAGAATGGGAGCATCAGATTCCTTGGAGATGGAGTTCTAGGTGGTTATGAGCTGCCAGATGTGAGTGGTAGACTCTGAACTCTGGTCCTCTGATAGAGCAGTGCGCATTCTTAACTGCTGAGTCATCTCTCCAGTCCTTTTTTTTTTTTTTTTTTTTTAAATTACATTTGTATGTGTGTGTTGCTGAAGAGATGGCTCAGCGGTTAAGAGCACAACTGTTCTTTCAGAAGACCTGAGTTTGTTTCCCAGTACCCATGTCAGGTGGTTTACAACTGCCTGTAATTTCCGCTTCAGGGGATACAACATCCTCTTCTGATCTTTGGCTTCCTGCATGCATGTGGCATACACTCACATAGATGTGAATACGTGCATATAAAAAAATATGGGGCTGGAGAGAATGCACAGCAGTTAAGAGCACTGACTGTTCTTGCACAGGACCTGAGTTCAAATCCCAGCACCCACATGGCAGCTAACTACTGTCCATAACTCCAGTTCCAAGGGATCTGATGCCCTTTTCTGACCTCCTCCATCATTGTGCAATACTGGTGCACTTACATACATTCAGGCAATACACTCATACCATACACATAAAAAATAAAGCCAGGGGTGGTGGCGCACACCTTTCATCCCAACACTCAGGAGGCAGAGGCAGGCGGATCTCTGTGAGTTCAAGGCCAGCCTGGTCTACATAGTGAGTTCCAGGACAGCTGGGGCTACAGGGAGACCTAATAAAATATTTTAAAAAATAAATAGAGCTGGGCATGGTGGTGCACGCCTTTAATCCCAGCACTCAGGAGGCAGAGGCAGGCAAATCTCTGTGAGTTCAAGTCCAGCCAGGTCTACATAATGAGTTCCAGGCCAGCTGGGGCTATAGGGAGACCCTGTCTCAAAAAGACCAAAAAAGGGACTGGAGAGATGGCTCAGGGGTTAAGAGCACTGACTGCTCTTGTGAGGACCTGGGTTCGATTCCCGCAACCACATTGTGGTTATGTTCCATCCTTAACTCCAGTTCCAGGGGAATCTGAAGCCTTCTTCTGATCTCCACAGCATTCATTGCATAACACGAGTGTGCTCACATACATACAGGCAATACATGCATACACATAAAATAAAAATAATAAAATATTTTTAAAAAGACCGAAAAAAATAAAGCATTTTAAAAAATCAATAGAACTGAACATGGTGGCACATGCCTTTAATCCCAGCACTCAGGAGGCAGAGGCAGGCAGATCTCTGTGAGGTCAAGGGCAGCCTGGTCCACACGGTGAGTTCCTGACCATCTGGGGCTACAGGGAGACCTTGTCTCAAAAAACAAAAAAAAAAATTATTTCAATTAATTATTTAACTTACACATGTAGATTTTTTTTTTTTTTTTTTTTTTTTTGAGGCACAGTCTCCCTGCAGCTGCTGGGATTAAAGGTGTGCACCACCAATTGCCCTCAGTTTTTGAATTTGTAGATACCATCCAGATACCTCTTCTGGATTACTGAGAGGATTAACGGCAAAATCACACCTCATGAATGTGCTGCACATAGTAAATATTAGCTTTCCAGGGATGGAGATGTGGTTGGTAGAGTGCTTGCCTATCATGCAGGAAGTCCTGGGTTCACTCTCCAGCACTGGATTTGGTCATCAGCAGGTAATAAACTGGGTGTGGTGGTACCTGCCTATAATCTCAGTTTGGAGCTAGAGTCTGGAGGATCAGTAATTCAAGGCCATCCTCCAATTAATAGCAAGGCTAACGTCAGCCTGTAGTAATAATCCTTTTGGCTCCTCACCCCATCATCCAATCACCACATCTGTGGGTTTCACATTCTTGGGATTCCTTGAATTTATCCAGCCCGTGTTTTCTGTTGGGACTACCACTTCCTTCATCCAGCCTCCTTTCCCCTTCCTGTTCTGTGACTGCAGAAGCTTCCTAACCAGAACTCACTATATAGCACAGACTGATCTCAAACTCGTGGCTACCTTCCTGTCTCTACCTCATCACCACACCCAGCAGCTCTTGCGCCCTTCAATCCTTTTTCTACATTCTAGCATGGCTTCCTGCTTGATGTCTTCTAAAAACCAGCTTGACTCATGTCAACTTCCAGCTGAACAAAATTTCTTTCAGTTCCTCATATGGACTTTGCTCTGTTCCCCTCCACAAATGCCATTTCCTCTGCTGGGGCCTCTAGTCCTTTAAGCCACTTACACTGATTGGTTCTCTCTCTTTTTTTTTTTCTGCCACCTCCCCCAAGTAAATCTCAGACTGCCTGCCCACCTCCAAGACTTCTGTCCTTGCTACCTGTGCCTCTGTGTCCTATCACAATGCTTAGCGCCGACCCCAATGCATTGCTGGATTCAGTGTCTGGATTCAGACTGGAGACCAGAACCTTCTAAGACAAGGTCTCTGTTTTGTTCACACTGTACCTTCAGAGCTTAGTGCTGACCAGGCCTATAATAAGAATTCAATACTTTTTTTGTGACAGGGACTCATGTAGCCTAGGCTATATAGCCAAGGATGACCTTGAACTCCTGATATTCTAGCCTCTACTTTCTAAGTACTGAGATTACAAAAGCTGGGCATGGTGGCACACACCTTTAGTCCTAGCACTTGGGAGGTGGAGGTGGAGGCAGAGTCAGGCAGATTTTTGTGAGTTCAAGGCCAGCCTGGTCTAAATAGTGAGTTCCAGACCTACTAGTAGGGGCTACAGGGAAACCCTGTCTCAACCTCCTAAAAAAGTTACTTAATATACCTAAGTGCAAAAGAATGTATAGTAATAAGTAAAATCCTCTCTACCCCAACTCTTCAATAGCACATTCACTATATTGCACCTTTTTGTTGTTGTTTTAAGACAGGGTCTCCCTGTAGCCCTAGCAGGCTTGGAACTCACAGAGATCTTCCTGCCTTTACCTCCAGAGTGCTGGGATTAAAGGTATATACCACCACACCCGGCTCTTGTTTTGTTTTTAAGACAGGGTCTCACTGTGTAGCCTGGGCTGGTCAGGAACACATTATATAGACCAGGCTGACCTTGAACTCATAGTGATCCACCTGCTTCTACCTCCAAAGCACTAGAATTAAAAGAATGCTCCACCATGCCCAGCTGCAATATTCTTTGTATATCTATTTTCTTTTGTAGTGCTGGGAATTGAACCCAAGGCTTTCTACGTGCTAGGTAAGTGCTCTACCACAGAGCTGTATCAGCAATCCTATTCTTCCTCTTAACCATGAATCTTGAAAAGATAATCCTTTTCTTTGTTTTTTGGGTATTTTTATTTTGTTTTTTGGTTTTGAGACAGGGTCTCCCTATAGCCCCAGCTGGCCTAGAACTCACTATTTAGTCCAGACTGGCCTTGACTCACAGAGATCTGCCTGCCTCTGCCTCCCTCATGCTGGGATTAAAGGCATGCACCTCCAGTACTGGCTAATCCTTTTCTTATATGAAACTGATTTTTGTGTGACCCTAATGCCAGAAGGTGGAGGTTGGGAGGCTAGGGACAGATGGATCTTCAGAGCTGACTAGATAGCCAGTCTGGCCAATCAGTGAGCTCTGAGCCAGTGAGGAAACCCTGTCCTATACAATAAGGTGGAGAGTGATAAAGACACCCAATGTGAACTGCTAGCCCCCACACAAACACATATAGGCAAGCTTACCTGCACACACATACACAAAATAAAGCAACAAACAACTGAGTTGTTGTTGTCTTTACTACAGTTTATTTATTTATTATTTATTTATTTATTGTGTTAGTGTTTGTGCCATAGTGACATATAGAAGTCAGAAGGACAACTTGCAAGACTCAGTCCTCTTCTTCCACCATAAGGGACCCCAGGAAAAGAACTCAGCTTGTGAGGTTTGGAGGCAAGTGCCTTTACCTGAAGAGCCATCTCCATACTCTGGGTGTTTTGGGGTTTTTTGTTTGTTTTGTTTGGTTTTAATTTAAAAAATTTTATGTATATGAGTGTATAGCCTGTGTATATGTAAGTACAGACAGAAAATGCTGGAAAAGGGTATTGGATCCCTTGGAACTGGAGTCATGGTTATTAGTAGCCATGTGGGTGCTGGGGACAGAACCTGGATCTTCCATAGGAGCAGCCAGTGCTCTTAACTGCTGAACCATCACTCCAGCCCCTGTTGCTTTTTTGAGACAGGATTTCACCACGTAGCCCTGGCTGGCCTGGTACTCACTATGTAAACCAGGCTGGCCTCAAACTCACAAAGATCTGCCTGCCTCTGCCTCCCAAGTACTGGGATTAAAGGTGTGCAATGGCTGTTATTGTTTTGGGAAAAGTAATGTAGCCTATCTTAAATTTTAGATTCTTCTACTTCAGCCTCTTGAGTGCTGTGATTACACACTGCCGGGAGCTGTGAGATGTCCCAGGAGCTGTGAGATGTCCCAGCAGGTAAAAACACTTCCCACATAAACCTAATACCTGGATTCAAGCCCTAGAACCCATTGTGAAAGGAGAGAACCAACTCAACACATATATACCCATACATAGAAACACTAATAATAATAACTAAATTTCAAGATTTTTAAAAAATATTATTTTTATTTTATGAGTGTATTGCCTGCATGTATGTGAGTGCACCGGTGTCATACGATGCCGTGGAGGTCTGAAGAGGGCGTCAGATTCCCCTGGAACTGGAGTTAAGGACGGTTCGTAGCCGCCATGTGGGTGCTGGGAATCAAACCCGGGCCCTCTGCAAGAGCAGTCGGTTCTGTAATCTCCAAATAGCATTTTTCTTTAAAAATGTTTTTAAGGTAGGGTCTCACTATGTAGCCTGGGCTATGAGATCACCATGCCTTGTCAACAATATTACTTTTGATTATTCCTAAACATGTCATTTTATGCTGTTATGGTTTGGATTTCAAATGTCCCCCTGAAACTCATGTGTTGAAGACTTAGCCTTTAATGCAATGTTCAGAAGATTCATAATTAAGATGTCATAGTTTGGGAGGTGATAGAAATTTGAAGGTGGGGCCTAGAGGAAGTAGATCAATTAGAGTACATCCTTGAAGGATCCCTCTGGTCCCAATTCCTCTCTTTCTGTCTGCTTCCTGGCTATGATGATGTGAGCAGCTCTGTTCCAAAGCATCTCTCTGCCACAATGCTCTGCCTCACTGTAGGCCCAGAAACATAAAGCCAAAGTGACCCTGGTCTGAAACCAAGAAAGATAAAGCTTTCTTCTTTAAATTGTTTTTCTCGGGTTATTTTTTGTCACAGCCATAAAAAGCTCTCTCTCTCTCTCTCTCTCTCTCTCTCTCTCTCTCTCTGACACGGAGCATATCTTTAGAATAAATTCCAAGAAATGAAATGGTTGAGTTAAAAAGGCTTGTGCCTCCACACAACTATTTATTTATTTATTTATTTATTTATTTATTTATTTATTTATTTAATAATGTAAATATACCAAAGTAAGCTCCAGAGAAGAACAGTTATCTATACTGCCACCCATAGTAAACTCTGAGATTGCTACACAATCAAACCCCTTGATCTCAGGCCAATCTGATAGACAAATAGAATGAAATTTGTAGATTTGTCAGATCTCTTTCAGTAATTGACCATGTGTGTTGATTCATTTGCAGAAGTTAGACAGCAGAGAAGAGGCCAAGTGCAATCCCACACTCAGTAAATGCAGGCAGGAGAGCTACCTAGTGACCTTGTCTCAAGAAAAAAAAAAAAGAACAAACGACAAAGTGGGAATTAAAATGAGATTCCTCAGCAAAGACAAGCAGATCAATAGAAAACTGAACAAGCCGGGCGTGGTGGCTCATGCCTGTAATCCCAATACTCAGGAGCTGAGGCAGGTGGAGTACCACCAATTTAAGGCCAGCCTGAGCTATAGAGTGAGACCTTTTCTCAAAGAAAAAAAAAAAGTGTGAATGTGGGCGGGGGGGGGGCGGGGGGGGCAAAAAGGAAGAGAAAGGAAAGGGACAGAAATACAAGGAAAAGGAACTGAGGTGTAGCTTTAGTGGAAGAGCACTTGCCTGGTATACATGAGGCCCTAGGTCAACCTTAAACACCACGGGGGTGGGGGGCTGAATAAAAACTTGAACTGGCTGGCACTTAACAAAAGAAATTCAGCTCTGTGTATGGTACTTCATACTTGTAATCCCAGCACTTAGGAGGCTGAGGCAGGAGAATCAGTGGTTTAAGGCCATCCTCAGGTACACAGCAAATTTAAGGCCAGCAGGAACTACATGAGACCGTTAGAAAAAAACGAACAAAAAGAAATATTGAGAGAAGGAAGGAAGGAAGTGAGAGAGAAAGAGAAAAGGAGGGAGGAAGGAAGGCTGGGAGGGAAGGAGAAATCCAAGTGGAAAGAGAGAAGCTATAAATTAAGAATTGAGAACTGACTGGGTGTGGTGGTGCACACCATTAGTCTTAGCACTCAGGAGGCAGAGGCAGAGGCAGAGGGAGGCTGATCTCTGTGAATTCAAGGCCAGCATGGTGTACATAGGAAGTTCCAGGCCAGCAGCTGGGGCTACAGGGAGACCCTGTCTCAAAAAATACCAAAAAAAAAAAAAAAAAAAGAATTAAGAACTGGCCTTTTCTATTGTTGGACATCTGGAGACAAGATGGGTCACCAGCAGCTCTACTGAAGTCACTGGGCAGAGTCCGGCCAGAGTTCTATGTCTTGCTACATCTGCTCAAACCACCATAGTCTGATCTGAAAATAAGGGCCAAGCATTCCATCAGTACGTGCGTGACATAGGCTTCATTAAGTCGGACTAGGGGACCTTTCTTGAATGGATTATTCAACCATCTACCCAGTAAAAGAGATCATGCTAGTCTTTGTACATAAATAGTGGTGTTTTTGTTTTGTTTTGTTTTTGGTCTTTTTGAGACAGGGTCTTCCTGTAGCCCCAGCTGGCCTGGAACTCGCTATGTAGACCAGGCTGGCCTTGACCTCACAGAGATCTGCCTGCCTCTGCCTCCACATAAATAGTTTTTTGCAGAGCATGAGGACACATGCCTTTAATCCCAGCACTCAGAGACAGAGGCAGGCAGATCTCTGAGAGTTCAAGGCGAGCATGGTCTACAAAGCGAGTTCCAGGTCAGCTGGGGCTACAGGAAGACCCGGTCTCAAAAAGACTAAAATAAATAAATAAAAACAAGAGACCCTCTCTTAAACAACCCCCCCCCAAATCATATAAAAATGCAACAAGGCACCAATGATGCTCTTCGGAGGGGTTAAAATTAAGAAAATTGACAAGCTTGTTGTTAAAGTAGAGTAACAAAGTTCTCATGGACCATTGTCTATGGTTTAAATTGATAAATTGCTCAGAAGTTAGGCATTATGAAGAAAAACTGAAGATGTTCATATCTTGCATCCCAATAATTCTACCCCTCATGTAGGTATTCCTTCAGTTACACAAGTTAATGTTCAAAGCAGGGCAGTCTCTAACGCAACAAACATGGAGAACAACTTATGTTTTCCTGCAGGTTTCAGACCTTGGACATAGCCACGTGTGCAGGCTAAGCATGTGCTTTACAGCCCAGGCGTGTAAAGGATGTATCAACTGGGTTGTGTAATTTTTGGATATTTTTTCCCCCCAGCTGGCTATGGAACTTGCTATGTAGACCAGGCTGTCCTGGATCTCACAGAGCCTGCCTACCCTCTGCCTCCCAAGTGCTGGGATAAAAGGTGTATGCTATTATGCCAGGCTTGACCTTGAACTTCTGATCCTTCTACTTGCCAAGAATACGGGCCTAGTAGTGGATACTCGATTTAAGTTTTTCCTTATTGACTAAGAAAACAAGTCCTAATTCATTCCAGACTCAGTTCCTCAGTTCTCTTACAGGAATATCAGAACTTCCAGGCAAGGCTAATGACCACTCCATTTTCCTGTGAACCCCTGTGCTACTACTGTTCATGACACAATAATGCGACTGATCTATTGTGTTTGAATTTCTTTTCTTTTTGAGATAGGATCTCCCTGTAGCCCCAGCTGGCCTGGAACTCTATGTAGACCAGGCTGGCCTCAAACTCAGAGCACTGCCTGCCTCTGCCTCCTAAGTGCTGGGAATAAAGGCAGGCCCCCACACCTGACCCGTGTTTGAACTTCTATCTGTAGCAATGAGAATGCCTATCTCCAGTGCATGGCCTGTCTGTCTAGCTGTCTATGATTGAACTTCATAAGAATGTCCTACAAATATATCACTATGTCCAAAGCCGAGCCCCTTTGAAGTACTCCCTCTGAGAGTCCCTACTGTACCGAGCTGCCGCTATTACTAATTACATCAATTAGCTTTTCTTTTTCTTTTGGTCTTTTTTGAGACAGGGTCTTCCTGTCGCCCATCTGGCCTAGAACTTGCTATGTAGACCAGCTGGTCTTGAACTCACAGAGATCTTCCTGCCTCTGCCTCCGGAGTGCTGGGATTAAAGTACTGCTCTCCCCCTACCCCCTACCCTGTGTGAGGCATTGAGCTGCATATCCTGCTGCCCAAGACAGGGGTGCCTCAGACAGGCTGAGGACATGTTACATTAGATTCTAGCCAAGATGCTCTCCCCAAACCCTCTGCCTACCCTCCCTCTCTGGCAGGCTGAGATTAAGACTGAGAGCCAATAGTTTGTCACATAGCAACAATAGTAAAGAATGAGCTACTGCCGGATGGAGCAGACGCTCGGCTTGCCTGCCACATGGAGCAAAGCAGAGCTATTTTGAGATCTTTTAGGTAGAGTCCCTGTCTGATAGGTCCATACACTGTGGCTATAGTTACCACGCATGGCCTCAGCTAAGGGGCTACAAGGCACAGAAAAACATTATTTGCATATCAGTCTCTTTTACAGTCCTTTAGAGAAGGCTTTTTTAATATAAAGGAACAAGCTTTGCTTGTTTGTAGTTGAGCAAATTGTCTTTGCAATACTGTTAGCATATTACATATTACATGTGTGCATATGTACGTACTAGTGAGGCATTCATACATATGTGAGTGGAGATCAAAAGTTGATGTTGGATGTCCTCCACTATCACCCTCCAGCTTCTTCCTTTTCTTCTTCTTTTTTTTTTTTTAAGGGAGAAAGGATTTATTTTGCTTAAAGTTCAAAGGGATACAGTCCATTATAGTAGGGGGCCTGGCCTTCTGAGCAGAAAGCTAACTGTTCACATTGCATCCACTCCACCTTACTTTTTGAGACAGGGTCTCTCACTGACCCTAGAGTTCACCAATTGGCTAGACTGGGTGGTCAGTAAGCCTCAGGGATCCCCCTGTCTCTGCCTCCCCAGTGCTGGGATTACAAATGTGTGCTACCACACCTGGCTTTTAATGTGGGTGCTGGGGAGCTGAACTTAAGTCCTCATGCTTGTGTATAAGCACTTCACCTGCTGAGCCATCTTTCTAGTCCCACTGTTATCAAATTTTAATATTCCACTGAGCTAGCCAGGATTGGTGGTGCATGCCTGTAATCCCAGCACTCGGAAGGTAGAGGTGGGAAGATCTGAGAAGATGGCTCAGGGGGGTAAAGGTACTTGCTGACAACCCTGATGACTTGAGTTTGATCCCTGGGGCCTCTGTAGTGGAAGGAGAGAAACAATTCCTGTAGGTTGTCCTCTGACCTCCACATGCATGCAATTGCATGTGTGCCCCCACCCAATAGATAAATAAATGGAAAAATAAATAAGTAAAATAAGTTCAAAATCATCCCTGGATACTCAATAAGGTTCAAGGCCATCTTAGGCTATGGCATGACAACCATGGTCCTCTGTGATCTGGGCGGGCTCTATGTCAGTGTCTTCTCCTACCTGGACTCTCTCAGTAGCAGTTGCTCTACCCTAGGTGAGCATCATTCAGGTGTCATCGAGACCAGTGTTTCGGCTCACAAATTAACTGGCCTCATTTGTCTTGGGGGAGCATCAATTACTTTGGCTGGTAACTACTCTGAGTTTCTCTGCAGCTATGTGGTTTTCCAGGAGGACAGGAACAGTACCCCCTACATCTTTGAATAAATAGTATGAAC
Source organism: Nannospalax galili (assembly GCF_000622305.1). Lineage (NCBI taxonomy): Eukaryota > Metazoa > Chordata > Mammalia > Rodentia > Spalacidae > Nannospalax > Nannospalax galili. The sequence goes on along the minus strand of NW_008348199.1, from coordinate 4,854,086 downwards.
ACAGTGCTGGGCACAGAGAAGATACTTAATAAAGGATGGTTCAGGAAATCAAGTATGAGGGCCCATGCCCCACATCCCAGCATTGAGGCAAAAACATTGCTTTGAGTATAAGGCCAGTCTAGGCTGCAGAATGAGATACTATCTCTAAAAACCAGAAGAGCACTGGATGAGGTGGCTCATATCTTTAATCCCAGTACTCAGGAGACAGAGGCAGGTGGATCTAGGCCAGCCTGGTATATATAGCAAGTTCCAGGTCAGTTGGGGCTATAGGGAGACCCTGTCTCAAAATAAAACAACCCTGCATAACAAACCAAAACAAAACAAAATGATCAGCAACTACATATAAGCTCAGTGGTGTGGTAGCCTGCCTGTACCCACACACCCTACACACATGCACACACAACATACACACACTCAAGTCTGGATGTGACACTGGAAGACCTGACTTCAATTCTTCCCTTTATCTTACTTTGGTGCCTCATGAAAGATATTTCATTTTATTTTGAGTTCTAGTTTCCAGATCAATAACAAGTATAAATATTTATTTGATGTACTTATGAAAAATCAGGGTCAAACACCAGGCCAGCATTAGAGAGGAAAAGGCAAATAATAATCAGGCAATCAAAACCGATTTCAGTTACCTAGTAAGTTCATGATCAGCCTGGGCTACATGAAACCCTGTCACAAAAAATAAAATAAAATCACAATCAAAATAATCTCAGAGATGGGCGTGGTGGTGCCTGTAGTCCCACAACTTGGGAGGCAGAAGCAGGCGGACCTCTGTGAGTTCAAGGCCAGCCTAGTCTACATAGTGAGTTCCAGGACAGCTGGGGCTACAGGGAGACCCTGTCTCAAAAAGACAAAAAAAACAAACAAACTCAGATTCCAAGAGAGAGACAGAAAGGTCAACGGCACCGATAGACAGGTAAGGTAGATCATGTCCTTTCTAGTCAGGAAATTCTTATTGTTGTAGAATGGGAAAAGTTGGGGCATGAGACTCACTGACCCAGTCTAAATTTTAAAAAATCAATGGTACCCATTCGCTGACATCATCAGGAAGTTGAAGTTGAGTTCCCATCATGCATCAGCTGCTGCTCCCCCCTTCTCTTCCTCCTCCTCTTCCTTTTTTTAAGAAATTCACTTTATATATAATGGTATGAGCAAGTTAAAAGGAAAGGATAACAATCAACTATGCTGTCAGGAAGGGGCTGGGTGTGGTGGTGAATGCCTTTAATCCCAGTACTCAAGAAGCAAAGGCAGGGGGAGGCAGGGGATCTCTGTGAGTTCAAGGCCAGCCTGGTCTTCATAGTGAGTTCCAGGTCAGCCAGGGCTACATAGTGAGACCCTGTCTCAAAAACAAACAAAAACCCCACAAAAAAACCCATTTAAATTACATTATTATTTTGTGTGTTTTAAAGCGGGGCAGGGGATTTGTATGTGACATGCTGGTAGATGTCAGAGGACAACTTTTGGGAATTAGTTTTCTCCTTCCACCATGTGTGCCCTGGATATTGAACTCAGGTTGTCAGGTTGTCAGGTGCCTTTACCTGCTGAGTCATCTCACTAGCCTCCCCTTACTCATACACGTGTAAGTAACCCCAATAAACTCATTTTGTAAACTAAGCTAGACAAGTAGAATTGTTTCTTTGGTCTGTCCTCTGTGCCATATCTGGGATGAGTAGATGTTTGTTCATGTCTTTCCAGGAAGTCGCATAACAGCACCTCATATATGAAGAACCATGTCCACAGCTTTTCATTTGCTTTTTAACCACTCACTATAGAAGGGTCATTAGTTTCTTTCACTGGGATGCAGGTCATTGAAATTTGGTGGGAAACATTTTCACACCTATCTCTGTACCCTTGTAGAATATGTCCTACAAATTCTGGGATTTTTCAAAGGCTGTAATTTATACATTTGTACATGGGGTATAAAACCAAAAGTTTTTTGTTTTACAGTTCTTAAAGGGTTTTGGCTTTGTTTTGTTTTGAGACAGCACCTCATTCTAGCCTGGAACTCACTATGTAACCAGGCTGACTTAAACTCATGGCAATCATCCTGCCTCAGCCTCTTGAGGCCTGGGATTACAGGCATGAACCACTATGATCAGCATGAAATCAGAAGTTTATACCACACTCTATACTCTACTCACTTCTCCCCATGCTTGCCAAGCACAATCATTTCAGACCTGTAATCCCAGCACTCTGGAGACTCAGAAGGGAGGATCTTCAGGATGAGGCTGGCCTGGGTTATACAGCAAGAGCCCATCTCAACTTCTTTTCAAGAACTCATTATTAAATTTCATATAAGTAGATGTATCCTTGCAAACACTGCCATCATTCTGAAAGAGTCTCCAAATCAGTAAGTTTTTGTAATGGATGTGCATTCCCTTTCATGGCCCAGTGACATTCACCTTTGTAGGGGTGACTGTTAAAGCCATATGGATACAAGCCTGCAGTTTTCATTTCTATAAAATTTTCTCACTTTTGGGAGAAGAACAGATTAAACCTGTCAGCCCTGTCTTTTGCATGCCCGAAGAGGTGCTTCAGAGAGTGAATGTTCAGCCTGAGCTTGTGAGCCGGATTCAGTGATGGAAAAGATGCTTATAGTGTTGTAATCTGAGCATTTCTGTATTTGAAGTACTTAGCAAACCTGAAGGTGACTTGTTAATATTTTGTATATCTGTGTTAAATTAATTATAAATTATAATTATACATACTGTAAACACCTATTTTGTATTTTTTAGCTTTATTAGCTCTGCGGTGCACTGAGTACGGCTTTGTCTATGTCTGTAATAGCGGACTTAAAAGAGTTTGCATCCCCATGTGCTGCTTCTACCTACTAGAGCAATAATTGATGGGAAGTGATTTTTGTTAACTGATGGAGTAAAACCTCATGAGTTAAATAAACACTGTACAAAACTGAAAAAAAAAATTTTTTAAACAAGGCTCTCTGGAGCCTCAGCTAGCCTGGAACTTGGCTATGTAGACCCCAGGCTGGCCTCTGTCTCAAAGAGCTTCACCTGCCTGCTGCCTCCTGAGTGCTGTGATCAAAGGTGTGCGCAAGGACACCTGACTTTCAAAAAAAATTTTTTTAAATATTTTATTATTTTTATTTTATGTGTATGCATGTATTGTCTGCATGTAGGTAAATGCATCCGTGTTGTACAATGCCCACAGAGGACAGAAGAGGCTGTCGGATCCCTTGGAACTGGTTATGGATCCCTTGGAACTGGTTACCGACAGTTGTTAGCTGCCATGTGGGTGTTGGGTTTCAAAACCATGTCTTCTGCTAGAACAACCAGTGTTCTTAACCGCTGAGCCATCTCTCCAGCCTCTTAAAAATTTTTTTTGAGACAAGATCTCAAGCAGTTCAGGCTATCCTTGAACTCATTAGGTAAACTGAGGCTGGTCTGATTCTTGGGCCGCCACCTCTCAAGTGCTGGGATTACAGGTATGTGCCACTGTGGCCAGCTATAGGACCCTTTTTAAAAAATATTTTATTATTAATTATTATTATTATTATTATTATTGTCTTTTTGAGACAGGGTCTCCCTGTAGCTCCAGCTGTCCTGGAACTATGTAGACCAGGCTGGCCTAGAATTCACAGAGATCCCCCTGCCTCTGCCTCCTGAGAGCTGGGATTAAAGGTGTGTGCCACCATCCCCGGCTATTTTTATTTTATGTGTATGAGTGTACTGCCTGCATTAGGTGGGTGTGCCTATGTCATGCAATGTCTGAGGTGGTCAGAAGAGGGCATCTGATCCCCTGGAACTGGCATTATGGATGGTTGTTAGCCACCACGTGGGTGCTGGGACTTGAACCCAGGTCCTCTGCAAGAGCAGCCAGTGCTAGTAAACGATGAGCCATCTCTCCAGCCCCCTATAGAAGCCTTTTTAAACTTATTTTTTTAACTTAGATTTTGTAAGTAGGTAATTGTTCAAAATGCACTGGAAGGGCTGGAGAGATGGCTCAGCAGCTAAGAACACTGATTGCTCTTGCAAAGGACCCAGGTTCAATTCCCAGCACCCACATGGTGGCTAACAACCATCCATAACTCCAGTTCCAGAGGTCCAACACCCTCTTCTGACTTCCTTGGGCATTACACACATACAGGCAATTTTAAAAAGGAAATAAACTGGGAATGGTGGTGCACGCCTTTAATCCCAGCACTCAGGAGGCAGAGACAGGCAGATTTCTGTGAGTTCAAGGCCAATCTGGTCTACATAGTGAGTTCCAGGCCAGCTGGGGCTACAGGGAGACCCTGTCTAAAAAAGACCTAAATGGGTCTGGAGAGATGGCTCAGCGGTTAAGAACACTGGTTGCTCTTGCAGAAAACCCAGGTTCAAATCCCAGCAGGGTTCGAATCCCAGCACCCACATGGCAGCTAACAACTGTCAGTAACTCAGTCTCACGGGATCTGACAGCCTCTTCTGACCTCCGTGGGCATTGCACGACACGGGTGCCCTTACCTACACGCGGGCCAGACGTTGATGTTGGGCATCTTCCTCTGCAGTTTTTACATCGTATTTTTTTGAGCCATGGTCTCTCACTGAAGTGGGAGCTCACCAATTCGGCAAGACTAGTTAGCCAGTGAACTCCAGAGTTGTTCCCTCCCTCCAGGGTTAGGGTTACAAGCATGGGCCATGATGCCTGCCTTTTCTTTTCTCTGAAATATAGGTGCTGGGGATCCAAACTTGGGTCCTCATGCTTGTGTGGCAAACACTTTACCATCTGGACCCTATCCCCAACTCCTTATAGCCATAGCTGGCCTGGAACTTGCTATGTAGACCAGGCTAGCTTCAATCTCACAGAGATCTGTCTGCCTCTTCCTCCAGAATGTTGGAATTAAAGGCACACACCACCATGCCCAGCTCTAGCAACTCTTTTGAACTGTATATAAGCCTTTACTTTTATTATTCATTTTTTTAGTTTCTCTATATAATCCTGGTTGGTCTTGAACTTGAGATCCTCCTGCCTTAGTTCCTTTTGAGTTTCATAGGATGACTTGAAATAGTCATGGTATATTGAATGGTTCCTATGTTCAGGCAGTGTGGTCTTTCTATCCTCCTCTCTCTGATAGGGGATCAAGCCCAGGGCCTTGTGCATGTTAACCACATACTCTACCACTCAGTCATATAATAAAGTATGGCTAATCATGAAACCCATCTACAGATGATTAGTTTGCCTAAGTCACATAGCTACTAAATGGTAAAGCCAGAATTTGAGCCCAGGCCTCTCTGACTTCATTACCCCTACTCTTACCTGCCAGTCTGTGCTGTTTCCTGGCTCTCTCAGTCAACAGATGACTTTTTTTATTTTTTTGTTTTGTTTTGGCCTTTTTGAGACAGGGTCTCCCTGTAGCTCCAGCTACCCTAGAACTTGCTCTGTAGACCAGGCTAGCCTGGAACTCACAGAGATCTGCCTGCCTCTGCCTCCCTCTCAAGTGCTGGGATCAAAGGCATGTGCTGCCGTGCCCAGCAGATGGCTTTTTAAAAAATATTTTATTATTTTTATTTTATGTGTATGAGTGTATTACCTGCATTTATGTGCACCAGTGTTGTTCGGTGCACTCAGTGCTCAGAAAAGGGCATCAGATCCCCTGGAACTGGAGTACAGACAGTGGTTAACCACTATGTGGGTGCTGGGAATTGAACTCAGGTCCTTTGCAAGAGCAGCCAGTGCTTTTAACTGCTGAGCCATCTCTCCAGCCCTCAGATGACTTCTTTTTCATAAATGCAATTTTTTGCAGTGCTGGGTATGGACCCCAGAGTCCACATATTAGGCATGTATTCTACCAGTAAGCTATATCCCCAACCCTATCATCACAATTGCAAATCTACACATGAAATCCCACAATTGATTATTTTTTTCACTTGATTAGGTTAGATGTAATCCCATTTTAAAGTCCTGATTGTGCTACCTCTGCCTCTACTTCTATTCTCTCCCATTCTCCAAGTGCTAGAATTCAGGTATGCATAAACCATGCCCAGTTTGTGTGGCCCTGGGAACTGAATCCAGAGCCTCACCGTATGCTAGAAGAGTACTCCACAACTGAGCCATATCCCCAGCCCCATCCTGAAACAGTTTTAAGGAGACTCAGTCCTGAGCCAGGTGTGGAGGCCCAAAGCATTCTGGGGGCTGAGGCAGGACTGCATATTCAAGAGCCTGCGAGCAAGTTCCAGGGTAGTTTGGGCAACTTAGTGAGAGCTTGTCTCAAAATGAAGGTCAAAAACAAAATAAAAGGCTGGGGAGCCACCTTAGCAGTAGAACACTTGCCTAGTGTGCACCACACCTGGGTTGTAACTCCCAGTACCTAGAAAAAGAAGAAGTACTGTTTTTGTCACTTTGCCTGTTTTTTTCTGTTTTTTTTTCCTTTTTGAGACAGGGCCTCCCTCCTTCTTATAGCTACAGCTGTCCTGGAACTCACTATGTAGACCAGGCTGGCCTCAAACTCACAGAGATCCACCTGTCTCTGCCTCCCGAATGCTGGGACTAAAGATGTGTGCCAGCATGCCTGGCAACTTTTCCTGCTTTTCCCCACTTGTTTGCCTGAACTAGGTTTGAAGATCCCAAGTCAGAATTCACCTTGACAACTTGAGTTGCTTCATAGGATCATCAGTTCTAGGTTTTATTTTTTCATTGTTATTACATTTATTAATTGTGCATGTATCCACGCATAAGAGGAAGTCAGAGGGCAACTTGGGGGAGCTGGTTCTCTCCTTCCATCATGTGGGTCTTCGGGATGGATCTTCAGTCTTTAGAGCAAGTGTCTTAACCTGCTGAGCCATCTCATCAGCTCTGTTTTTAATTTCTCAAGTTACTTATTCTCTTCATTCACTTATAAACAACTCGAAAAAGAGCCTGTGATATGAAATATGAAAAAATAGGGTCCAGTGAGATAGCTCCGCAGGTGTAGGCACCTGACTCCCTAGTTGGATCCCTGGAACCCATAAGGTGGAGAGAACTGACTCCCTCAAGTGGTCCAGTGACTTGTAGGCCTGTGGTATATCCCCCACCACACAACTAAAGAAACAAATTTAAGAAGTCTTTTCCTGGTAGTACTGGGGACTGAACTTAGGGCCTCATGACTGGTAGGCATGCCTTTTATCACTCACCTACAGCCCCAGCAAGTGAACAGTCTTACACATCTTAGAAGGTACTGGTGTGAGCAGTTCCTTCAGGCCAGCTTACAACCTTGCCACCTTCTCCTGCTTACAGAATGCCAAGCTCCAAGGAAGAGGACTCTTGCCTTGTGAGGGACTGTAAAAGTGTGCTCTCTCTGCTGCAAAATTGGGCTGTCTCACAACTGGACTGCATAATTGAGAGGTTCTGCCCATCCTTACATTTCTGCTATGTCACCTTTGGCACTTTACATTTTTTTCTTACTGCCCATTTACATTATATTTAAGGCATACTTGACGTGGTATTTTAGTTACCTTATCTATTAGAGATGGGTGGAAATACCCCCAAATGCCTTCCAAGTTTCAGGCAGGTTCAGAAAAATGTTTCTCATGGGCTTCTTTGGTGAGAAAGATACCTGGTCCTGGTAAGGATGTGTAGACACGTGGTGGGCAAGAATACAGGTGGGGGGGGGGTCTGGCCCTAACCATCCTCCCACTGTTGAGATTTTCCCCATTTTTCTACTTATTTTCATTGTCCAAAAGCTTTAAAAATCGGACAAAGCAGAGAAAATGGAAGGAACTGGTAATCAGTGTGACTTTGGGGCATGAAGGGAAGGTGATGGAGGGGATGGGGGTGTATTGAGTCTCGATGCTAAAACATAAGATGCTAGGTGCTTGGTGCTCGGTGGCTTTAACGCGGTTCTTAGGACCCGCAGAGCCCTCCTCGGGAGTCTCCCGAGACTGCCACCTGCACATTGACTTTGCACCTCCCGGTAGCAGCTCCAGATCTCCGCTGCCCTCTGTACAGAGACCCAGCCCAGGTACCTTCTCCCGAAACTGTCCACCGACTGAAAATACGTTCCGAGCCCGCCCCCGAGCCCCCCCTTCCAATCCTCCCCTTTAAAGGGAAGCCACCGAGTGACGCCGGGGAGTTTGCGGAAGCTCCTACCGCGTCGGGCCCTTGGGCGGATCCCGTGATGGGGAGCGGCCCCGCCCCCGGCGCAGCAACCCCCATTGTGCGAGCTCCTGGGCCCAGGCCCCGCCCCCTCCCCGCCCTCCCGGGCCAGCCCTGCTCCTTTCCCCCCCCCTTGGCTCATTTCCGGCCGCCGCCGCTACCGCTAGCCTGTAAGGAGGATTCGGCAGAGGGAAGAAACAACAGCCGCCATCTTGTTTGTGTGCGAGGCTTGGGGGGGAGAGCGGGCGAGAGGGAGCGGGCGCGAGTCGGCGAGCGGGACGCCGGGCTGCGTGCGGACTGCGGGGCTAGCGAGTGCGGAGGGCA
>NW_008348199.1:4829643-4843632 GCF_000622305.1 Nannospalax galili | reverse complement strand
GGCCCGGCCCCCCTGGCCCCCGAGACCGGCGAGCTTCACGCCCGGTGGCGGTGCCGCGTCTTCTCCTCCGTCCGCCGCGCGATGTGAGGCGACGGCGGCGCCAGTCTGGCTCTCGGCTCGGCGGAGCTGTGTGCGGCCATTAGGGGCCGGTGCGGCGGCGGCAGCGGGAGGAGCCCGAGGAGCCGGAGGAGGGTGCGCGGGGTGGGGGCGCAGGCCCAGGCGGGGGCGCCGGGAGGAGGTGAGTGTCTCTGGTCGCCGCCTCCTCTCCCCTCTTTTCGCCCCCGCCTCCTGGTGGCGATGCGAAGGAGGAGGACAGCGCCGAGGAGGAAGAGGCTGATGGCGGCGGCGGAGCTCCGGGAGACCTCGGCGGGGCAGAGGCCGGCGGCGGCCGGCTGGAGACTGCGCGTCTAGAGCGGTGCTCGGCGGGTCGGCGTCGCTGAGCCGTCCTCCCGGCCTGGCCGGGCCGGTCCCTCCGCACTTGGCCCTAGCGTTTCTGCCGAGTCCGCATCCCTCTCCCGGCCGCGGCGACCGGGCGAAGAAAAAAAGGAACTTCCCCACCCCCCTCGGGTGGCGGCAGAGCCCCCCCTTCCCCCGAGCCCACCCTTAAGAGCGGGGCGGGGACCCCGGGCCGAAGAAGAGATTTCCTGCGGATTCGCCTTTTCCTCGCCTGTGTCTCCGAAAGAATTAAAAATGGCCGAGAATGTGGTGGAACCGGGGCCGCCTTCAGCCAAGCGGCCTAAACTCTCGTCTCCGGCCCTCTCGGCGTCGGCCAGCGATGGCACAGGTTAGTGTCGGGACGCCCCGGCCTTCCCCATTTCCCTTCATCCTAGGTGCTCGGTGCACCTTTATCTTGCTGTGCGTCTCTGCCTCTTCCTAGTCCACCCCCACCCTCCCCCCCGGCCCGGGGCGAATTTTAAAGGTGTTTGAATGGGCTGGTGGAAGCCGGCCAGTGCCCCAACCATTTTCTCTGCCTTCTGATAGATTTCGTTGCAACACTGTGTCATGTCACTTCGATGTGTGTTCTGGAATTAGAGCTCGGAAGTGGGTGCTGCATGGGCCTTTATTGTTGCCCCCCATGCAGTTTAATTTGGGAAATGCCAGTGCAGTTGTGTCGTCAGGGCGTCCTTGCAGCTTTACTTTTTTTTTTTTTTGGTTTTTTTTTTTTTTTTTTTGGTTTTTTTTTTTTTTTTTTGGTTTTTTTTTTTGTTATTGGTAGATGAGGGGTTTCAGATGCCTCTCGCTCTGTTGCACTTCATTTTTGTTTCCTCTACTTTCCCACTTTGAGAGATTTTTGGCTCCTGTGCTCAAGATTTTCTGTGGAGGAATTGGGTGGAAGAAAAATCTTGATTTGTGGGTGTGAGAGCCAGGATTTCACGTGTAACGTGAAGTTAGCAAAATTATTTTATTTTGAGTACGGTTCTTCGGTCTCCTCTCCCAGGCCTTACTTTAAGAATCAGTGTGGAACGCCGTTCTTTTGACATTTTTCAGTTATTTGCCGTGAAACCAGAATGCCTCAAACTGGGTTTTCAGGTGAGGAGGGCAGAGGCACGGTCTTAGGATTTGTTGTCACCTTAGGACGAAAGAGAAAAGATTTTCTGGAATTAGGTCCCGAGAAACGGAGAGTACAAGTTGAAAGAGTCCGCGGTACAAGTTTTAGAAGTGATTGGTAGGTTTGTGTGTTTTTCTTCTCATCTCTATGATATCTCAGTTTCATAAGCTCTAGAAATTTTCTTCCTCAGCCTCTTTGTTAAAAAGTCAGTGAGACCTCCCATCATCCGGATCTTTTCCCTGCTTACTGATAGTTTAATGCTGTTATCCTGATGGTCACTGAACTCCTCTTCTGCTGTCGTTGGTGCTTGAGATGCCAGGATAATGAAGAAGAAGAATGGCTGGCCATCTGACAGTCCACAAGATGTTCCCCCTTGCTACAAGCATCTCCTAAACTCCGAGAACAGGCTCAACGTCATCCCTCCATCTGCCAGTGGGAGTGCATAATGGAGTTAAATGTACTCTCTAAGTTTCTAGAGAACTTCTAGATCATGCTTCTAAGAGCTTTGTTTTAGAGCATGGAACTAGGAGGCTGGAGCAGTGTTTTACTTCTTTGCTTTTGGGTACATTCTGAACTGTGAGTTAGTTAACCTGCAACAGTTGGGAAGTGTGAATCCTGTAGTCTTCCCTACCTAAGGCTCTGACATGGGCTCTCCACGAACTTTCAGCCTTGAAGTTTTGGTAGTTTAATTTTCTAAAAAATTCCTTTTTCTTCGGTATACTTCCCTTCTGTTTACTGTCTCTCTGTGTATTTATGTGTGTAGTTTTTGCTCTTTAGTTTTTCTATAATACGGTAACAGGTTTTACGTTTGACTTAGCCAGTAACATGAAATATTGTAGGGAAAACTTTATATGCATTATTTGATGAGTCCTGATTTGAGTAGCTTAGTCTTGAGGTTCTGTTCAGGCGAATTACTGTTTTCTGTATCTAGCTGATCAGTGTACTTGGCTGACTTGTGTAACATTTGCTAACTTACTGGATAGTGTCTTACCTGGTTAGTAAGCAGAATTTGCTTTGCTACTTGGAATACCTGTGAGTGCAGTTACTACAGTACTAAATGAAAAGCATTCAGCACTGAGATCTACTCTTTTTATTGCCTTCAAAGTTTATATTAGTAATAGTTTGTTTTTTTTTTTTACTACAAGATGTGGTAAGGGTTAATTTTTTTCCCACTTCTTGAACTTATGTTTCAGTAACTCTTTGGAGTATATCTTTTCTTGCAACTAGCCTGGGTTTGGGATGGAGGCCCTAAGGGTGAGTACAAAGAAAAAGCTGTCCCTCTGTGAATTTATGTCATGGTGGGCACCATTATGTTTGGATAGTTCTTTGCCTCCAGAAGTAGGATGTCGTAGTAATGTAAGTTTTCAGGTAACTTTTAAGGAAGCACTTTACATTTAAAACTTCAGATTCCAGACTTGCAGTGTCCATTTTTAATTTGTCACTTGGATATTTTATAATTTTTTTTAAAGTTGTTTGTTGGCACCTGATTTTTATTTTTATCTTGATCACGTCAAAGTGAAGCAAAAAATTTTAGACACTAGAAACTTATTTATTTTTACTTTATGTGTATGAGTATATTGGTTGCATATATGTAAGTGCAGTGCACCTATGTGCCCGTGGAGGTCAGAAGAGGTCGTCAGATCTCCTGGAACCGGAGTTATGAAGGGTTGTTAGTCTCCATGTGGGTGCTGGGATTCAAACCTGGGTCTTCTGCAAGAACAGCCAGAGCTCTTCAATCTCCGAGTTCTCTCTCCGGCCCTCAGAAACTTTTTTAAACAGTGATTATTAACCAGGCCTGGTGGCACATGCATCTGGAGGCAGAGGCAGGTGATTTCTGTGAGTTCAAGGCCAGCCTGGTCTACATAGCAAGTTCCAGGCCTGCTGGGACTACAGGGAAACTCTGTCTCATAAAAAAGACCCCCCAAAAAGTGATTATTAAGGCTTGCAAACTGTGTAGTCTTAAGTGTACCTACCAAGAGTGTTTGATTGCTTCCTTTACAGGAAAGAAAACTAGAAACTAGTGGGTTGATAAGCTAAAGTATTACAAAACAAATTAGTATTTAAATCCCAACTTCTGAACATCCATGGTTAGGTACTATTGCAGAATGTAGATGACCTCATGGATTCACTAAGAAATTTCCAGGTTGATTGAAATGGCTTGATTTAGATTCAAGTTTTATGTGTTGAAATGGGGAGGGAAAAAGTTTTTTTTTTTTTTTTTTTTTAGTATTGTAACTCTAAGCATTGAGATCTAAAAAAATAAAATTAAAACATAATGAACTCCATCAAAGTATTCTAGTTAGGATGAAAAGTCATTACACAATGTTATTTTGACAAAATAAAACTAACTTTAACAAATCCATACTTGCCAAGACTCATTTCAGCATTTGTGCATTTGATCCAATAAATTTTTATTCAGTTTGGTAAGGTTAAGGCAAAACCTAAAAACAAAACTTCTTGTCCTACCATTTTCCTCTAAAAGATTCTAAAAGCTATTTGTAAATATTTTTTGTTAGGTTATGGAAAGACTTGTTGAGCCTATTTCTGATCATCTAAGTAATGGTAGTGATGAAGATAACTTGTTGCCTTCATCTGGGTGACCACTTTCTCATTGCTTTGAAGTCACTTAATGCTATGTGCACTTAAAGAACGTACTCTGGAAAGATGGGTGGATAGTTTTAGGACCTGGCACAGTTAAATAGGGTAAGATTCCTTCTGTGGCTCTTGTGCAGGTGTCTGAATTGGCTTGGGTTTATGCCTCCAAACCAATAGCCGTCCCCCTGTTTCAAGGCACAGAGCGGAGTGTGTAAAGTGCACTTTGACCACTGGATTAATGTACACATCAAAGTAGTGGTAAGGATGATTCTTGCTTTGCAGCAGGGGCTCACTTTGTAGCCCAGGCTAGGCTGGAACTTGCTACAATTTTCTTGCCTCCTCAGTGCTGGGATTAGAGGGGTGAGCCACTATGCCTAGGCTTAGTGAATCCAGTAAGGAATTTTTTTTTTATTTTTTGTAATGTGGGTTTTTTTGTGTTTTTTTTTTTTAAATTAATTTTTTAAAAAATTTTATGTGTATGCATATATTGCCTGCATGTAGGTAAGTGCACCCATGTTGTGCAGTGCCCATGGAGAGCAGAAGAGACTGTCGGATCCTCTGGGACTGGAGTTATGGACAGTTGTTAGCTGCCATGTGGGTGCTGGGATTTGAACCCGGGTCTTCTGCAAGAATAACCAGTGTTCTTAAACACTGAGCCATCTCTCCAGCCCTAATGTCAGTTTTATTTCTTCAAAATAACATCGTGTAGTGATTTACCATCCTAACTAGACTACTTACCTGGAGTTGATGTTTTGGCTTTATTTTTTAGGCTTGAATATTTACATTGAGTTTCATTTCTGAATCAGATACAGCTCCTTGGTCTAGTGAGGTATTGCTGACCTCCATGCAGTGTAGCAGAACATAGTACCGTATACTTCTCTGACAGTAACTCATTCCCGAGACCTTGTAAATTCATTGATAGGACCTCAAGATGCTTTTTAGATGAGAGTGAGATAAAGTAACTTTCTGTTAAGTTTTTAATATATTTTATTATTTTTATTTTATGTGTATGAGTGTATTGCCTGCATGCATGTGAGTGCATCCGTGTTGGGCAATGCCACGGAGGTCAGAAGAGGGTGTTGGATTCGCCTGGAACTGGAGTTAAGAACAGTTCATAGCCTCCATATGAATGCTGGGAATTGAACCCGGGTCCTCTGCAAGAGCAGTCAGTGCTCTTAACCACTGAGCTATCTCTCCAGCCTACTTTCTGTTAAGTTTTAAGTCCTGTGTATTATAATGCAGGTGCCCTTTTCATGCAGGAGTTTGTGTTCTTTTGCAGAAATTGAGACTATTGGCATGTCCAGTGAATTGATGAAAGGGACAGAGATGAGGGTTTCTGCTTTTGGTGCCTTTGGGCGTGTTTTCCCCTCACTTTCTCCCTAGTCTATATTCACTTAGAAGGGAAATATTTGAAATGCTTGAAAATTGATGGTAGTAGTGTTTGCAGACAGATTAAGTGGTTAAAAGGAAAGGGGAGAAGTATAAGAACACATTTAGATAGGTTCAGACCCTTCTTCCTGGAACTATTCTGCCAGTTGTATGCCCAACAGTTCATCAATTAATGGAAAATAAACACTCCTGTGGTTTAGGGTTTCTTCCTCTTTTTTTTGAGATGGGGTCTTGCCATGTTGCCCCTGTGGTCTGAAAACTCTGGGCTAGGGCTCAGTTGACCCTCCCAGATCCACCTCCCTGGTAGCTAAGACTATAGCTATGCAGCATTACACCTAGCTTGAAGTTAAATTTTTTTTTTTTTAAAGTATTTTTATTTTATGTGTGCGTGTATTGCCTGCATGTAGGTAAGTGCATCCGTATTGTGCAGTGTCCGCAGAGGACAGAAGAGGCTGTCAGATCCCCAGGAACTGGACTTACGGACAGTTTTTAGCTGCCATGTGGGTGCTGGGATTCAAACCTGGGTCTTCTTCAAGAACAGCCAGTGTTCTTAACCGCTGAGCCATCTCTCCAGCCCCTGAAGTTAAATATTTTGAGTGTGGTAAACATTAGTTAAATTAATGGGCAAGTGAAAAAATTGTACCAAACATAAAAGAGTTTAAAACTTTTATTAAAACTAAAATTTTGAGTTGGGCATGGTAGTTCATGCACACCTACAATCCCAACACTCTGGAGGCTATGGCAGGAGGATAGAGTTCACGGCTGGACTACGATGTAATTTTTTTTAAAAAAAAAAAAAAAAAAAAAAAAAAAAAAAAAAACCACCAGCAGTAAAACTAACAACATTGACATTGACTTTTGTAGATGACTTGTTTTGTTTTTGAGACAGGGTCTCACTGTATAACCCTAGCTGGCCTGGAACTCCCTTGTGTAGACCAGACTGGCCTTGAAATCACAAAGATCCCCCTGCTTCTGCCTCCTGAGTCCTGGGAGTAAAGATGAGTTTTGTTGTGTGGTTTTAGTTTTTGTTTTACTTTTTAGTTAAACATTTTTTTTGTGGTTTATTGGATTTTTTTCTGTATATGAGTGCTTTGTCTGCCTGTATGTGTGTGTACCATGCCCAATGTTGGCCTGTTTTTCCTATGATAAACTAGATTCTGGAATCTTTTTGGGGGGGGTGTCTTTGCGATAGGGTCTCCCTGTAGCCCCACCTGGCCTGGAACTCACAGAGATTTGCCTGCCTCTGCCTCCTGAGAGCTGGGACTAAAGGTGTGCACCACCATGCCCAGCTTATTTTCTTTTAAAAAAATATTTTATTTTTACCAGGCGGGGTGGTGTACACCTTTAATACCAGCACTTGGGAGGCAGAGGCAGGTGGATCTTTGTGAGTTAAAGGCCAGCCTGGTCTACATAGTGAGTTCCAGGACAGCTGGGGCTACAAGGAGATCCTGCCTAAAAAGACAAATATATATATATATATATATATATATATAATTTTATGTGTATGAGTGTATTGCCTGCATGTGTGTAATGCCTAAGGAAGTCAGAGGAGGGTGTTGGATCCCCTGGAACTGGAGTTACGAATGGTTGTTAGCCACCATGTGGATGCTGGGAATCGAACCTGATTCCACTGTAAGAGCACCCAGTGTTCTTAACTGCTGAGCCATCTCTCCAGCCCTTCCAGCGCATTTTGAGACCTTGTCTTAAAAACAAAAACCAACCAACTACTGAACAAAAAGGTGATTGGTTAAGAGAATGGGCTTTGCATATTCAGAAACCCTCAAATATAAAATTAAAAAAGTGAGAGAATGGGCTTTGGAGACGATGACTAGAATTGAGATCCAAACCTTTATTAACTATGAACTTTGGGCCAATTACTTGACTTGCATCTCATCTTCCTCACTGGTAGTGCCCATCTTACACAGTTGTGGTGAGAAATAAATGGAACTCTCTGTAAAAATGCTTAGGAAAGCTTGGTGTTGGTGTTACATACTGGTACTCTCTGAACTCTGGGTGGCGAGGGCATGGTTGTGTTTGAGACTACTTTGGGTTACAAGGTAATGTAGTATAAGGACAGTCAGGGCTACATAGAATGACTCTTGACTTAGAATGAAATAAAAAAGTGCACTGACTGTACGTGCACATTAAATGCTAACTGTAAGTCTGCTGACAACACCACCACAGGAAAGTAGCGGTTGTAAGGTTGGTTTTTTTGTGGTGGTGGTGTCTCCATGTAGCTCCAGAGGGCTTGGAACTCACAGTTGTAGACCAGGCTGGCCTCAGTCTTTCAGTCTCACAGAGGTCCCACAGCTGGGGGATTAAAGGTGTGGGCTACCACGCCCAGCTTTTTTGTTTTCTTTTAATGGACAGAGATAAAATGGATAAAGGCCTAGGCAAACGTGAAGTTTAGAGAGTAGTATTGTTAGAATAAATATTTTTATATTATCTTTCCGAAGATTAAGTTTCTTAGAAGTATAAGAATATGGAAGCAGGGGCTGGAGCAATGGCCCAGTGGTTAAGAGCCCTGGCTGCTCTTTCAGAGAACTCCACTTTGGTTTCCATCACTCATAGGTGGCTAACAACCATCTATAATTTCAGTTTCAGGGGATCCAATACCCTCTTCTAACCTCCACTGGCGTTGCACCCACGACACAGTGCACTTACATATATATAAAGTAAAAATAATAAAAAGTGCTTAAGAATATGAAAGCAGGGGCTGGAGAGATGGCTCAGAGGTTAAGAACACTGGTTGTTCTTGCAGAAGACCCGGGTTCAAATCCCAGCACCCACATGATAGCTAACAACTGTCCGTGACTCCAGTTCCAGGGAATCTGATGGCCTCTTCTGTCTTCCTTGGGCATTGCACGACACGGGTGCACTTACCTACATGCAGGCAACACACTCATACACATAAAATAAAAATAATAAGTAAAATATTTCTTTAAAAAATATGAAAGCAGAGGTAAATACAAGAAGTACTATTGAGTGAATGGCTCATGCTTATAATCCTAGCACTTGGGAAACTAAAGCAGGAAAGTATTTGCAAGTTTGCAGCCAGCCTGGGCTAGAGCAAGATCCTGTTCTCAAAAAACAAAAAGAATAAAAGTACTATATTTGAGCCGGGCATGGTGGTGCACCCCAGCGCTCGGAAGACAGAGGTAGATCTCTCAATTCAAGGCCAGCCTGGTGTACATAGTAAGTTCCAAGCCAGCTGGAGCTACAGGGAGACCCTATGTCAACAAAACAAACAAAAAATCTCTATCTGCTGTCACACAGAATGTTTAGTATCCATAAGCAATTAAAGATAGATATTAAAACTATAATGAGAAATGGGGAAGCACATTGTTCTCACTGGTGTTTAAGATACAAATAGCTTTTTGCCTAAGTTGTGTAATTGAGGGCTATATTTCTCTAGTTTCATTTGCTTGCCTAGATGAGTTTTGTTGTGTGTGTGTGTTGTTTTGCCTTTTAGTTAAAATTTCTTAGATTTAACTTTTTTGTATGTATGAGTGCTTTCCCTGCTTATAATAAATAGATGTGTATTATATCTGTTCCTTGTTCTCATGGAGGCCAGAGAGAACATCAGGTTCCCTGGAACTGGAGTTACAGACAGTTGTGAGCCACTGTGGGTGTTAGTAACAGAACCCAACCTGGGTTTTCTGCAGTGATAGCAAGTGCTCTTAACTGCTGAGCCATCTCTCTAGCCCATTTTGCTTCTTGGAGACAAAGTCATACTCCAGTTCAGGGTGGTGGGAATGCACTATTTAGCCCAGTAGCTGATACTTGGACTCTGTGAAGACCCTCTTGCTTGCACTGAGTGTGGGGGGGAGGGTTTAAAGGATAAGGATAAGTCCTACACCTGGCCAAAACACAGTTCTGCCTGAGCTTCCTCTGAGTGCTACGCTCACCAGTCTGAGCCACCAGCACCTCGCTGAAGAACTACATTTTATGTATAGAGCCAAAAAGCTTTGTTTTAGCATGTGAATAAATAATACTTATCCTTATTGTGTGTGAATACATGTATTTATGTGTCTGTGCACATCAGTGTGTGAACCAGAGGTTGATGTTGGGCATCTTCCTCAGTCATTCCCCACCTTGTTTTTTAAATTTAAAAAAAAAAAATTAATTTAATTTCATGTGTATGAGTGTTTTGCCTACATGTATGTATATGCTTGCAGTGCCATCAGAGGTCTAGAAAGGGTGGTGGGTTTTTTTTTGTCTTTTGTCTTAAAAAATTGTATTTATGTGTATGAGTCTCTTGCCTTTATGAAGGGCACCAGGCGTGCAGTGCCTAAGGAGACCAGAAGATGGCATCAGAAACTGGATTTACAAATGGTTGTTAGCTGCTATGTGGGTACTGGGAACTGAACCTGGGTCCTCTAAGACAAACCAGTGCCCTTAACCATTGAGCCATCTCTCTAGGCACCCCTCTCCTTTTTTTTTTTTTTTTTTTGGGACAAGGTCTCCTTATAGCCCCAGTTGGTCTGGAACTCTCTATGTAGCCCAGGCTGGCCTCCATTCAGATCCATCTGCCTCTACCTTATGAGTCCTGGGATTAAAGGCATATGCTGTTGGGCCCATCACTACTTTTGTTTTTTCAGAGCACGGATTTCTACCCATTAGATTGGTTTCATGAGCTGCTGTTTATTGGCTTGTGAGCCACAATTTACAGAATATTGTTTTAGAACAGTTGACAAAGATGTCAGATGTCCTATGTTATACCAACATTTCCTTTCCTGGGAATTTATATATATTCTTGATTTAGGGAACACTCTGGTAGTTCAAACATACACAGTCCTGACTCATCTTTCTAGAATTTATAGAGGCAGAGAGGAGACTGGACATTCAACAAATCTGATCTGATTGGCATTGTGTTTAGGAAGTACAAGGGGCAGATGAATGAATCAGGAGACTTTAACTTATAGACACTGATGACTATCTTTGAGGAATTTGTGTCCTGTCTCAGAATCTCATGCATAGATAGGGCTAGTAAGAGAGCCAGAACAGGGAGTGCAGAAAGTGTGATCTGCTTGGAGAACCTGACTGGAGGTAACAAGAAGCATGGCTGTAGAGGTAATCATGCAGGACTGATAATGATTGTAGAAGTTCAAATTCCCATTTTAGTCATTTTAAATTGATGGAGAGTTATACTTCAGATGAGTAAAGTGAGGAGTGATTTGGAAAGAGGCAGAGAAGTGAGACTTTCAGAGGATTCCAGCTATAGTAAGGGTGAACTTTATCATAGAAGAGAGGGAAAAATTGGAAAGGTTTGAGGGAAGGTGGGTGGTTGACATAACTTAGTATTGACTACAGTATAAGTAGCGAAGTGGAAAATCCAAGATGATTCCCAAGTTTCAAGTTGGAGTAGCTGGGTAGATAATTCACTAATATGGGGGGGCGGGGGGAGGGATGACACAGAGGAAGAGACCCAACATGAGCTGGAGGAGTAAGTTCAGATTTGGACATTTTGAAGTTTCTTCTGAATACAGTAAGGCACTGTTTTCCTTTGGTGTCCATGGCCCTTCTTAGCCCAAAGATGTTGAGTACTTTCTAGGAATTAGGCGTTTGGGATGTAAGGGTGAGTTAAGGTGGTTTCTGCTCTCACAGTGTGGAATCGGGTGGGGTTGGTGTACAAGTACACACAGTTTCTCCATAAATTATGCTGTGATAAGTAGGTTTTTTGTTTGTTTGGGTTTTTTGAGATGGGGTCTCCCTTTAAGCCCAGCTGGCTTGGAACTCTAAGTAGACCAGGCTGCCCTCAGTCTCACAGCCTCACCAGTGCTGTGCACCACCTCACATGACTGCTCTGGGTTTATTTTTTATTTTTTATTTTATGTGTATGAGTGCATTGCCTGCATGTATGTGAGTGTACCTGTGTTGTACAATGTCCTTAGAGGTCAGAAGAGGGTTGTGGGTCCCCTGGAACTGGAGTTACAGATGGTTGTTAGCTGCCATGTGAGTGCTGGGAACTGAAGGGTCCTCTGCTAGAGCAATCAGTGCTCTTAACCACTGAGCCGTCTCTCCAGCCCCTGCTCTGATAAGTTTTAACAGAAGCTGTTAGGGATCATTTCAGACATGGTAGGTCTTGGGTGTTGCTGGAAATTGTTCATATAGAAAAATGTGTATTTGAACAAAATTGCTAGGGCTGAAAGTAACTTACCTTTTCTTTTTTTTGGGGGGGGGTGTCTTTTTTTTGGAGACAGGGTTTCCCTGTAGCCCCAGCTGGCCTGGAACTCACCATGTAGACCAGGCTGTGGCGCCACCACACTCAGCACTTACCTTTTCTTATAAGTAGGGAAGGGTATCTCATGTGAAGCAGATACAAATGATGAGGCTTGAGTTCAAATGTAATTAGGTGGTTGTGTTTTCATGTGAGACAGATGGAAGGGAATATTGGGGTCCTGTTAGGAAAGGCAGAAATATGCTAAAGAATGTGCCGGTTATTGTAAGAGACCAGGGGTATGAAATTTATCCCTTTGCAGGTGGCTAGTTGCCTTGAAAATTTACTGTAAATTGTACTTATCAAAGTGAATTGTTTAAGAACTAGAACTAGGTTTTGCCTAACCCCCTGGTACATGATTGTAATCCCAGCTACTCATGAGGTTGAGGTAGAAGGATCAAAAAAATAGTCTACTAGCTGGGCCTGGTGGCTCATGCCTTTAATCCTAGCACCGGGAAGCAGATCAGGTGGATCTCTGTGATTTCAAGGCCAGCCTGGTGTACAAAGTGAGTTCCAGGCCAGCCGGGGCTACAGGGAGATCCTGCCTCAAAAAGACCAAAAATTAATAAATAAATAAAAAGTCTACTCTGTTGACAAGTTATATTTTTTTTGTGATGCTGCAGGTGAACCCAGGGCCTCCCTCATGTCAGGCAGGTACGGTACCAGCTGAGTCCTTAGGAAGCTTTTAAAAAAATTATTGTGTGTGCATAAGGACAACTTTGTGAACTCGGCTCCTTTGCTATTACATGAACTTGGGTCGTCAGGACTGTAGGTCATCACTGAATCATCTCTGGCCCCTCTCGGAGATT
Source organism: Nannospalax galili (assembly GCF_000622305.1). Classification (NCBI taxonomy): domain Eukaryota; kingdom Metazoa; phylum Chordata; class Mammalia; order Rodentia; family Spalacidae; genus Nannospalax; species Nannospalax galili. The sequence goes on along the minus strand of NW_008348199.1, from coordinate 4,831,070 downwards.
CTATTTTATTTATATTTGAGACAGACTAGTCCTGGCTGACCTGTAATTTGCTATGTAGACCAGGCAGGTGTTAAATTTAGAGGTCTTGCCTCTCTTGCATGTGCTAGGATTAAGGGCATGCATCACAATGTGCATATCTATGAGACTTTATTTAATAATAAAAAAAAAAAGATACCTTCTGTCTATAATTCTTTGTAGATACTCCCTTGGAACAAACCCTGGAGTGAGTTTGTTTGTTGGTTGTTTATGTTGAGGCTGTAGCTACTGGTAGCGACTACTGGTAGCCCTAGCCAGCCTAGAACTTGCCATGTGACCTGGCTGGCCTTGATCTCACAGAGATCCACCTGCATCTGCCTCTCCCTCTCCCTCCAGAGTGCTGGGATTAAAGGGATGTACTACCACGCCCAGCTGGAGTTAAGTTTTTTTTGTTTTGTTTTGTTTTGTTTATATGTGAGTGCCTGTGTAATGCATGTACAACACAGGTGTGCAGGTGCCTGAGAAGGCCAGGAGAGGGCATTGTAACTCCAGTTCCAGGTGGTTGCAAACTGCCATGTGGGTGCTGGGAACTAAATCTGGGTCTTCTGCAAGAGCAGCAAGTGCTTTTAACAATACTGATCCATCTCTCCAGTCTCCAAAGTGTATTGACAGCCAAGTTTTGGGTAATGTTAGCACAGTTTAGGTTTAATGCAAATAGGTCATCAGTTTATTCCTTTAAATTAAAAATTGGGGCTGGAGAGATAGGGCAGCGGTTAACTGATTGTTCTTGCAGAAGACCTGGGTTCAAATCCCAGCACCCACATGGGAGCTAACAGCTGTGTGCGTGTGTATTGCCTGCATGTATATTAAGTGCACCCCTGTTGTGAAATGCCCATGGAAGCCCGAAGAGGGCTCTGGGTCCCCTGGAACTGGAGTTGTGGGTGCTGAGAAAAGAACCAAGGTCCTGCGAGAGCATCCGGCGTTCTTAACCACTGGGGCCATCTCTCCAGCCCAGTTTTTTTTTTGTCAGGTAGCTCACAACTGCCTGTAACTCCAGCTCCTGGGATATTCAATGTCTATTTTTTCTTATATTTATTTGTACATCATTTTTCTCTTATAGAATTATAAGCTCCTGAATGACAAAGATCTCCTTTAACAGATACTCTAGTTCCCACAACAAACTGCTTATGCCCAGACAATGTGCTAATATTTAGTTAATAAAATTTAATTATAATTAAATATTTAAGAAATTCTAAAATTGCATACTTAATAGTTGGCTAACATAGGTTATTTCTATTTTAAAACCTTTTATTTACATTTATATAAAGTTTGGACAATTATATGGAAAAGTAATATACACTTTGACCCCTATCAAACACTCTTTGTAGTGCTAGAGATAAATTTTTATCTGGTTATCACTATCAAGTCAGAATTCTTTTTTTTTTTTTTTG
>NW_008348199.1:4692194-4829628 GCF_000622305.1 Nannospalax galili | reverse complement strand
AGGGTCCCCTCGTAGACTGAGCTGTCCTGGAACTCACTATGTAGACCAGGCTGGCCTTGAACTCACAGAGATCCGCCCGCCTCTGCCTCCCAAGTGCTGGGATTAAAGGCGTGCACCACCATGCCCAGCAGAATTCTACTTTTATTCTGTTTTATTTAATATTTTGTTTTATGTGTATGAGCGTATTGCCTCATGTCCTGTAATGCCCATGGAGGTCAGAAGAGGGCATCAGATCCCCTGGAACTAGAGTAAGACCAAACCAAGGTGCTCTGCAAGAGCAGCCAGTGTTCTTATAACCACTAAGTCATCTCTTCAGTCCCAGAATCCTATTTTTATGACCCCTAGACTTGTGCCTCAAAGTTTTGCCTCAAATGCTATCATCTGTGAATGTGGAGTCTAACCATCTGAATACAAACCTAATGTTACAAGCTATCTTGACATCTTGTTGTACATGTCATTTACTGACTAAACTTTGTTTGTTTGGTTTTGGTCTTTATGAGACAGGGTTTCCCTGTACCCCAGCTGGCCTGGATCTTTGCAGACCAGGCTGGCCTTGAACTGACAATGAACTTTAGTAACCTCTAGTATCAAAAATTATTAAAATTGAGGTTGGAGAAGTGGTACAGCTGTTAAAGGCTAAGGCTCACAACCAAAAATTAAAAATTTACAAATTTACTTCTTCATGGATTCCTTTTAATAGCCAATGGGATTATTTTTATTCCCCCTCCCCTCTCTCCATAGACTATGTAGCCCACAGAGGCTTCCACATCAAGATCCTCCTGCCTCAACTTCCCAAGTTTCAAGGTTATAGGCTAGAAACAACACACTATTAAGATGGTCCTTAAGAACCAGCAGAGGGGGCTGGAGAGATGGCTCAGTGGTTAAGAGCACTGACTGCTCTTGCAGAGGACCCAGTTCAATTCCCAGCACCCACATGGCAGCTACGAACTGTCCTTAACTCCAGTTCCAGGGGAATCCGAAACCCTTTTCTGACCTCTGCGGCATTGCATGACATGGGTGCATTCACATACATGCAGGCAATACATTCATGCACATAAAATAAAAATAGTAAGCTGGGTGTGGTGGTACATGCTTTTAGTCCTAGCACTCGGGAGGCAGAGGCAGGCAGATCTCTGTGAGTTCAAGGCCAGCCTGGTCTACATAGTGAGTTCCAGGACAACTGGGGCTACAAGGAGACCCTGTCTCAAAAAGACCAAAAAAAAAAGTATTAGACCGGGGGAGGTGGCAAAATGCCTTTAATCCAAGTACTTGGGAGGCAGAGGCAGGTGATCTCTTTGAGTTGGAGGCCAGCCTAGCCTGGGTTAACATAGCAAGTTCTAGGCCAGCCAGGGCTACACAGTGAGAACATCTCAAAAACAAACAAACAAACAAAACCAAAAAAAAAGTTATCACTACTTTGTTACTGGATATATTCAAACCTCTTGCATCCAAATCTAACATTCTATGTGTGGAAACAGACTTCATTTTTAGTGGCTATGATGGTTTGAACAATTAAAGTCCCCCATAGGCTCACACATTTGAACACTTGGATGCAAGCTGGTGGTGCTGTTCAAGAAGGTCATACAATCTGTAGGATGTGCAGACGTGTTAGAGGAAGTATGTCACAGGGGTGGGCTTTAGAGTGCTGGCCTCACCACCACCACACCCGACTAACTTTTCTAAGTATTTTTTATTTTTTTTTATTTTTGTCTTTTTGAGACAGGGTCTCCCTGTAGCCCCAGCTGCCCTGGAACTCACTGTGTAGACCAAGCTGGCCTTGAACTCACAGAGATCCGCCTCCCGAGTGCTGGGATTAAAGGTGTGCGCCACCATGCCCAGCCTCTAAATATTTTTAAGCTGAGAACATAAGACAAATATTTTCAGACCAAGAAAAATTACCCCAAATCTGTAAATGATCAGTTCTCTACTAGTGCTTTTATGTGAATTTTATTTTCACTACCAAATTTTAAATCTATTTCCATTAAATCTTTCTTCAAGAGATTGCCAGATAAAACCTGGTAATAAGGTTCATAAGTAATGAACTTAAGATACATAGGTGGCATACAGTGGCCCACACGTTTAATCCCAACACTGGGAAGGCAGAGGTGGGCAGGTCTCTGTAAATTCAAGGCCGGCTTGGTCCACATAGCAAGTTCTGGGCCAGCTGGGGCTACAGGGAGACCCTGTCTCAAAAAGACCTCCCCCCCAAACTTAGGATGACTGGAGTTCTCATACTTGTCTCTCAGTCTTCTGAGTGCCAGGATTATAGGCTAACACCACCACTCTTGGTAGTGCTGAGGATCCAGCTTTGTGCATGCTAGGCAAGCACCCTTCCAACTAAGCTACATCCCCAGCTCTGTCAAACTTCAGTGTTTTGGGTCTATTGTAAGCTACTTTTGTGTCACAGTGGAGCTTGATTTTGTAATGTGATAGTAAATCTTTGCATGAGATATACAACCAAGTAGATTAAAATCCTCACTGCAGGGTCTAAAATTAAAAGATTTCCTTATTACTGAAGCTGGTTAAATGTGGCTGCCTACTTAGGCACTTGCTCAAATTAATGAGAATAATACCTGAGGTACTAAGTACACTACCTGACATTGTGTTGGCTTGCATCTCACGGAGCTCTGCCTGCTTCTGCCTCTCTCCTGACTGTACCACCATACCTGGCCCTTACTGCCTGGCACTTTAAAAATACCAAGCTGGGCGTGGTGGCCCAGGCCTTTAATCCCAGCACTCTGGAGGCAGAGGCAGTTGGATCATTGTGAGTTCAAGGCCAGCCTGGTCTACATAGTGAGTTCAGGTCAGCTGGGACTATAGGGAGACCCTGTCTCAAAAAGACAAAAAAAAAAAAAAAAAAAAAAAAAAAAAAGAAACCCAAAAAACTGTTCTCATAAGCCAGCCTGTCTTTGCCTCCCGAGTGCTGGGATTAAAGGCGTGCGCAACCATACCCGACCACAGTAAGTTCTTTTTATGTGTGTATTAATTCAGTTGTTCCTCACAAGTAACATATGAAGAAGGTACATTACTATTATATGGAGGTAGAAGCCAGGTTGATTATATTTTGTATATCTTAGGATCATGACTGATTTCCTAAAAAACTGTTGAGCTTTTAAAATTATATATATATTTGTGTGTGTGTGTGTGTGTGTGTGTGTGTGTGCGTGTGTGTGTACCTGTTGAAATCAGAGGCATTGGATCCCCAAGATAACTGGTTTTGAATCACAGAGCCATCACTCCAGGTTTTTTAGTTAAGTAATTTTATGTATTTATGGAGTACAGTGTGTTGTTTTGATGTCTCTTCTGTGGATTTCCTGTGGCAATGGATATATCATCTGCTGACAAGAAATTTTGTTTCTTGTTTTCTCTTTTGCTTTTTTTTGAGAGTGTCTCTGTATGTGTCAGATTGTCCCCCTGCACCTATCTCAGCCTCCTGAGTGCTGGGATTAATGTGCTGCATTGGTCTTGGGTGTTTGCTCCCTCCCCTCCCCCCATGCTAGGGATGGATCTAGGACCTTGTGCCCTAGGCAAGCATTCTACCACTAGCATCTAGCCCCTACTACTCACTTCACAAAACCAATGTCAGGTTTGTTGATACTCTCTCAGTTGCAGTTTTCTCTTTCACTTACTCATTTTATTCTTTCTTCAGACGTGGTCTCTTGTAACCCAGGATAGTCTTGCCCTTCTGACCCTCCTGCCTCCATTCCTAAATGCTGTGGTTTATCAAGCCCCGTTTTACATATTGGACAACTTGTGGGAACCTGTTCTCTATCTCTACCATGTAGGACCCCTGGGGCTCAAACTCAAGTTATTAGGCTTGGGGGCAAGTGCCTCTACCCCCTGAGCCGTTTTGCTGACTGCCCCTACTTTTTTTGTTGGTTTGTTTGAGACAGGGTCTCCTTGTGTCCCCAGCTGACTTGGAACTATGTGGACCTGACCTCCATCTCACAGAGTGCTGGGATTAAAGGCGTACACCATCATGCCTGGCTGCCCTGTATCATTTTTATTATTGTATTTATTTTGTCTAAATTATTTTGCTTCTTTCCCTTTATGTTTCAGCATACTGGTAGATTATTTTATGCATACATACACAAATGGCAAAGTGAAATTTACATATTAAAACTCTGGATCTGATCTCCACAACTAGCATGATGGATGTCTTCTGATTTCCACATGTGGACATGTGTACACATACACAATAAGGAAATGTGTAGCTGGGTATGTGAGGCAGGAGAATTGAGAGTTCCATCGTGGCATACAAAGTGACATTCTGTCTCAAGACATAGACATACATCCCAGAAAGAAAGGCACATAGTTATACTTAGGGGACCAGAGAGCTATCTCCGTGTTTGCTCTTGTAGAGGACCCACATGGTGGCTAACAACTGTCCTAAACTCCAGTTTCAGGGGATCCTACACTGTCATCTGGTCTCTGTAGGCATTGCACACATAACGCACAAAAGAATAATTAATTTTTAGAAAAGAATTATACTTAGAGCCAGGTGTGTAGACACATTCCTTTAATCCCAGCAGTTGATAGGCAGAGGCAGGTTGATCTCTTGAGATATGTGTATGTGTGGTCTGTGTTTGCATATGTGTGGGCATGCACGGGTATGTTTGAATGGAGGACAGAGATAGGTTTTGGATGATTCCTTGATTACTCTCCACTAGTAAACCTCAGTGAGAAACTGCAGCTTGCCTTTTTGGTTAGTCTGGCTAGCCAAATTACACAGGGATTACAGGTTCTGAGGAGCCACACTCCAGTCCTCAAGTTTGTGCAGCAAGCACTTTCATGCACTGAACTATCTGCCCAGCCTGGACTAACTTTTGATAATATGATCAGTTGTAAATTCTAGTATATTTATTTTATGTGTATGAGTATATTGCCTGCATGTATGTGAATGCCTCTGTGTTGTGCAATGCCTCGGAGGTCAGAAGAGGGCTTTGGATTCCCCTGGAACTGGAGTTAAGGACAGTTCGTAGCTGCCATGTGGGTGCTGGGAATCAAACCTGGGTCCTCTGCAAGAACAGTCAGTGCTCTTAACCACTGGGCCATCTCTCCAGCCCCAGATTCTAGTATATTTAATTAAATACCCATTAATGTGGTTGTTTTGCAACAAGATGTAATGAAGGTAGGCTGGCCTTGAACCCTGATCTTCCTGCCTCCGCTTGGATTACAGGTGTGTACCACCATGCCCACCTTCCATTAATGGTTTTTCTATGTGAAAACTATTTGGAGAATTTATAAAGGAAAGAAAACTGACCTCAATGTTAAAATAGGTTATTATAATTTATAAGTTTACAAGGAACAATTTGGCTCCTCTGGGGACAGTTGGTGGTGTCTGGAAACTTAAAAATGACAAGGTTTAATATAGCCCAGGTTAGCCTTGAACTCAAGGATAATCTTGAACTCTTTTTCCTGCCTCTGCTCCCCAAGTGCTGGAATTAAAATCACGCTTTTTTTGGTGGTTGGGTGTACTAAGGATTGAATCCAAGGCTTCACACAAACTAAGCTAGTGCTTAGAGACTTTTGATTAGCACCATGATTTTCTGTCAAGTGGAGAGACAAGATTGCTGAGTTCCTTAAAAATCACTAGATGTTTTCCTTTGTGCTTCAAGCAAGCATTTGAGGAGCCAGTCCAAATCTGATTTTGTACCTTCTTGACTAGAATGGGAGGTGTTTTTTTTGTATGTTGAAGGAACCAGAGACATTGACTTTTTGTTTTTTTAAACCCTTTTTTGGCTAGATTTTGGTTAAGGTAAACTTGTAGGATGCAAGTCATGTGCAAGTAAATTCGCAAAGCTGCTTAATGCTCTGCTTTGGCAGGCTATGTGATAGAAGTGGTAAACGGTGGTGGGTAGCCCATTTCCTGTACCTCACACATAAATTGTTGATTTTTTTCTACAAATGACCAGATTTTTTTATAGGTTTTTTTTTTTAATGTACTACAATATTTAGTTTGTGTTTTTAACTCTTCCAAGAAACCCTTGGAGTAGCCCAATTTAATTGCAATTTTTGTGGTGTTTTTAAATTCTTAAATTTATTTTTACTTTCTGAGTGTTTGGCTTACACATAAGTGCACCAGTGTCCTTCAGTGCACACATAAGTCGTAATAGGGTATTGGAGCCCTTGGAACTGGAGTTACGGACAGTTGTTAGCTAGCTATGTGGGTGCTGAGCACTTGAACCTGGGCCCCTTGCAAGTACAGCTAGTGCTATTAACAGCTTAGCCATCTCTCCAGCCCCAATTTTTTTGTTTTGTTTGGATTGGTTTTGATTGTTTTGAGATAAGATTTTACTTGATGGTCTAGGCAGGCCTGAAACTCAATAAATAGGCAGGTTTGTTTTGAACTTAATGATTCTCCTGCCTAAACCTCCTGAGTGCTAGAATTATAAGCATGAGCTATCAAGTTTAATTTACCTGTTTTTTTGTGTTTTTTTTTTGTCTTTTTGAAGCAGGGTCTCCCTGTAGCTCCAGCTGTCCTGGAACTCACTATGTAGACCAGGCTGACCTTGAACTCAGAGAGATCCGCCCACCTCTGCCTCCTGAGTGCTGGGATTAAAGGCATGTGCTACCACGCCTGGCTTTTTTTTTTTTTTTTAAACAAAAAAATTTAAGGAACCAGAGATGGCTCAGTGGTTAAGAGTGCTTCCTGCTGTTATCAAGGGCCCAAGTTTAATTCCTAGCACCCATGTTGGGCGGCTGTAACTCTTAGCTCCAGGGGGATCTGATGCCCTCCTCAAGCCTCTGAGGGCATCCATATACATGGCATATACACATAAATGCAATTTTAAAATAATCATATTTACATTCTGTATTTGTGTGTATGTGAGTGTGCACATGAATGTGTGGCGATCACAGGACAACTTTACAGTTCTCTTTCTACCATGTGGGTTCTGAGCATTGAACTTGGGCTGTCAGACGTGGTTGAAAGTGCCATTTTCTGTTGAGCTGTCTCACCCTACATATCTTTTAATAAACACTTTTCAGCAACCCATGTAGTAGGTAACATACTAACATTCAGTCTTGTTTTCTCTTGGTCTTCTATGCATAGTTCTTAAGTTTTTTAACATGTTTGTGTAACCAAAAATAACCCTTTAAAATTATATTACTATTTTAGTATATGAATAGCTGCAATACAAAACTAGATAAATTGATGCTTACTAAGAACCAGAATGCCTTACCAGATTTTGGTTGTGTCAAACTTAACCTTTATCTTTTCTATTTGTTTTTAGATTTTGGCTCTCTGTTTGACCTGGAGCATGACTTACCAGATGAATTAATCAACTCTACAGAATTGGGACTAACCAATGGTGGTGATATTAGTCAGCTTCAGACAAGTCTTGGCATAGTACAAGATGCAGCCTCTAAACATAAACAGCTGTCAGAATTGCTACGGTCTGGGAGTTCCCCTAACCTCAATATGGGGGTTGGTGGCCCAGGCCAAGTCATGGCCAGCCAGGCCCAACAGAATAGCCCTGGATTAGGCTTAATAAATAGCATGGTCAAAAGCCCAATGGCCCAAACAGGCTTGACTTCTCCCAACATGGGGTTGGCCACTAGTGGAGCAAATCAAGGTCCTACACAGTCCACAGCAGGTATGATGAACAGCCCAGTAAATCAGCCTGCCATGGGAATGAACACAGGGATGAGTGCTGGCATGAATCCTGGAATGTTGGCTGCAGGCAATGGACAAGGGATAATGCCCAATCAAGTCATGAACGGTTCAATTGGAACAGGCCGAGGGCGACCGAATATGCAGTACCCAAACCCAGGCATGGGAAATGCTGGCAATTTATTGACTGAGCCACTACAGCAGGGTTCTGCCCAGATGGGAGGACAAACAGGATTGAGAGGCCCCCAGCCTCTTAAGGTGAGTTCTCTTTCTGTTTGTGTGCAGTTAGTAATACTCTTTGAGTGTTTCAGTGAGAAAGGGAGGGTCTGGGGTTATTCATTTATCATTTACTGTTCATGAATAATCTTATATCTTATATTGTGTGGCATTTCCTACGTGTATGTGCAAATGACCTGCTGCATTGGCACAGATGTTTTAAGAAGCTCCTGTAAAACAAAATGCTTCACATGTATTTAGTATATTTGCCCTATGCTTTCACCATTGTTCCAAATGATTGCCTTTGAATTCCTAGTCTTTCTGTCATTAACCATTGGAGTATTTTCAATTTATTTTTATGTGTCTGAGTTTATTGCCTACATATACATAAGTGCACTGATGTCATGCAATGCCTGCAGAGGCCAAAAGAGGGTGTGGGATTCCCCTGGAACTGAAGTTATAGACAAAGTTGTTAGCTACCATGTGGGTGCTGGGAATTGAACCTGGGTCCTCTGTGAGATTAGCCAGTGCTCTTAACTCCTGAGCCAACTCTCTAGCCCCTCATCTCTTTTTTTTTTTTTTTTTTTTTTTTTTTTTTTTTTTTTTATTTTTTGGTCTTTTTGAGACAGGGTCTCCCTGTAGCCCCAGCTGTCCTGGAACTCACTATGTAGACCAGGCTGGCCTTGAGTTCACAGAGATCCGCCTGTCTTTGCCTCCCAAGTGCTGGGATTAAAGGCATTGCTCCACTATGCCTGGCTCCCTCATCACATTTTAAAATCTAGACTCTTTGTAGCTTCCTTATAAAGTACATATAAGATAACTGGCATCAGTACTGTCTTTAGATACACTTCATTCGTTCTATTATTTAAAATGTCCCTGGTTTGTGGGTTTTATTTGTTTTGTTGTGGTGTCATGTGTGTGTTAGTATGTGTGTTTTGGTTCAAGATAAGGTCTGACTAAATACCTTGCCTGACCTGGAACCCACTATGTAGAGCAGGCTGTTCTCAAACTTACAGGGGTTCTCCTGCCTCTTCAGGGATTACAGGCATAAGCTATTGTGTACGTGTCCAGCTTAAATAACTACTCTTCTCCCTCCCCTTCCTCATCATTCTTTTTTTCTCCTCTTCCCTCCCCCCCCCGTTGTTTCTCTTTACCCCACTCTGATAGCATATTGGGGGTGGAAATGGTGAGAGTCTTTTACTTTATTTATTTACTTTTTTATGCTTTTTATGTTTTTTGAGACAGGGTCTCCCTGTAGCTCCAACTGGCCTGGAACTTGCTATGCAGACCGGGCTAGCCTCAATCTTACAGAGATCTGCCTGCCTCTGCCTCAATCCTCTCCCTCCTGTGGGTATTAAAGGCATCAACTAACATACTCCTCAGTATCTTTCATTTTAAACATTATTTTTAGTTGATGAAAGTAAGCCTTTTAAAAATTCTGTTTATTTCATCAAATAATTCATTTTTATTTTATGTGTATGAGTGTATTGCCTGCATGTGCATAAGTGCACGCATATCATACAATGCCTGCGGAAGTCAGAAGAAGGCATCAGATTTCCCTGGAACTGGAGTTACGGATGGTTGTTAGCCTCCATGTGGGTGCTGGGACTCGAACTCAGGTCCTCTATAAGAGTAGTCAGTCTCTCCAGCCCCTAAAAAATTCTGTTATTTTTATTGTGTTTGAGTGTTTTGCCTGTGTGTGTATAAGTGCATCTGTGTTGTTCAATGCCCAAGGAGGCCAGAAGAGGGTGTCAGATCCCCTGGAAGTGGAGTTACAGACAGGTGTCAGCTACCATTTGGGTACTGGGAACTGAACCCCTGTTTTCTACAAGAGCAACCAATGCTCTTAATGCTGAACCACGGCTCCTTTTTTTTTTTTTTTTTTTAAAAAAAAAAAAAAAAAACCAGGAATGCTAGAATTTTAGATCATTTAGTAACCAGTTGGGCGTTTGAATTTTGAACAAGAGGATGCTAAATATAGTATTAAAAGCCTTTTAACTGTTAGGACATTATAAGGAAGCTGGAGAGATGGCTTATCAATTGCTTAAGAATGCTTACTGCTCTTCCAAAGGACTCAAGTTCAGTTCCTAGCTCCCACCTCTGGCAAACATTTGGCAACTATCTATAACTTCAGCTCCCAAGAAACCAACACCTTCTGGCTTTAGAAGGCTCGTGCATATGGCATTGACTTATAGCTACACATACGCTTAAATTTTGAAATGAGATATAAAGGCTGAGATGACTCAGTGTATTAAGGTATAAGCGAGACAACCTGAGTTCATTCCTTTGTACCAAGGAGAGAACCAACTCCAGAAAGTTGACTCTGCCCTCCACAAATGTGGGGTGAAATGCAGGAGCCCACACGTTGCATATACGCACTCAAACACTCATACAGTTTCTCAAGACTATATAGGATGGGTGTCCTGGCCTATGCTTGTATTCTCTGCAGTAAGATCAGAGGCAGGTAGATCTCTTGAGTTTAAGGCCAGCCAGGGTGCTACAGTAAGACTTTCTCGAAAAGAAGGGGGGAAAAAAAGACATTATAAGCTCATTATATTTTTGTTTTGAAGATTATTTGTCTATGTGAGTGTATGTATGGGTATATGTGCAGCCTGTGTATGGATCCCATAGAGTTGGAGTTACAGCTGTGTAATGCGGATGTTGGGATTTTAATTCCAATCCTCTGAAAGAGCAGCAGGTGCTACCATCCACAGAGGCATCTTTCCAGCCCCTTGGTTTTATTTTTTTAATTTTTAATGTATTTTTTCGTCTTTTTGAGGCAGGGTCTCCCTGTGACCCCAGCTGGCCTGGAACTTGCTCTGTAGACCAGGCTGACCTCGATTCGAACTCACAGAGATCCACCTGCTTCTGCCTCCCAAGTGCTGGGATTAAAGGCGTGCACCACCATGCCCAGCTATCTTTATTTTTAAATGGGAGCATACTAGTAAGTCACCAACACCTTTTTTTTTCTTTTTTTTTTTTTTATTTTTAATTTTTTGGTCTTTTTGAGACAGGGTCTCCCTGTAGTCCCAGCTGTCCTAGAACTCACTATGTAGACCAGGCTGGTCTTGAACTCACAGAGATTCACCAGCCTCTGCCTTCCAGGTGCTGGGACTAAAGGTGTGCACTACCATGCCTGGCTCCACTACCTTTCTTAACTGAAAGATAGCTACACTTGAAAGATAATATTGGAAATAGGTAAGATTTTCACAATGAGCCAGGAGCGAGCTTTCTGTATATGAGGAAAATTTGGAAGAACATGAGAGGTGTATTCCAGCATTACATGTAGTGTTTGCACAGCCCCAATGTAGTGGAGTCTGAAGAAGAGGGATGGTAAATTTGAAGCCAGCCAGGGTTATATAATCTGTCTGAAAGCATTCTGTTTCTGAGTATGGTTGTACACTTCTTTAATCCCAGCACTTGGGAGGCAGATGGATCTCTGTGAGTTCCAGGCCAGCTGGGGCTACAGGGAGATAATATTGGAAAAAGACAAAAAAATGATAAAGGGACACAAATTTGGGATGGGAAGACTGAGACCATCTATAGAAATGAGAACCCTTAAAACTTTTTTTCAAATATTTTATCTATTTTTAATGTCTGTGTGTGTAATGCCAGCATGTAGGTAAGTGCACCCATGTCATGCAGTGCCCTCGGAAGACAGAAGAGGCTGTTGGATCCCCTGGAACTGGAGTTACAGTTGTTAGCTGCCATGTGGGTGCTGGGATTTGAACCCTGGTCTTCTCAAGAACAGTCAGTGTTCTTAACTGCTGAGCCATTTCTCCAGCCCCAAGAATCCTTAAAACTTTTTTTTGCTCATAGAAAGAATATTAACAGTTTAGGAAAGGATTGCTCTTTGGATTCTCCCTTTCTGACACTTCTGTTTCTGTGTCAATGTGACTGACTTACTTGGAGTGAAAGCTCAAACAAAGTATGAAGACAAAACATTGTCTCTTTAGGTATTAGAAACAATTCTTTTTATTTGTTCTTTATTTAATGTATATGAGTGTATTACCTGCATGCGAGTTACACTCAAGTCACGCAATGCAGCAGAGAACAGAAGAGGGCATCAAATCCCCTCTAAGTGGAGTTACTGATGGTTGTTAGCCACCATGTGGGTGCTGGGATTCAAACCCAGGTCCTCTGCAAGAGCAGTCAGTGCTCTTAATCACTGAGCCATCTCTCCAGCCCCATCAACAATTTTTACAGGGAGCACTCCATGACAGATTGCAAAACCCTCCTTGATTGACCCAGTGTTTGCTTACTAAGTCTTTAGCACCTCAAACTTATTTTTAAGTTATATATCTGGGCTTTTTTAATATTTAGGTGTGTTTTGTTTGTGTGTGTGGGGGTGCTTGTAATGGTCACAGGACAACTTTCAGGGATTGATCTTCATTCTACTTTGTTTGAGACATCCTCTCATTGCTGCTTCATAGGACAGGTTCCTTGATCTTGAGAGGTTCTGGAGATGCTATTTTCTCTGCCTCCCCTTCCTGTAGGCATGCTGGGGTTACAGGCACTATTTCAGCTGGGTTTTTCTTGAGCTCTGGGGATTACACATTCAATAGGTTGATGAGGATGGTGGTGGAGTCCCAGCAGAGGCAGGTGGATCTCTTTGCGTTCAAGGCTAGTCTGGTCTACATATCTAGTACCAGGTCAGCCAGAACTACACAGTGTGACCCTGCCTCAAAATAAAACAAAAAACAACCCAGGTAATTAGGCTCGCACAGCAAGCCTGGGGTGTGCTTTATCCCCTAAGCCATCTCACTGGCCCCTAAATTATATTTTTATTTAGCTTATAGAATGGGTTTCCAGATAACTTTTTCATAAATCCATAGTTTTGATTACTTCCCCATTTCCCTGCCCCCTTCCCACTTAAAGCCTTTCTGCCCCCTACTTTCATATAAATTGTTCTAATAGTCCTCCTCCTTTAAGGCCTCCCCTCCATGACTCTTCTGTCTAGCTCCTGACCTCTGCAAGCACTCTAATTATTAAACATAAAAGTCTAAATATTTGAAGCTAAAATCCACAGATGAGAGAGATCACAGGGTGTTTATCTTTCTGGGCCTGAGTAACCTTCACTCAGTATATATTTCCAGTTCCATCTTTTTTTTTCTACAAATTTAATTTTTATTTACAGGTGAATGTATTGTCATTGTATATATGTAGCAATTTTCCTTAGCCATTCATCAGTTGATGAACATCTAGGCTGTTTTGAATAGAATAGCAATGAACATGACTGTATATGGAACTTATTTACTACTAGCACAGGAGAAATGTAGAGGTTTACTGGGATGACACCTAGGTTGGGCTACATCACTATTAAAGTTTTCATCTCACACGTTTCTTCCTGAATTACTGAAAAAAACACAAAGATTAGGAGCTTAAATGGAGAAATCAAATATTTATTATGTAGAGGCTGGGGGCTTAGCTCAGTTGATAGAGGACTTGCCTAGAGTGCACAAACCCCTAAGGTTGAACCCCCATACCACATAAAACCAGATGTAGTGGTGCATGCCTGTAATCTCAGCACAGGGGAGGTAGAAGCAAGAACATTAGCTATCCAGGGTCATCTGCCTGATGCATACAGGGTTAAAGACCAATCTGAGCTACATGAAACCTTATTTCAAAAAGAAAATGTAAGGATGGGAAGGCGGTTCAGCTGGTAAAGTGCTCGCCATACAAACATGAGGGCCTGAGTTTCGATCCCTAGCACTCAGTAACTACTAGCACCACATACATTGTATGTAAGTTAGTGTTAAACTCTGAATGCTAAGAACTTGAATATTAATAGACATTTAATATGTGACAGCACCATTGATCATAACACTGATAAGTTGATAGTTTTATTGCCATTATACAGGAAGGAAATGATCTCAGGGTTGTAGAGAAACCCCTGTCTTGTGAATTCAAAGTTTATTTTTAATTGTTATAAATTTAATGCCATCCTATTATGATGATTCGTACATAGACCTGAAGTCTGTGGCTAAAGACAAAGTTGGTTTGCTTTTGCAGTAGCCTTTGCCTCTTGACCTATAGCTTTATATACATTGACCATTACTGAAGTGACAATGAGAGCTAGTACCATAAGTTTTCTGTACTTGAGGTCCTGAAGCATCTCTGTGATAGTTTTCTCTTTTATCTTTCTGATTTTTCTTTAGCTACCCCAGAACTTACTACATTGTGGCCTGAGTTTGTCTCAGACCTGTCGCAGTCCCTCCTGCCTTAGCCTCCAGAGTGCTAGAATTATAGGTGTGAACCACCACTTCTGACTCGAGCATCTTCATTGTACTTTTAGTTCTTTTTTATTCTAAAGTCTTAGGTCTGAGGGGAAAGGACTCCTAACCTAGCTTTCCTCTGATTCTGATTACTTCTGCTTGTTACCTAGATCCAGATAGCTTCATGTCCAGTTTTTATAGTTCTTAAATTAATGAAATGGTGCTTTAAAAAGAAATTTTGTGGGCTGGAAAAAGGCTTGGCCGTTAAGAGCACTAGCTGCTCTTGTAGAGGATCCAGGTTCAATTCTCAGCACCCACATGGTCAACATCCGGTCCATCTGTAACTCCACTTCCAGGAGAATCTGGCGCCCTCTCTGACCTCTGTGGACATTACAGGACACGGGTGCACTTATAAACATACAGGCAAGACACGCAAACACACATAAACAATTATAAATATCTTTTTAGAAAGAAACTTTGCTCAAGGTTCCTAGGATTAGCTGTCAATACACACAATTCCCCAAGTACTCCCGAGCTTCATTCACTAAAATGAGTATTGGCCTCAAGAGTAAATTCCCACTTCTTTCTTACTCTAGTTCTAGGGGATCTGATGCCCTTTTCTGATCTCCAGGGGCACTGCACAACATGTGTGCAATACACTTATATACATAAAATAAAAAGAATAATAATAAAGATAGGCAGGCTCTCACCAGGCTGTCCTTTCTACTCATTATGTAACAGAGGATGACTTCACCTGTCTTTACTTCCTGAGTGCTAAAATTACAGGAATGCATCACACTCCTAGTTTATGGGGTGCAGAAGGATCAAACCTTCAGCTCAGGCAACGCTCTACCAACAGAATTGTGTCCCTGGCTGCTAGAGTCTTTAGTCTTGAAAGTTTTGGATTAAGAGTTGATTTGTTGTAGAGCCAGCTCTCTCGCTCTCGCTCTTTTGTGTTTGTGAGTGTTCTGCCTGCATGTAATCTAAGTGCACCCTTGTCATGCAGTGCCAGCAAAGGACAGAAGAGGGTGTTGGATCCCCTAGAACTGGAGTTAATGGACGGATGTTAGCATCATGTGGCTGCTGGGATTCGAACCCGGGTCTTCTACAAGAACAGCCAGTGAGAGAAAGAACAGCAGCTGGGAGAGCTGTCTCTACAGCCCCTAGAGATCCACCTGCCTCTGCTTCCCAGGTGCTCCACTACACCTGGCCCCTATTTTTGTTTTCAAGGAAGGGTTTTACTCTGTACCCCTGGCTTATCTCATATCCTATAGGCAGGCAGTCCTTTTGTCCCAGTCGCCTGAATGCTGAGATTATAAGCTTGAACCACCATCCCTGCTACCAGTATATGGAGTTTTTTTTGTTTTTAAAAATGTGTGCTTTTTCCTGTGTTCCCTAGCTTTCTGCCCTAAAATAGCCCAAATATTATATTTAATGTGTCAAAGTTATATTTTAGGGCTGGGCGTGGTGGCCCACACCTTTAATCTCAGCACTTGGGAGGCAGGGGCAGGTGGATCTCTGTGAGTTCAAGGCCATCTGGGGCTACAAAGAGACCGTCTCTGTCTCAAAAAGACAGGGAAAAAAGCTATATTTTGGCAAAGAAAGTGTGGTGCCATAAAACTATTGGGCAGTGGGGCAGGTGGTTTTGTGCTCTCCAGAACTTCCTGTGGCTTCTTATTCCTATATCTTTTTAGTTTTAAAAAGTCTGTGTCTGTCTGATGCTGGATAATTAGACATCTGGAATTCATTAACTACAGAGAAAAAAACAAGATCAAATAACTACACTGTAGCAGAATTCAAGTACTATCTTTCTACCCTATTTTATTTGGTGGGGGAATAGGAAATGGGGTCAGGAATAGAAAGGGTAGTGATGGGAAGGTGGAATTCTGAAGGAGACAGGGAAAACAAGACCAGAGAGTATTTGTTGGTTCTGATGATCAAAAAATCACAAGGGGTAAATTACTGCCAGCCAACTAGCAATCTGTAGTCTATATTTGAGACCATAGTTTGCTTTGGAGCAGTGCTGATAATATTTCCACGTGTTGTGTTAGGATTGAGGAAACAAGTAACACCAAAAACTGTATGAAAGTTCATTGGTCTAGGCAGGTGAGGAAGTGTATGCAGAGTCATGAAATACCCCATTTTATTGGGATATAGTTGGATGAAACTTTGAGACGCCAAGGCAGCTTACAATTTTATTTACTTTAATGAACTTTTATAAGTATTTATCTCTTGTTTTAACTATACTGTCCCAGAGTTTAGGCATGAATATTAGAATTATTACAGGATAAATAATAGTACTTTAAAAACACTTTAAGCCAGGCAGTAATCTTAGCTTCAGGAGGCCAAGACTGAAGCATCACACGTCCAGGGAATATCTGAGCTACACAATGAGGACTATATCTGAAAAAGAGATGTAGACACTGCAGTTATGTTTGGTGCCACCCAAGGAAGCCTAAATGAATTATTTGCATCTTTGTGATCTTAATACTTATTTCCTTTTTACAAGTGATTTTCTGGGAGTTTAAAGAGGAAAAGTAGTGTCCCTGTGCTCATTTATAGGTAAAAAGCTCTTAAGCCAGATCTAAGAGGTTCAAAAAAGCATGATGGTGGGCTAGAAAGATGTGGTTAAAGAGCACTGGATGCTCTGACTTCTGTGTCACTGCATGACATGGGTGTACTTACACATGCAGGTTATACACATACATATAGAAATGTTTTGTGTTTTTTTTGTTTGTTTTGTCTTTTTGAGACGGTCTCCCTGTAGCCCCAGCTGTCCTGGAAACTCACTATGTAGACCAGGCTGGCCTCGAACTCACAAAGATCCGCCTGCCTGTGCCACCCGAGTGCTGGGATTAAAGGTGTGCGCCACCACATGCAGCCTTAAATTTTTTTTTTAATTTTTAAATTTTTAAAAAATTTATTTTCTGAGGCAGGTGAAAGTAGTAAGATCCCACGAAGAGGAGGAGGTTAGCTTTCCTGAAAGCTCTAATACACTTGGGGGTACTTGTTTTCTTCTCCCCTTATTTCTAGACAGGTAAAGATACAGGGCATGACCTATTGAACTCAGTCTACATGAGTAAAGGTGAAGACCTTGTGAATTAAGATAGCAGCGGGGGCAGGGATCCATGGCAATGATTTGGAGGGGAGGGCAGGGACTTGCTAATAGCTCAGGCTGGTTTAGAACTCACAGTCCTTCTGTGTCCAGAGGCCTGAGTGTTGGAGTTACAAGCATATGCCATCACACTTGGCGTATAGTTCCCTCTTAATGGTATAGCAACTTTAGCATTCTTAGTATTTGGTATTTTTAAGAGTTGACTGACTCATAATACAGTGGAGAAAAGAGAGAAAGTGATTTCTTTAGGAGATAAACTTAACCTCAGGTTAATTTTAAAACATTTATTTTTCAGACAGTGTCTTAAATTTTGAGCCCTTCTACTTTACCTTCCTTAATACTGGGATTAAGAGTGTTGTACCACCATGCCTGACTATAAATGTTTAATGAGAAAGCTTTTTTTAAATTTTCCTTTTTTAAAGACAGGGTCTCACTGTTTAGCCCTGGCTGGTCTGGAACTTGCTATATAGAACAGGCTGCAGGCTGGCCTCAAACTCTTAGAACTCTGCCTGCCTCTTGCTTCCAGGTGCTGGGATTGAAGGCATACACCACCACCTCTGGTGATTCTGCTGTTTTTTGAAGGAGAATACTGCCCAGGTGTGTCTTTAGACTTAGATGATCTCCTGGGTCTGCCTCCTGAGTCTAAGGACTAGGATTATAAGGTGTGACCCTGCACACCTGCCAGTTTGGGGGTTTTTTAAGCGTTATCTATGCACTTTTTTCTTTTTTTGGTCTTTTTGAGACAGGGTCTCCCTGTAGCCCCAGCTGGCTTGGAACTCACTATGTAGACCAGGCTAGCCTTGAATTCAGAGATTTGCCTACATTTGCCTCCCAGTGAAGTGCACCCATGCCTGCAGTGCCCACAAAGGCCAAAAGACAGTTGTTAGACACCATGTAGGTGCTGGGAACCCAACACAGGTCCTCTGCAAGAGTAGCCAGTGCTCTTAATAACTGAGCCACCCTCCATCCCCAAATTTTTTAAGAGTTTCATTTCAAGCGCATGCTTTGTTTACTGCCTGAGGTTTGGGCAGGGGGTGGGGGGGACTTGTTTTTAGATTTACTTATCATGTGTGCGGGGTTTTTTTGTTTTTTCGTGTGTGTGTGTGTGTGTGTGTGTGTGTGCGCGCGCGCACGCGCGCTCGCACTCGCACTCACACACATAGGCACACCTTACATGTAGAGGACAACTTTGTATGACTTTGTAGAGTCCATTCTCTTCCAGCTTTACGTGAGTTCTGGGAATTAAGCTCAGGTTGCCAGGCTTGCACAGAAGGCACCTTCAGAGGCTTTCCTTTAAAATTGTTTTGTAAAGTAGAACATGAAATAAGAAAATAATGTTTTAGTAATACGGAGAATGAAATTTAACTTTTGTTTTCTAATCTACTTAGATGGGAATGATGAGCAATCCCAATCCTTATGGTTCACCATATACTCAGAATTCTGGTCAGCAGATTGGAGGCAGTGGCCTTGGTCTCCAAATTCAGACAAAGACTGTACTACCAAATAGTTTATCTCCATTTGCAATGGACAAAAAGGCAGTACCTGGTGGGGGAATGCCCAGCATGGTGAGTACTTGTAAACTTTTCTGCCTTCCTTTATTTATTTCTTCTATCTATTGATGTGTTTGTGCATGTGAAGACATACAGTGGTACACATGTGGAGGTCTGAAGTCGGCTTGTAGGGTTGGTTCTCTCTTCCAGGATATGGGTCCTCAGAACTGAACTCCCATTATCAGGCTTAGCAGTCAAGTGCCTTTACCACTTCCCAGCCCCAGACTGGCATTTTAGTAGAATTTGCTACATACACATATACTGATGCCTACTACTACACATAAGGACTTATACTCACTAGGAGCCTGAAGATGTGGTAGGCTTGTGCCTTGCCATTTCACATGGAACTTCATTTCCTGTGGCTATTGATCAGTACGTGGACTGATGCAAATAAGAACATGCTGTAGTGGAGTTTCAGGAATCTCAACAGCCTTGACTGGTGAGCTTTTTATCAAAGATGGGAGATTAGAACTTTTCTGTACTTGGAAAAAGAACTCTATTACAAAGGGAACTAACCCATTGTATTTGCTGTTAATACAACAGAATAATTTCTTGAAAATCCCTTTTGTTCCATTTTGTCAGGAATGCCACCCAGTCAGTTCTACACATGGACTCTGCCGCTGAGCCACTTTACAGCAGTAGCAGTCCTGATATTTTTCTAAAGTAAAACTTTCGAGTTGTAAATTTGTCAATTAGTTTGGAATTACCTTTGAAAAAATTGATTTTTCTTTTAGCTGTTTTAGTATTCTGTGTAGTTCATTGCTTGTATTTCAGAAAGCACTAAAGATGCAAAGGTAAATAACATGTTCACTATCTTTAGAAATACTTTGGAAAACAAAATTTCTTTTGGAAGGAATAAAAATTTAATTTTTGCCAGGCATGGTGGCCCTTGCCTTTTATCTCATCACTTGGGAGACAGAGGCAGGTGGATCTCTATGAGATTAAGGCCAGCCAGGTCTACATAGTGAATTCTAGGCTAGCTGTGGTTACAGGGAGCTCCTGTCTCAAAATGAAGTCTGGCATATAGTAGACCAACAATATTTGGAAATATCTAGGTCCTTATTAAGAGATGCCGCACTGTGACACTGTTAAGTGTACCTTCTTTGTATGTTTTAGGGCCAACAGCCTGCCCCACAGGTCCAGCAGCCAGGCTTAGTGACTCCAGTTGCCCAGGGAATGGGTTCTGGAGCACACACGGCTGATCCAGAGAAGCGCAAGCTCATCCAGCAGCAGCTGGTTCTCCTTTTGCATGCTCATAAGTGCCAGCGCAGGGAGCAGGCCAACGGGGAAGTGAGGCAATGCAACCTTCCCCACTGCCGCACCATGAAAAACGTTCTAAACCACATGACACACTGCCAGTCAGGCAAGTCCTGTCAAGGTGAGTAGCTCATAAGGTGATCAGAATATAGGAAATAATTTTGCTTTTTTAAATTTTTTGTTCTATATGTATGAGTGTTTTGCTTGCATGTACATAAGTGCACCATGTTTGTGCAGTGCCCACAGAGGCCAGAAGGAGTGAGATCCTCTGGAACTAGAGTTATCAATGGTTGTATGCCTCCATGTGGGCACTGAGAACCAAAGCTGGGTCCTCTGCAAAAGCAATAAATGGTCTTAACCACTGCGCCATCTCTCCAGGGCCTCCCCCTACCCCACCCCACCCCTTTTTTAATTTTTAAAATATTTATTATTTTTATTTTATGTGTATGAGTGTATTGCCTGCATGTAGGTAAGTGCACCCGTGTTGTGCAATGCCCTAGGAGGACAGAAGAGGCCATCGGATCCCCTGGAACTGGAGTTACGGACAGTGGTTAGTTGCCATGTGGGTGCTGGAATTCGAACCCAGGTCTTCTGCAAGAACAACCAATGTTCTTAATTCTGAGCCATCTCTCCAGCCCCCCTCCCCCATTTTTTTTTTTTTTTTTAAAACAAAGCAATTCCGTATTGAGTCTGTGTCCCAGACAAATACAGTCACAACTTCTGGGAATGCATTTGTTTGTTGGTATGTTTGTACTGCTGTGGAGATTGAACCCTGGGCTTTATGCATGCTAGACAAGTTGTCTACTACTGAGCTACATCAGCAACATTAAATTTGCAAAATATTTTTGGGTCTTGGTAGTAGCAACTGGAGGCTTTGACATGGGGGTGGCCATGTAGGATTTGGACCAAGTCCTTACACACGTAAAGCAAGTCTCTTACCATTGAACTAGCCCCTAACTCCCTTTTTGAGATAGGATCTCACTATATAGCCCTAGCTAGTTATGTAGACCAGGCTAGCCTTGAATTCACAGAGCTCCTATTACAAACACCACCACCACACCCAGCTAACTACCTCCCTTTTGTATGTGTGAAATACAGTGTATGTGAGTATGCTTGTGTGTTAACATGTATGGGTCTGTGTTTGTGTACAGACCAGAGATTAATATCAGATACCTTCCTTGATTGTTCTCTACCTTACATATTGAGGCAGGGTCTCATTTGAACCCAGAACTTACTGAAATATCTAATCTAGCTAGGTGGTTTATTTGGGGATCCTCTGTCTCTACGTCACAAGCACTGGGATTAACCCACCTGGCATTTATATGTGCACTAGGGATCCAAAATCTGATCCTTACACTTGCACAGCATGTGCTTTACCACTGACTGAGCTTCCTCCCAGCCCTCACATTCCCCATTTGTATAGCATTATACCTCAAAAAAGTTATAAAATAATATTCCATTGTCTGGATGAAATGCAGTTCATCCATCCTGGTAAAGGATATCTTGATTTTGTCCTCTTTTGGAAATTATAAAGAAAGCTGCTCTATAAGAAATTATTTTAAGTGATTAAGGATTTAATAGAAAAGTAGAGGGTTTTTTTGGTTTTGGACTTTTGGGTTGTTTAAGACAGGGTCTCCCTGTAGCCAAAGCTATCCTGGAACTCTTTGTAGACTAGGCTGGCCTGGATATCATAGGAATCTGCCAGTCTCTTCCTTCCGAGTGCTGGTATTAAAGTCATGTGTGGCTAAAAGTAAATTTTAAAAGGTTTCTATTTTGTGATGGTGCTAGTTGGTTTGTTTTAGTCTAGCATCCTTTATATGTTGTTATTAAAGAAAGGTTCAGTATTAGCCATATTGGTTATACTCAGTACAATACAGTATAACTTTTACCCAATTGAATAGCTTATGGATGGAGTCATTGCAAATTGTTTTATGCCCATGTGTTTCTGCAGTACTAGCTTAGAATCCCTTTACTTAAGTGAGTTAACACATCTACAGCTCTTTTTAAGTGATGAGTAAGTGAAAAAATAAAACCTCTTGTTTTGTTTTAGTGGCACACTGTGCATCTTCTCGCCAAATCATTTCACACTGGAAGAATTGTACAAGGCACGATTGTCCTGTGTGTCTTCCCCTCAAAAATGCTGGGGATAAGCGAAATCAACAGTGTAAGTGCTTAAGTCTTCTGTAGATTTATTCTGAGAATTACACGAGTGCCATTTGATAGCATTTAAAGCACCTCTTGTTTAGATGAACCTCCAGTAATCAGCCGGTGCTAGTGCTATTGCACTATATTGAAATGAATGATTTTTCCTTTCCTTCTTTTCTGCTTCCTGCTAACCACACAGTAATACTGCTTTATTGGTAAAAATAAACTCAGCACTCATTCTTTATAAAACAGCAGAGGTAAACTTGTATTTTTTTTTTCCCATTTTGAGAGAATCTTAATATGTAGTATAGGCTTGAACTTGATGTCCTGCTGCTTCAGCCTGTCGTGCCAGGGTTACATATTGTGACCCCAATAGATTGTTTGAATTTACTTAAACAAAAAGTTGAGATTGTTTTTATAATTGTTTGATGGGGACGAGATTTTTCTTTGAAAGGTTATAAGTAAATTTCTACATTTAAGTGCATTGACCACATCTTTCTATTCACAAAATATTAGGCATTTAGTGTTAAAAGACACATTGGAAATACATATAAAGCAAAAGGAATCAGTTATTCAGTAGAAGATGAAGATAGGAAATAGGTAATTTAATGTGAAGCAGTGAAAGAGGTACCATTTTTCTCTTCCACAATGGCAGAGATGTTCTACCTGGTGTTGGTGGGACACTAAGGCAGCTTATGTGAAAACTTAGATATTCTTTGTCAAAAGATTGTTGTGTTGGTGGGTCACCTTTACCCCCAAACAGTTCTGTTTCTAGAAATTTTTTCAGATAACTAATGGGAGGCAAGATACATGTACTGAGATGTTTCATCATATGACAGGTTTTTTTTTATTCATTCAGGCATCTTAGTCTCTTTTTCTCAACAAGTATAGTATTATAATACCATGTCTTTTGTCTTCTCTAGCAATTTTGACTGGAGCACCGGTTGGGCTTGGAAACCCTAGCTCTCTAGGGGTGGGTCAACAGTCTACCCCTAGCCTAAGCACTGTTAGTCAGATTGATCCCAGTTCTATTGAGCGAGCCTATGCTGCTCTTGGACTACCCTATCAAGTAAACCAGATGCCACCGCAACCCCAAGTACAAGCAAAGAACCAACAAAATCAGCAGTCTGGGCAGTCGCCCCAAGGCATGCGGCCCATGAACAACATGAGTAAGTGTTTTCTAGTCACAGAGGCGATACTGGTTGAGTGTGTAAATGGCACCTATAAATCAAGATTAACCTGATTTAGTTTGACTAAATAATTTATTGAAGTCTTAAGATTTTAAAATTTCAAGAAAAAAGACTCCTTTATAATCCATGTGCCAGAAGCAATTGCCAGTTCTTCATAACCTTTTGATCACTGTTGCATGAGAGTTTAATTTTCCAGAAATGAGATGCTTTTATTACTCCATTACTATGTGAGTCCTGAGGAGTCGTCATTCTTTCCAGACCCCTGCCCAAAGATTGAATGTATATTTGTGCATGTGTGGGTGCATGTGTAAGTGGGTGCCACAGAGGCCAGGAGAAGGCATCAGATTCCCTGGAGCTGGAGTTACAGGCAGGTATGAGTTGCCCCACCTGGGTGCTGGGAACCGAACTCTGTACTCATCTGCAAGAACATGTGCTCTTAGTGGCTGAGTCATCTTTCCAGCCCCACCCTTTTAAACATTAAATTCCTTGAACTTATTGTTATCTTTGTGGTTGTTGTCCTGTGTACCTGTGGAGATCAGAGGACAGCTTTCAAGTGTCAGTTCTTTCCTTCCACCATGGGGTCTGGGAATTGAATTTAGGATTTTGAGGCTTGCTTAGCAAGTGCTTTCATCTAAGCCATCTCCCCAGCCCCTGGCTCCAATATACCTTGCATTTTGATTTTGAGGGTTGAACCCAAGGGCCCTCAGTATGTGCGTGTTCTACCTCAGTTCTTAGACCCTATAAACGGAATCTTTTCTTGCATTATTATTGTTCACATGATTAGTTGATTTTTTTTTCTTTTTCTTTTCTTTCTTTTTATGAGACATGGCCTCAACTATGTAATCCTGACTGCCCTGCTTCTGCCTTCCAAGTGCTGGGATTAAAGACATGTGCCACCACACCTGGATGAACAATATCTTTTAACTTTTAAAATACTGTTTTTTTAATTTTATGTGTATGCGTATATTGCCTGCATGTAGGTGAGCACACCCGTGTCGTGTAATGCCCACGGAGGACAGAAGAGGCTCTTGGATCCCCTGAAACTGGAGTTATGGACAGTTAGCTGCCATGTGGGTGCTGGGATTTGAACCCGGGTCTTCTACAAGAACAGCCAGTGTTCTTAACCGCTGAGCCATCTCTCCAGCCCCTCTAACCCAACTTTTAAAATATTTTGTAAATACAGATACTTTTTATCTTTTTGCTTTGAGTTTTTTCAGCGTTGTTCTGCTTGGACATGGAATTCACGTACTCTTGTTTCAGTCTCCCAAGTAGCTGTTAGTGTAGGAATGTGCTCCAGTGCTCCATACATAGTATCTTGCATACTGCTCTTTTAAAGAATTTCTTTTTTCTTATTTTATTTCTTTGGTCTTTTTGAGACAGGGTCTCCCTTTAGCCCCAGCTGTCCTGGAACTCACTATGTAGACCAGGCTGGCCTTGAACTCACAGAGATCTGCCTGCCTCTGCCTCCCAAGTGCTGGGACTACAGGCATGTACCACCACACCCGGCTTTTTATTTTATTTTATTTTATTTTATGTATATGAGTGTATTGCCTGCATGTATGTGAGTGCACCCATTGTTGTACAGTGCCGTGGAAGTCAGAAGAGGGCTTCGGATTCCTCTGGAACTGGAGTTAGGAATAGTTCATAGCCACCATGTGAATGCTGGGAATCGAACCTGTGTCCTCTGCAAGAGCAGTCAGTGCTCTTAACTGCTGAGCCATCTCTCCGGCCCCAGAATTACTTTTATTTTTAAAAAATACTATTTTGAGGATGAAGAGATGGCTCAGCAGTTAAAAATACTGGCTGCTCTTTTTTTTTTTTTTTTTAACCTTATTTTTATTTCATGTGTATGAGTGTATTGTCTGCATGTATGTAAGTGCACCCATGTTATGCAGTGACCTTGGAGGTCAGAAGAGGTCGTTGGTTCCTCTGGAACTGGAGTTATGGTTGGTTGTTAGCTGCCACATGGGTGCTGGGAATAGAACTTGGGTTCTCTGCAAGAGCAGTAAGTGCTCCTAACTGCTGAGCCACCTCTCCAGCCCCTAGGTTTGTTTTGTTGTTGTTTTTTTTTGTTTTTTTTTTAATGTATATGACTGTATATGTGTGTGGGTATGTTCCTCTGAGTGCAGTTGTGTGCAGAGGCCAAAAGAGGACAGTGGATCTTATAGGCAGTTGTGAATTACCCAGTGTCTCTGCTGGAAACCGAACTCAGGGCCTCGCCTAGAGAAATACCCACTCTTACCCCCTGATCCATCTTTCCAGCCCCTACCTTAAATAATTTTGAATTTTTTTTTTTTCACTTTTTTCTTTGAGTTTGGATTCAGCCCTGATGTGGTGGCCTAAATCCATGAATGAAACTATATTGTGTTCCTAAGAATGTAAGACATTTAGCCTATAGAAAACAGAAGTGACTTAATTTAGTGTGCATGTATTTCCTGTTGGACTTTTTCATTTTTGTGGTTCTTGATGGTAAAATTAGGACCCTGCACACTAGACAGGTACTCTGCTGAGCTCTACCATTTGGGTGTATCAACCCCTATGTGAGTTTTTCCATCTTCTCAACTTAAAATGTTTGTCTTCAGTGAGTTCACCACAGTGAACTCAGTAGTACAGACAAGCATCATTCATAAAACGTCAAGCCTAAAAGTATTCTTTGTGACCAAAGAGTAGGCCAAGAGCAGGACAGATTAGGTGTCCGTCCCAACAGTGAAAGTCCTCTGGGCTATCTCTGTTGTAATCTTATTTAAGGAAAAAATAATTTGGTGAATGTTCTGCCTATTTCTGATATGAGTAAAATTTTTCTCTTAAATTTTAAGTTGGAATTTTCAAAACCATGTAATAGGCAATTAATGAGCATGCCCATACCCCTTTTCCTAACTACAGTGGTTTTCCGTGATTTTGCCACATCTGCTTTATTCCTATGTGGATTTGAGGCATACTGAATGATCATTAACCATATTTCAACATACATGGCCAAAATAACATTGCTCTGTATTAACTATGACTTTCAAGCCTCCTAAATTTTAATGTTCAGTAATACCCTCTATATGTTTTATTTTAAAATTTTTCCACTTCAGTCACTTGAAGGTTTTACGTGTTTTTATACATGTTTTTATGAATCCTTATTTTAATTATTTATTTATTTATTTATTTTTGAGACAGGATGTAGTCCCAGCTGTCATGGAACTAACTCACTGTGTAGACCAGGCTGGACTTGAGTTCACAGAGATCCACCTGCCTCTGCCTCCCAGGTGCTGGGATTAAAGGCAAACACCACCACACCCAGCATGAATCATTTTTTTAAAAAATGAATGCTTTCCCCCAGGCATGGTAGCTCATGCCTTTAATCCCAGCACTCGGGAGGCAGAGGTAGGTGTATCTCTGTGAGTTCAAGGCCAGCCTGGTCTACATAGTGAGTTCCAGGACAGCTGGGGTACAGGGAGACCTTGTCTCAAAAAGACAAAAAAAAAAAAAAAAGTGTTTTCTCTGCATAGAAGGGCATCGTGTAGTGCCACAGAGGCCAGAAAATGGCAACAGATCTCCCTAGAACTGGAGTTAAGACTATTGTTAACTATCACGTGGGCGCTGGGAACCAGACCTGGGTCCTCTGCAAGAGCAATGAGGGAGTGCTCTTAACCCCTGAGTCATCTCTCCAGCCCATCATTATGAATCTTTTTTCCTCTTAATGTGCAAATCAGGTAACTAGACTAATTCTATGTTTGTCACGTTCTTCAGATGAATCTTAGAGATTGTCCCACAAATCTGATTGTTACTGAATATTAAGCATTCAAGTATTTTATGAAAAGTCTAGAACTATTATCAAAAACTTTGATTGCTATCTCAATTAATTGCTGGCTGTTAATTCTGATTCCCAAAACTGAGGTTTTGTTTTTTGTTTTTTTGGTTTGGTTTTTTTTTTTAAGTAGTACTTTTTTTTTTTCTCTCTTTCCAGAGGCATGCTCTGTAGCTTAGGACGGCCTGGAATTCCTGTCCGTTCTCTTTTAACTTGTGTAGTCCTGGGAGTATGGTACCAGGCCAGGCTAAAAGTGTAATTAGCATGCATCTCTGTCATACCATCTACCTGAAATAATGCACTACAGGGTGTGGTGAAGACCCTAAGTAAGCAGTTAATAATGTCATGTGAAAAATGTATTCTCAGTTTAGCTTGGTGACAAAGATGTCTTTCTGTGGTCAGCCACCTGTAATTCCCAGGGCACAAATTTGAAGTCGCTGTGGTGAACAAGGTAGTGAGCAGATCTAATGCAGATGTACTATGTACAGGGCAGGCAGGAATGACAGGGTCTACATTGAAACAGCTCCAGTCAGCACTGGAGAGGATAGGCACATGATTATGTAGACAGTGCCAACATTTCATTTATATGTGTCAGATAATACACATTCTATACCAGTGAGTGGAAGAGAATCCTTTCTGGTGCCTAGGAATTTTTAAATTATACCTTAATTATAAATCAGTCCCCTTTTCCAATTTGTGTGTGTGTGGTATGTACATGTGTTTGCGCATGTTTTTGTATGTGTATCCGCACATATGTTGAGTACATAATGCATATGGAGGCCAAAGGTTGCTATCAGGAATCATCACTCTTTTACCTTATTCGCTGAGACAGGGTCTCTTCAGTCAAACCCAGAGCTCATAGATATACCTGGTCTTGCTAGCAGGGTTGCTCTAGTGGTCTCCTGTATGCAGCTTCTGAGATCTGGAATCATAGGTTGGCTGCCATGCCTACCTGGCATTTACATGGGTTTCTGGGGTATCCAAAGTTGATCCTCAAAAGTGCTTAACCACTGCGTCATCTTCTCAGCCTCAAATCATATTTTGTACTTACTAGATCTGTCCGTTACTATATTGGATCTGTTTACTACTGATTTCAGTTATTCCCTATTTTATTGAGGTGAAATCCTTTGTGGGGTTTACAGCACATAAATATATTCTGTTGGTAATTTTTAGGTAAATTCTCTATAGCCCCTGTCCCCACTTTTGGGTTTTGTTTCTGTTTTTGTTTTTTTCTTTGCCAGTTCTTGGCAGTGCTAGGAATGTCAGCTACCTCCATTATTCTCTCAAGTGAATACTGTTAATGTCTTAAATAATACTCTGTATGTGTGGGGGTGCGTGTGAGTGATGTTTATGATCGTGTGTGTGTGACTGATGTTTATGATCAAGCCATTACTTAGAACCAAATTAAAATCTGGAGAATTTAGAGAGAGAGAGAATGTTTTACTGTGTTTCATGTGTCAGTAAAGGGGACAAAGAAAGCTGGTTGTGGTAGATGGCGCCTGGAATCTCAACACTCAGAAAGCTGAGGCAGGAGAGTTGTTATTACGGTTTAAGGCCAGCCTGAGTTACAGAGTGCAGGAGTGAGACTCTGTCTCAAAACAAAAACAAAGCAGTAAAATGAAGGAGTTTGTATGTAACCTGTATTTCTCCATCACTGCTATCCATAAAGGAAATCTATTAATTGCACCTAAATTTTGACAAATACAGAATTGGAGCTACAGAGTCCTGTTTCAAAAGACCTTTGTGGTTTCCTCAGAAACGTGCGAGCCGCCTGGGACTACAGGGAGACCCTGCCTTAGATTTTTTTTTTCTTGTTTGCAGAGCTAGCCAATTGTTTGGATTGTGGGGAGTTAACCAGGTTTTTGTTGTTTTGGTATTTTGAGATAGGGTCTTGGTATTTAATTCTGACCAGCATGGAACTTGCGATGTATACCAGGATAGTCTCAAACTTGCAGCAATCCTTCTACTTCTCTGTCCTTGAATTGGTAGGCAGAGGTTACAGGCATGTGCTGTTTTTAACTAAAATAATGGTTATATTAATAGAAATGTGTAAAACATTTTAGCATTAAAATCTGGTTTAGTGCAAATTTTGCTGTTTGGAAATAGTTACTAAAACTGTTCAGAAAATGTACTGTATTCATGTAGAGCTTATGTTTAAGCATTTTAGAGGAATATTCAACAAAATGTGTTTTCCTTTAAGGACTGTTTCTTAACATCCTCCCTTTGGGGTTGCTGTATTCAGTTTCCTTTGGTTTCCTATAAATTTTCTGTGCTTTTAAAAGTACAGTTTTCTGCAGACCAAGCCCTAAACAGTTTTGTTTATAGTTTTAAACTTTTTTTTGCTTCTTTTAATACCATTGTACATAGATAACTATAAGACCAATCACCAGAAGTTTGAATTCTAAGTGAAGGGATGTGTGCATGAATAGATCCATGTTAGTATATGCCACATGGCCCAGCCCAGGGCTTTTCATTTTATATATCTGCATTTCTGTAGACATGACTTTTTCTCAGTACATACTTTTAGAGATAAACTTTTAGTTTTGACAGTTTCATAAATTGAATTCCCTTGGATTGGAGTTATAGATGGTTGTTAACCACCATGTGGATACTGGGTATCTAACCGAGGTCCTCTGCAAGAGCAGCCAGTGCTCTTAAACCACTGAACCATCTCTTCAGCCCCGCATTTAAATTTTTTAATGTTACATTGAGTATACTTGAATACATTTGCATTTTTTATTGTGTTTTGTGAATTACCAGTTCCATTCCTATTGAACTGTGCTTCTTAAAGAAATTTTGTGGGATGCTTGAGGGATGGCTCAGCAGTTAAGAGTATTGACTGCTCTTGCAGAGGACCTGGGTTCGAGTCCCAGGCACCCACATGGCAGCTAAAAACCATCCGTAACTCCAGTTCCAGGGGATCCGGTACCCCCTTCTGGCCTCTGCCAGTTCTGCATGACATGGATGCACTTACAGGCAAAACATTCATTCATAGGGATTTTCTTTTTAATTTTTTTACTCTCTGTGTGCGCGCGCGTGTGTGTGTGTGTGTGTGTGTGTATGTGTGTGTGTGTGTGTTAAAGCAGGTGGGAGTGGGGGGTGCACATGCACATGGTGTGCCAGGGCCAAAGGTTGGTGGCCAGTGTCTTCCTCTGTCACTCTTTACCTTATTTTTTTGAGACTGTTGTACGTAGCTTAGAGCTCACCAGTTGTCTACACTGTCTGGCCAGTGAGCTCTAGCGATCAATGCTCACTCACCACCCCTACCTCTTTCTACCTTTACTCCCTACCCCCAAGAATTAGGGTGACAGATAAGCATCACCACATCCTTGCTTTAAGGACTTACTTGAGATCTGAACTCTGGTCCTCATGCTTGTGAACCTTCTCACCAGAACTTGTGCTTATTTTCTTATTGGTGTATTAGCTTTTGTGTGCTGTTAGCTGTATTACTAATAATTATATGTGCTGCTCGTTTTTGTAAATTTTTTCCTAATTTCTCATTTTGTTTACTGTGTTCATTGTATGGTACCTATTTTATTTATTTCTGTCCTTTGTTATTTTGCTTTGTTTTGACTTAGGTGCTAGCCCTATGGGTGTAAATGGAGGTGTAGGAGTGCAGACACCGAATCTTCTTTCTGACACAATGTTGCATTCAGCCATAAATTCTCAAAAGTAAGTTCTGTCTCCTCTGTTTGTATACTTCAAATACTAAAGAATTCCTTGAAATTTTATTATAGATTTCTTGGTTTAAAAAAGCTTTTAGGAAAGAAACTGTGTTCTTCTGCAGCCTTAGCTGAACTTTCCTAACAGTAGTTTGGGGTAATAATAGATACTTTTCTGAAAGAAATAGGAAGCTACAAGGTTGCAGTTATATCTCAGTGTTATAAACACTATTGCTGGCCAGGCATGGTGGCGCACACCTTTAATTCCAGCACTTGGGAGGCAACGGCAGGTGGATCTCTGTGAGTTCAAGGCCAGCCTGGTCTACATAGTGAGTTCCAGGACAGCTGGGGCTACAGGGGAGACCCTGTCTCAAAAAGACAAAAAGAAAAGTAAACAACAGTGTTGCTAATGAATATGATCAAAATACATTGTACTCTAATGTATGAAAATTTCAAAGAATAAATATATATACAGTAACTCCTTGCTCAAGGTACTTGTTTTAGTAAGGTGTGTCCACATGGCAGCACAGTTGATAACATGACATGGCCTTACAAATACAGAAGTTGCCTCGTTTATAAGGAAATATAATCCTTTTCCTCACAGAGATACAGACAGAAAGACACATACAGTATAGTGACATAGAAATAACCCCTTAAACAAATGGATTCTTCATCATGGGATAGTTGTGCTGTGGCAGTTATCACTGTTAGCTCTGATTAAGTGCAGCCTTCTTTATCCCACATGTTTTCACTAAAACTATTTCATGACTAATTTTCAAAGCCCAATGATGAGTGAAAATGCTAGTGTGGCCTCCCTGGGCCCTATGCCCACAGCAGCTCAACCATCTAGTACTGGGATTCGGAAACAGTGGCATGAAGATATTACTCAGGATCTTCGAAATCATCTTGTTCATAAACTGTAAGTAAGATTGTGGTTTGTCTCATTCATAAGAGTTGCCATGTAGTATGCTTCCAATGTGCTAGACATGTTACTACCAAAGGAATAATGCCGATGGGGTTTTTTATTTTTTTGGTTGGTTTGGTTTGGTTTTTTAAAGACAGGGTCTCCCTGTAGCTTCAGCTGGCCTGGAACTCACTCTGTAGACTAGATTGGCCTTGATCTTAAAAGTCTGTGCCGCCATACCCACTAAAACCATAAAAACCCATTAAAAAAAAAAAAACCCACTAAAACCACCATAAATTTTTTATGTAGCTGGGCTGTTGATGTATTGTTTCTTTCACTTCTTGTATGTTTTTCTTGATAGGGTCTCCTGTAGCCCAGGGTAGCCTTGAATTCCCATCCTCTGTCTCCACATCCTGCAGGCATGGGCCACCATGCCCAGCTTCTTCTGTTCTTCTGCCTATTTGGTTTTTATTGTATGTTTTGCCTAGATGTATGTAAGTGCATTCCTGGTGTCTGTGGAGGCATCAGATTACTTGGAATGGGTGTTAGCCTGCCGTGTGGGTGCCTGGACCTGAACCTAGGTCCTTTGTAAGAGTAATAAGTGCTCTTACCTGCTGAGCCATCTGTATTCTCTGCTTCTTGCTTTTCCCATCTCTCTTTTCACTGTTTGTAGGAGTCTCACTTAGCATTGTGTAAACTAGTCTGCGTATTTTTAGTAATTATTTATTTTTAAATTGTTGATTTGGGGGTGATGAGATGGCTCAGTAAATAAAGGTACTTGTTACCAAGCCTGAAGATTGAAGTTCCATCACAGGCCCACAGGAGAGAGTTTACCCCCAAAGATGATCTCACACAGCTGTTCTGGCACTTGCATGTACACAAATACTAAATAAATAGGATAATGGACGATAAAATAGTTGGTTTGGGATCTATCAGTGTTTCTCATTTTGTAGAATACTTGCCTAGAATGCATGAAACTTGGGTTTCAGCCGCAGCATTACATAAACTCAGCATGGTAGTACCAACAGGTGGAGGCAGGAGTATCAGAAGGTCAAAGTCATCCTCAACTGGATAATGTGTTTAAGGCTATCTTTAGATACATGAGATACTATTGATAGATTAATTAGTTTAATGTTATTGCCTTGAACAGCTTAAGGTTTCACAAGAAAAGGTAGGCCTCTGCTCTTTTAATGTATGGTACCAGCAGTATACATTCTCTCTCTTGCTGTTTGTTTTGTTTTGTTTTGTGTTGTGTTTTAATGCTTGAATGTGTGGCCTGCATGTGTGCAAATGTGTACCCATGTGGTGCAATGCCCACAGAGGTCAGAAGATGGCATTGGATCCCCTGGAACTGGAGTTAGGGACAGTTTTTAGCCACCATGTGGGTACTGAACCCAGGTCTTCTGCAAGAGCAGTCAGTATTTTAATAACTTTGAGACAAGGTCTCCCTGAAGCCCCAGCTAACCTGGAATCTCTATGCAGACTAGGCTGGCCTCAATGTCCCAGAGATCACCCACCTACCTCTGCTGCTTCAGTACTTGAATTACAGGGACTATAAATGAAATTTTACAAGAAGAAAACTCTGGTTTTAGGCTGAGCGTGGTGGCACACACCTTTATTCCCAGCACTTGGTAGGCAGAGGCAGGTGGATCTCTGTGAGTTCAAGGTCAGCCTGCTCTATGTAGTAAGTTTGAGGCCAGCTGGGGCTACAGGCAGACCCTGTCTCAAAATAATAAGAAAACTCTTGTTTTAATAAAATGATTTAGTAAGGAATAACCAAACATTTACATTAATCTTTTAAAACTGTTTTTGCATACTGTACAACTGGATATGATTATCCAAATAAAATTAGTACCTGAAAGTCACAGCTATGGACCCAGGTTCAGTTGTCAGCACCCACAGAGAGGCCTGCTACTCCAGTTCCAGGAGAGCTGATGTCACCTTCTGACATCTGAGGGCTCCTATACCCACATGGTATACATAAATTCATGCAGGAACACGCACATAAACTTTTAAAAATTAACCTAGGGGGCTGGAGAGATGGCTCAATTGTTAAGAGAACAGACTGCTCTTGCCAGAGCAACTGGGTTCAGTTCCCAGTGCCCACATGGCGGCTAACCACCATCTGTAACTCCAGTTACAGGGGATTTGGTGCCCTCTTCTGACCTCCGAGGGCATTGAATGATACAGGTGTGCACTTAAACACACTTGCAGGCAAGACACTCATACACATAAAAATAATTTAAAATTTTTTTTAAATGAATTGGGGCTGGAGAGATGGCTCAGCAGTTAAGAACACTGAATGTTCTTGCAGAAGACCTGGGTATGGACAGTTGTTAGCTGCCATGTGGTGCTGGGATTCAAACCCGGGTCTTCTGTAAGAACAACCAGTGTTCTTAAAATAAAAATAAATTTTTTTTAAAGAAATTAATAGCCGGGCATGGTGGCACACACCTTTAATACCAGCACTCAGGAGGCACAGGCTGGCAGATCTCTTGAGTTTGAGGCCAGCCTGCTCTCCATTAGCGAATCCAGGCCAGCTGCAGCTTAAGGGATATCTTGTCTCAAAAAGACCTATATATATATATATATATGAGTTAATAATCTGTGTGTGGTGGTGCATGCCTTTAATCCCAGCACTTGGGAGCAGAAGCAGGCGGATCTCTGAGTTCAAGGCCAGCCTGGTCTACATAGTGAGTTCCAGGTCAGCTGGGGCTATAGGGAGACCCTGACTCAAAAAAGACCAAGTTAAAAAAAGAATTAATAAAAAAACAAAAATCTAAAAAATACTGTTCACACAGGGAATTGTTACAAAATGAAGGTTTGAAGCTAGCAAAATTATTGTCATTTTGCTCCTCATTTTCAAGTTTTTATTAAAATGTGAGTAGTTGCCAGGCGTGGTGGCGCTGGCCTTTAATCCCAGCACTCAGGAGGCAGAGGCAGGTGGATCTCTGAGTTCAAGGACAGCTGGGGTTACAGAGAGACCCTGTCTCAAAAAGATAAAAAAAAAAAAACAAAAAAAAAAAACTGTGAGTAGTTCACTGGCTATTGTCTTAATAAACAAATAAATTTAGAAGAAGAGAAAGATCTGTAGGCTCTAGATGCTGGGCGAAAAAACAGGTTTTCTCTGTTTATGTGGTAAGGTAGAAGGTTTTGCTCTAGCATTTGCTTACTTTTTGTTTATTCATTTATTAAGTGTGTGTCCATGCCACCTGACTTAAGGATTCATGCGAAGGGCAGAAGAGGGTATCTGAGCCCTTGAGCTGGATTTCAGGACAATTATAAACTGCCCATTGTGGAAGGAAGTGTTCTTAACCTCTGAGCAATCTCTCGGGACCCCAGAAAGTATTTTTAATAGAGTTGTTTTTCATAATGTAATCACAAAACCCTCTTTTCTATCACAAATAATTGATTTACATTTCTAGTCTTTAAATTATATTAATGTATCATTCTCTCTTCAAAACAAAAATAACCTTATGTTTAAAGCCAGGCATTAGTGGCACATGCCTTTAATTCCAGCACAGAGGAGGCAGAGGCAAAAGCAGGACTGAGTTCAAGGCAACATAAGCATGGTTAATTTCATATTTACATAGTTTATTTCAGTCAAGTCAGTGTTACAGAGTAAGACTCTTATTGTTAAAAAATAAACAAAAACCGGACTGAGAGATGGCTCAGCGATTGAGAGGACACACATACATGCAGGCAGTACACTCATACACAGAAAATAAATATTTTTTTTTTTTGTCTTTTTGAGGCTGGGTCCGTAGCCCCAGCTGTCCTAGAACTCACTATGTAGACCAGGCTGGCCTTGAACTCACAGAGATCCGCCTGCTTCCCAAGTGCCGAGATTAAAGGCGTGCGCTACCACCCCTGGCATAGTAAATATTTTTAAATAAATAAAAACAAAAGAAATGTTCCGTGAATAAGAATGGGTAAGTACTTTTTTAGGAAAAAGT
The DNA here is from genome assembly GCF_000622305.1 of Nannospalax galili. Taxonomy (NCBI): domain Eukaryota; kingdom Metazoa; phylum Chordata; class Mammalia; order Rodentia; family Spalacidae; genus Nannospalax; species Nannospalax galili. Next base: position 4,794,010 of record NW_008348199.1, on the reverse strand, counting down.
TTATAGTATTCTGTGTTTCTGTGATGTGAATGAAAAGCTGACATGTTGTAATAGTGGTACAATTTTCTTTCCCAGTGTGCAAGCCATATTTCCCACTCCGGATCCTGCTGCTTTAAAAGACAGACGGATGGAAAACCTTGTTGCCTATGCTCGGAAAGTAGAAGGGGACATGTATGAGTCTGCAAATAATAGAGTGAGCATGTACTGTTTTTTCTGTGGATAGTTGGAAATGGCTCTGCTGGTATTTAAATTCACTTGCCTCCTATAATATGATACCGCATTTCTGAGGAGGACTCCCTTTAACTTGCTCTCCTGTCTTATAACTGAGCACAGAGTAACAAAGCACTTTCTTTTGCTTATTTGAGACAAGGTCCCATGTGGCCTGGGCTGACCTCAACCTCTTTAGTAAAGGCTGGCCTTGAACTCATCTTCCTGCCTTGACCTCCAGGTGCTCTAAGTACAGTTACACCCACTATGCTTGACCAACAAAGCAATTTCTTCCATGTATGTCATCAGTTTTATCCTTTTCCTCATTACGTTTGTGAGGGACTTGATCTGAGTAGTCTTTGGTCAGCTTAAAAAGTAAACTGCGTCTTACCAATGCTGTGCTGTTTTCTGTAGAATGTGGTAAATTAGCTACTTGATATTTCACATCTAGTCGTATTTTGTCTGTATCAGTTGAACTTTTTAAAAATTTGCTCTGCTTCAAAATGTAGGATATTCTTTCCATGTCCTCTAAGTTTCCAGTGTATATGTCATAAACATAAATACAGAAGAGTTGCTTTATTGTGTAAGTTCATAATAAAACTAGTAATCCTATATCCTTAAAAGTGTGGGCTCTTTAATGACTTAAGATACATTAGACTCTTCTTTCAGTTTTTGCCTACTCTTCAAATGAAGCTAATGTTTGGTCTTAGTTAACTTTTTCGGTTATTCAATGATACCTGTTTTTTTCCTCTTTTTTACTTCAAAAAATTTAAAAGGCGGAATACTACCACCTCCTAGCTGAGAAGATTTATAAGATCCAGAAAGAACTAGAAGAGAAACGAAGGACTAGACTGCAGAAGCAGAACATGCTTCCAAATGCTGCCGGCATAGTGCCAGTTTCCATGAATCCAGGGCCTAACATGGGACAGCCACAACCAGGAATGACTTCTAGTAAGTGCTTTTTGTCATACTTAATGAAAAGAAAGCAGCGCATCCCCCTGTAAAGATCATATTGGTAGAGAACATATAAGGTTTCTGGGTATGATAATTGATATAACTTGGTAATCTAAAATAGCTTTTATAATCCATAGCCTTTTCAAATAGTAGCACCTAAAAAATGACAGCCTGCAAGCTTTCACTGACTTTCTCCAACATAAACTTTATTGTAGAAGACAGACAACCAATAGATGTTGGTAGATCAAGTAGGTTCAGGGCTCATCAGAGGCTTAACTACTTCTTAAATACAAAGTTTCATGTTACAGTGTCATACTTAACCATTAGTACATTCCAAAGCTAAGAATAATTCATTTATAGTGGCATAATTTCTTACCATGTCCTAAGAGCTTCCATCTCTGATTTAGCAGTGTTCTCTACCTGTGATTGATTGACTGATTGATTGATTGATTGATTGATTGATTGATTGATTGATTGATTATCTTTTTGAGACAGGGTCTCCATGTAGCCCGGAATTCACTATATAGACCAGGCTCTCCTCCATCTCACAGAGATCCACCTGCCTCTGCCTTCTAGTGCTGAGATTAAAGGTGTGAGTCACCACATCCCAGCAATGAGTAGGCCAGCTGGGGCTACAGGGAGGCCTTGTCTCAAAAAGACAAATAAAGCCTGCTTATTGACCAGGCATGGTGGCACATATGTTTAATCCCAGCACTCCAGAATCAAGAGGCAGGAGGATCTCTTATGAGTTGGGAGGCCAATCTGTAAATCTTGGCAGCTGCCTGGAGATGGAGATGGAAAATGGGAAGAAAGAAGGAAGGTCGTGCCTTTTATAGTGGACTTTAGCAATTAAAGGCATGACAGAAGGGTGGGAGGAGAGCTTCAGAGAAGGAGTGTGGCAGTCCAGAGTACCAGGGAAAGCATGCTTAGGCTTAGGTTTTTGACTGGTATCCAAAAGTAAAAGAAAAGGAAAGTTATACTTCTGAGTTAGAAAAACATTGGCTGATTCCACAGTGCCACATTAAGGAACCTGTAGAAGCAGCTGTACCCCTGGCTGGCCTCGAATTCATAGCAGTCCTCCTACTCCAGCTTCTGAGTGCTGAAATTATAGGTGTGAACCCAGCTCCTGCAGAAAATTATCCAGTCTTTGTGTGAGTGCACACGTGTAGCAGTGCTGTACTACCACGTGACGGTCAGGGGACAATTCCAGGAGTCGATTCTCTCCTTTCAGTGTATAGATCTCAGGTGCCAGGTTTGAAGGGAAGCACCTTTACGCACTGAGCCATCTTACTGGTCCCAAAATGTTGCTTTTGTGTGTGAACCTATTAAAAGTGTTTTACTCTTTTCTTTCTTTCTTTTTTTCTTTCTTTTCTTTCCTTTTTCTTTCCTTCCCCTTTACTTTCCTTATAAATAAATAAATAAATAAATAAATAAATAAATAAATAAATAAAAAGTGTTTTACTAGCCAGGCATGGTGGTACACAACTTTAATCCCAGCAGAGGCAGAGACAGAGACAGGTGGATCTCTGAGATTGAGGCCAGCCTGGTCTACATAGTGAGTTCCAGGCCCACTGGGGCTGTAGGGAGACCCTGTCTCAAAAAGACCAAAAAAATCAGGGGGTATTACTAGAGTATATATGGGTAATCCAAGAAGACCACCTCAGAAATTATGTGTCTATTTGTTTTCTTTTTTGAGACAGACTTTCCCTGTATACACAGGTGGCCTTCCAAGCACTGGGATTAAAGGCATTTACCAGGATGTCTGGCTGTATTTCCATTTTATCTCATTTTTTTATTTTATATTCAAGACTCACAAAGTGGATAGTCCAGTATAATGTGAAGGCAGTTTCTGTAGTCTCATCTAGTTCAAAGCTTGGTTCTTTGAGGTTCAGGTTAGATTCTTTAAGCTATTAGTGATGGTTGGTAGGTTGTTTTTTGTTTTATTTCAATCAGAGGTGGCTGACAAATGGCTATTTAACCATTTCTCTCTTTCTCTAGATGGCCCTCTACCTGACCCAGCTATGATCCGTGGCAGTGTGCCAAACCAGATGATGCCTCGGATTACTCCACAACCTGGTAAATTGTGAAAGAAATGTTTTTTTTTTTTTTTTTTTTTTTTTTTTTTTGTCTTTGACAGGGCCTATCTGTAGTTCCAGCTGGCCTGAAACTTACTATATAGACCAGGCCTGCCTGTGCCTGCTGAGTGCTGGAATTAAAGGTATATGCCCCACAACGCCCGGCTCTATGGTCATTTGTAACAGTCTCTGATATGGGGCAAAATTATTATTTACTTCAGCAGCAAGTATCATAGTCATCTGCTGTAGAAATTGAAAAATCTTTGGGATTTCAGGCCCATCAAGTGGGGGGAGAAGCAGGTTGGTTGGCAGGTCAAGGAGCAGATGACAGTGAATGATTAAGCATGCATTTAAAACTAATTTATGGACAGGCATTGTGGTTCATGCCTTAATCCCAACACTCAGGAAGTTAGAGGAAGGAGGTTGTCTTTGAGTTGGCAGTCATCCTGGTATATGTAGTACAACCCTGTTTATAGATCATACAGAACGACTTGCTAAGAGAATACTGCATATAGCCAGGTGTGGGGGCACATCCCAGCACTAGGGAGGTAGAGACAGACAGATCTCTGTTAGTTCGAGGCCAGCCTGATCTACAGAGCGAGTTCCGGGCCAGCTAGGGCTACAGGGAGACCCTGTCTCATAAAGACCAAAAAAAAAGAAAGAGAGAGAGAGAGAGAATATTGCATATTGCAAAATTTAGTTCAAAAGTATTAATAATGCCCTGCACTGTTGCCGTGAGTGAAATATTTGAACCTGTGAGGGTTCCTGTGTTAGTCCTAAGAAAATTATGTAGCATCAGATTTTAAAACTTATGTCTTGTTCTGTAGTTCATTGAAAGTGTTGAGATGTAATATTTTACATGCATTTACAGGTTTGAATCAGTTTGGCCAGATGAATATGCCCCAGCCCCCTATTGGACCCCGGCAAACCTCTCCTCTTCAGCACCATGGACAGTTGGCTCAGTCTGGAGCGCTTAATCCGGTTAGTTTGACCTTTGCACATTTTAAAAAAAGCTTTTCTGGGGCTGGAGAAATGGCTCAGTGGTTAAGAGCACTGACTGCTCTTGCAGAGGACCCGGGTTTGATTCCCAGCACCCACATGGCAGCTGTGCACCATCCTTAACTCCAGTTCCAAGGGAATCCAAAGCCCTCTTCTGACCATGGCATTCATTGCAGGACACGGGTGTGCTCACATACATGCAGGCAATACACTCATACACATAAAATAAAAATAACGGGTTGGGGATTTAGCTCAGTGGTAGAGTGCTTAAGGTCCTGGGTTCGGTCTTCAGCTCCAGGGGGGAAAGACAAAATAAAAATAATAAATAAAAAAAAAATTTTTATAAAAAAAAAGCTTTTCTCAGCTGGGTGTGGTGGCGCATGCCTTTGATCCTAGCACTTGGGAGGCAGAGGCAGGAGGATCTTTGTGAGATCAAGGCCAGCCTGGTCTACATAGTGAGTTCAGGTCAGCTGGGACTACAGGGAGACCCTGTCTCAAAAAAAAAAAAAGCTTTTCTCTGTTGCTACTTCAAAGAAAGAGATTTTCATGCTTATATGAGCAAACCATGAGAGACCTGTTCTTTTTTAAATTATTGTTACATTTATTTTACGCCTGGAGGTCTGAGGACAGCTTTTGTGTGTTAACTCTGCCCTTCCACCATGTGGGTTCCAGGGATCAAACACAGGTTGACAGGCTTCTCAACAAACACCTTTATCTGCTGAACCAGTTTGCTGCCTATAGACGTGTTCGTGGATTACATTTGTTGAATTTGGCCTTTATTGTAGACGTAGTTAGGACTGTGGATATGTAACTCGGTGATGTAGCTCTTGTACAGCATATGTGAGACTATAAGTTGGGTCCTTGGTACCACAAAGAAGCATAGTCACAGTAAGTGGTGTTTCGAGATGAGAATATATACAGGTGGTTGGATTTCTTTGCTTTTGTTTTGTTGTTTGGTTTTGTTTGTTTGTTTGGTTTGGTTTGGTCTTTTTGAGACCGGGTCTCCCTGTAGCCCCAGATGAAACTTGCTATGTAGACCAGGCTGGCCTTGAACCCATAGAGAGCCACCTGCTTCTGCCTCCCAAGTGCTGGGACTAAAGGCATGTGCCACCATGCCTGGCTTTTGTTGTTTGTTTTTTGTAAACATTCGTACTGTGTAGTCTTGGACGACCTGTTGACTATACCTTCTTGACAGTCATCAAGCTTTACACATTGACCCCATCCTCCTTGCCTTGTGTGTTACATAGTTCATGGCTACCTCTGTTTCTAGAGTTCTTTAGCATTAGTGGTACATCTGAATCTCCATGTTTAACCAGGAGTCTTACTTGTTTTAATTTATAAGAGCTGCTGTTCCAGGGATGGAGAGATGGTCAGCAGTTCAGAGCACTAGCTGCTCTTGCAGAGGGCCTGGGTTCAAATCCCAGCACCCATATGACAGCTAACAACCATCTGTAACTCCAGTTCCAGGGGATCCGATGCCCTCTTCTGACCTCCAAGGGCATTGCATGACATGGGTGTACTTACATGCAGGCAATACAATCATATACACACACAAAATAAAATATTATTATTATTATTATTTTTAATAAAATATTATTTTAAAAAGAACTGACTGTCATAGATTATGAATTTCTGGATTTATGACAGTTTTAAAAAGAAAAATATAACACTCTTGCCACATTTAGCCAGTACTCACAAGATATACACTTGTTTTCTCCTTTTAAGGAGTCTTAGGCTTATGCTGTTGCAGTACCCATTACAAGAGCATAGAGCTTGTGCAGTTGTAATACAGTTTCCAGCCTGAGGAAAATGTAGAAGCAGTTGCTTCCTCCCTGTCAGAGTTCTACATGTGCTTGCCCAGAGAATGTGCATCTGTCCCTTACCATCGTGTTTCTTGAGAGTCCCCTTCAGGAAGCTTCTTAGTTTGATTGTAAGTGTTCAGTTCTTCCACTACTTTGTTCCTTATCGTGTGCCTTCTCCTCACCTTAGAGTCCTTTCCTTTCTCTCCTCAGATAGCTGCCCAGAGAGCAGGAGTACTTGATAGATTCAGTTGTAAAGAATTGTAACCAACTCTGGGGTTTTGTTTGTTTGCTTGTTTCCAGCCTATGGGCTATGGACCTCGCATGCAGCAGCCTTCCAGCCAGAACCAGTTCCTCTCCCAGACTCAGTTCCCACCCCAGGGAATGAATGTAACAAATATGCCTTTGGCTCCATCCAGTGGTCAGGCACCAGTGTCTCAAGTATGTATCACAAATGGATTTTTATTGATTTTATTCTTTGAACTTTTTAAAATTTGTGTGTGGGGAGGAGTGTCAGCTGGTGTGCCATGGTGAACATGTGGAGGTCAGGACAACTTTGCAATCTGTCTCTCCTTCCACCTTTATGTGGGAATCATGGGCTTGAACTCAGGTTGTCAGGCTTGAGCAGAAGACACCTTACCTGGTAAGATTTAAACTTCTTGATACCAATTTTTACAAGAAGCATGACATCAAACTGGCCAAAGGTTTGTTCTTTCTTTTGTTCAAAGACAGGTCTTACTACGTATGTAAAATCACAAAACAGCTGGTCTGGGGTTTATGGCTAGGGATGGGGGTCTTTTTGTTTGTTTTTAAGTTGGGGAGGTCTACTGACCTAGAACCTACTATATAGGTCAGACTAGTCTTGTTGTTTTGTTGTTTGTTTCTTGTTTTTGAGGCAGGGTATCATGTAGTCCTAGCTGGCCTGCAACTCACTCTGTAGCCAAGATAGTCTCGAACTTTAGCTACTCCTAGCTCAGACTCCCAAATGCTGGGGTTACAGATATGTGCCACCACACTTGGCCTGTTTTAGACTTAGAATATCCTGTGGCATTAAGTTGGTAATTTAAGGGGTGAACATACCCCCATCCTGTATTTTTGTTGTGTTGGTTTTTTTGTTCTTTGTTTTTTTTGTCTTTTTGAGACAGGGTCTCCCTATAGCTCCACCCGCCTGGAACTCACTCTGTAGACCAGGCTGGCCTCGAACTCACAGAGGATCCGCCTGCCCTTGCCTCCTGAGTGCTGGGATTAAAGGGGTGTGCCACCATGCCCGGCATGTTGTTGTTTTTTGGATAGTGGTTGGGATCAAACCCAGGGCCCTGCCCATGCTATAAAGGTGCTGGTATCACTGTACTATAGCCCTAGTTCTTGACCTTTTTTTTGAGAGGGATGGTGTTCTTTTTGAGACAGGGTCTCCCTTTTGCCCCACCTGGCTTGGCACTTGCTATGTAGACCAGGGTTGCCTCAAATCTCACAGAGATCTTCCTTCCTCTGCTTTCTGAGCGTTGGGTGTAAAGGTTTATGCCATCTGTGCCATCATGCCTGTCACTAGTCCTTGACTTTTGAAAGTATCTGTATATGGTATCCCAGGAGTTTTCTGTGTAGTCTAGCTGGCCTTAAATTCATGATCCTCCTTCCTGCCTCCTTTCTTCTCTTCTCCTCTTCCTCTCTCTCTCTCTCTCTCTCTCCCCCTCCCCCTCTCCCTCTCTCCTCCCCTCTCTCTTTCGCGCTCTCACTCTCTCTCTCTCTCTCTCTCTCTCCCCCCCCCCCTCTCCCTCTCTCCCCCCCTCTCTCTTTCGCGCTCTCTCTCTCTCTCTCTCTCTCTCAGTCTCGTCTCCCGGTAGCCCCAGCTGGCCTGGAACTCACAGAGATCCAACTGCCTGTCTCCCAAGTGCTGGGACTATAGGCTTGTACCACCACACCCCCTCCTGCCTCCTTTCAAGTGACAGGGATTATAGACTTGCACTGCCATGCCCAGCCAAGGAACGAAATGAACACTTAAAATCTTAGGAACTGGAGTGATGGCTCAGCAGTTAAGAATGCTTACTCCTCTTGAAGGAGGAGGACCTGGGTTTAGTTCCCAGCACCTACATATTACCTCACAGTTGCCTGCAACTCTAGTTGCAAGGGGTTTGGCACCTGCTTCTGACATTCATGGGTACCAGATACACATGATATGCATACATACATGCAGGTACTCACACACATAAAACCATGTATGGTAGTACACATGTTTAATCCCAGCACTTGGAGACAGATGCCAGTGGATCTTTGTGAGTTCTAGGCCAGCCTGGTCTGTATAATGAAAACCTACCTCAAAGGGGCAGGGGCTGAGAAAGACAGTAGGTATTTCTACTTCCTATTTAACCACTTTGTCCTAAATGCATATACTATATCTCTGTGAATATCATCTATTTTTTCGTTTCAACAGGCACAAATGTCCAGTTCTTCCTGCCCAGTGAACTCTCCTATAATGACTCCAGGGTCTCAGGGGAGCCAAATTCACTGTCCGCCCCTGTCTCAACAAGCTCTTCATCAGAATTCACCCTCACCTGTACCTAGTCGTACCCCCACTCCTCATCATACTCCTCCAAGTATAGGGACTCAGCAACCACCAGCAACAGCAATCCCAGCCCCTGTTCCCACACCTCCTGCCATGCCACCTGGGCCACAGCCCCAGGCTCTGCATCCTCCCTCCAGACAGACACCTACACCGCCAACCACACAGCTTCCTCCCCAAGTGCAGCCTTCACTTCCTGCTGCTCCTTCAACTGACCAGTCCCAGCAACAGCCTCGCTCACAGCAGAGTACAACGGCCTCCGTTCCTACCCCAACGGCACCACTGCTGCCTCCACAGCCTTCAACTCCGGTGAGCAAATATGGGGGCCAGGTGTGATAGTGCACACCTTTAGTCCCAGCACTCACTCAGGAAGCAGAAGAGGTGAATCTCTGTAAGATCAAGGTCACCTGGCCTATGTAGCAAGTTCTAGGCAAACTGGGACTGCGGGTAGACCCTAACTCAAAAAACCAAAAAAGAAAAAGTTATGATTGAGCTATGAATGTAATATAGTGGTAAAGTGCCTGCCTAGCATTCTTGAGGTAAAAATTCAATTTCTCATCTGTAGTTGAGTCTTTATTAATATCACTGATTGCAGACTTTTGGTCTCAAACAGTAATGTTAATATTATTCTTGTGGATCATGTTTAAAGTCTCAGCTATCTGATAAAATACTGTTCATCTGTTTCTTTATGGCTCTTAAATAAAGAAGGGCAGAATATAGAAGGAAAATCTGACTCTTCATAGAATAGTTCTAGAAAATGTTTTCGTAATGAAATTGTTTCAGGGTTGGGGATTGAACTCAGGGCCTCACACATGCTATACACATGATTTACCACCGAGCTATATCCTCAGACCCTATGAGATTTTTTAAATTGAAAGATTTAGGAAGGGGATTGGAAAGATGACTCAGTGCTTATTAAAATAAGCACATACTGCTGTTCAGACTGAGTTCATTTCATAGAAACCACATGAGGCAGCTTATAGGAGCTTGTAACTCACACACACACACATATACATATGTATACACACATAATTTTAAAAGAATAATATAGAATAATAAGCTGAGCTAGCCATCTTTGGAATTTCCATCTCTAAGCAGGGAAATACTTGCTATTTTTTATGTACAACCTGCCAGCCACCATTAGCAAATCCTTAATCCTGTGTTCTTTAAATGAGGAAGCATGGTAATGGGTGTGGTGACTGCTCACAACACAAGGTGGCACTTAATCTTGTGTAGTTTAGATTATGATTTGTATAAAAGCTAGTTTTTGCCTGGCGTGGTAACACATGCCTGTAGTCCCAGCACTTGGGAGGCAGAGGCAGGCGGATCTCTGTGAGTTCAAGGACAGCCTGGTCTACATAGTGAGTTCCAGGACAGCTGGGACGACAGGGAGATCCCACTTCAAAAAGACCAAAAAAAAAAAAAAAAGCTAGCTTTTTATGTGCTTCTGCTTTTTGCTGTCCAGCTTTCTCAGCCAGCTGTAAGCATTGAAGGCCAGGTGTCAAACCCTCCGTCCACAAGTAGCACAGAAGTGAATTCTCAGACCATCCCTGAGAAACAGCCTTCGCAGGAAGTCAAAATGGAGGTGGATCACCCCGAAACAGCAGACACTCGACCTGAGGAGATTCACGAGGTGAGAGTAGAGCTGGGTAGTCACTGTTGTGCTTTTCTTTAGGACCCAGTCAAGAAGCCAGTTTTGACAAGCAATACTGATAATTAGAATTTATTGCATTTTTGGAAGAGAGTTCAGATATGTCCATAATGGAGAATAAATAAGATTATGATAGTAATCCTGTTCCCAGCTTAATTTTGTTGATATACTGAAAATTCTTTCCATGTCTTTTAGGCTAAAACTGAAGATTGTAAAGTGGAGCCTACAGAAGTAGAAGAGAGGGGTACTGAGTTAAAAAATGACATAAAAGAGGAAGAAGACCAACCAAGTACTTCAGCGACCCAGTCTTCTCCAGCCCCAGGACAGTCAAAGAAAAAGAGTAAGTCAGAGTTGGCAAGAGAGTTCAGTTGGTAAAGTGCTTGCCCCACAAGCATGAGGAGGACATGAATTTGGTTCCCAGTACCAAGGCAGAATGCTGGTCATGCACACAGTGGTTTGTACATTTTAATCCCAGCCCTTGGGAGGCAGAAGCCAGCAGATCCTATGAGCTCCATGCCAACCAGGGCTAGATAGTGAAACCTTATCTCCAAAAAAAAAAAATTGACGTGACATAGTTGCACACTTGTAATTCCAGTGCTGTGGAAGTGGAGACAGCAAGGATTCCCTGGAGCTTAAGACTAGTGAGTCCCAAATCCTAGTAAAGACACCCTGTCTCAAAAAACTAGGTGGGTGACTGGTGAGGATGTCACCGAAGATTGACATAGAGTGTACATGGCATACAAAGAGAGTAGTCTTTTAGGCTGTTTTCAGAGGTAGCTGAGAAAATCCAGAGACCCAGAGTAGAATGGAATCGTGTTTCTTACTACTAATGTTAGGAAAGAATTTTTTGCTTTGTCTCCTTTGTGTCGAGCAGCTGCACTGTCTCATACAGCATGACAGCTCTGAGGTTACTGACCCCTTTTTTTTATTTTTGAGAGAAAGTCTCACATAGCCCAGGATAGCTTTGAATTCCTGACATTCTCTTACCCCCACATCTCAAAAATTATAGATGGGTGTCACTCTATCCTTAATTTTTTTTTTTTAATCAAAACTCTTGAGCTCACTTGAGCTGGAGATACGGCTTAGCCATTAAGAGCATTGGCTTCTCTTGCAGAGGACCTGGGTTCTGTTCCCAGCACCCACAGGTTGGTTCCCAGCACCTACATGGTGGCTAACAACTATCCATAACTCCAGTTCCAGAGGGTCCAGCACCCTCTTCTCTGCCAGCATTGCATGGAGGGGTACTCTTACATATATGTAAGCAAAACGGTCAGGTATATGAAATCAGATTTTTGAAAAATTCTTAATTTAAACCATTAATCACTTGGTTCTTAAATGGTATATAGCTTGAATTCCATTTGGGACATGCCAGCAAATCTTAAAGTCTTAAATCTAGTGCTTGCCATTAGAATAATGAACGTATCTTTCCCCTTCACTCTAAAGTTTTTTGGGTGGTGGTGGTTGTTGTCTTGAGACAGGGTCTCCCTGTAGCCCTAGCATTGTGTTGATCAGGCTTGCCTAGATTTTACAGAGATCCTCCTGCCTCAGCCTCCCACGTGCTGGGGCTCTAAAAGTTATTAAGCATTTTAACAACTCTTTCCTTTAGGCATTAAGAAACCAAGTCTTGTCAGGTGTGGTGGCCCACGCCTTTAGGGAGGCAGAGGTAGGCGGATCTCTTTGATGAGTTTAAGGTCAGCCTGGTCTACATAGCAAGTTGCAGGCCAGCTGGGGGCTACAGGGAGACCCTGCCTCAAAAATACCCGGGTGTCGCGGGGGAACCAAGTCCTTTTTTGACTTCTTAAACACTGGTGTCAAAGTGGGGAGGGCATTTTCTTCTTCCCTTTTCTTCCTGTTTTGTTGGTTGGTCAGTTTTTGAGACAGGGTTTCACATTGTAGCCCTTGCTGCCCTGGAACTCAGGGTATATACCAGATCATCCTTTTGCCTCTACCACTTAGGATAGTTTTGTAGCTCAAGTGGTCCTTGAACTTTGACTCTATCCCAGTCTGACTTCAACCTCTAGATCTTTTTTCGTCAGCCTGCTTAGTCAGGCATATGCTGCCACACCCAGCTCAGAAAGGACATTTTCTGTTCTGTTTGGCAGAATCCTTCTCTGGATTATGGCCTGGAACTCAGAGATCCACCTGCCTCTGCCTTGCAAGTGCTGGGATTAAAGGCGTGTACAACCATGCTTGGCTCTTCTGTGTTTTAGGAGCCTTTGATCCTCTTTGTCTTTAACTAAATCTTTTCTATTGAATTTGTGACTGAAAAATTAACTGAGCTAGTAAGGGTTGATGACAAAATCCTATTTTTTAGGCTAAAGGAGAACGGGAACTAGTATCAGAAAATAAGCCTTTAGTTAAGTTTCTGACAAAAGTATGTAGTCACTATTTTATGATTCTTCATAGGTTTTTAGAGCTTAAACGTTTTTAAAATTCCTTTTGTTCAGTGATAACTGATTTCACATGTACTCTCCTTGAAGTTTTCAAGCCAGAAGAACTACGACAAGCTCTGATGTCAACATTGGAGGCACTGTACCGTCAGGACCCAGAATCCCTTCCCTTTCGTCAGCCTGTCGACCCTCAGCTTCTAGGAATACCTGTGAGTACTTGGTATTTTCATTTTTTCTTTTTAAATTTAGTAGTAGCTTTATTGACACATAATTCACATACTATACAAATTACCTAATTAAAGCATACAGTTCAGGTTTTAGTATTTTCACAGCTAGTCTTTTTGAGACAGTGTCTCCCTACAGCTGCCCTGGAATTCACTGTGTAGACCAGGCTGGCCTTGAACTCACAGAGATCTGCCTGCCTCTGCCTCCTGAGGCGTGCGCCCCCATGCCCAGCCTAAAGGAAATTATTTTTAAAGAAATGCATATAAACTCCTTTGTAATAGTCTTCTTTGCAACATAATGGCCTGCTGGATTGTTTAGTTGATTTTTGTCATACTAAGAATCAAAAATCCCAATGCCTAATGAGCCACATTTCCAGCCACTAGTATTTTTTTTCTTTTTTAAGATTTTCTTTTTTAATTTTATTTGTATGTTTGTCTGCATGAATGTAGTGCACACCTCTAAGGCCAGAAGAAGGAGTCAGGTCCTCTGGAACTAGAGTTAATGACAGTTGTGAGCCATATGTTAGATGCTGGGAACTGAGTCCAGGTCCTCTGAAAAGCAATAAGCACTCTTTAACCACTAAATTACCTCGCCAGCCCCACTAGCATATTTTGTTTTGAGATTCATCCATGATACCATGTCAGTTCTTAGTACTTCATTCCTTTTTGTTTTATTTTTAGACAGGGTCTCACTTTATAACCCATTGGTCTTAAACCTTAAATTCTCCTTTTTCAGCCTCCTGTGTGCTGAAATAATAATAGGAATGTGTCTGGAGAATCCATACTTTTTTTTTCTCAGTTTGTGGAGCTACTTCATCTAAAGAAGTGACAGACATTAGTCAACTCTCAAGAAGGAGGCAAATCACAACACATCACACAAGGGGCTGGAGAGATGCTCAGCAGTTAGGAGCACTGGCTGCTCTTGCAGAGGACCTGGTCGCAATTCCCAGCACCCACATGGTAGCAAGCAACCATCTATAACTTCAGTTCCAGGGGATCAAACACCCTTTTCTGGGCTCTAGGCATTACATGCACAGGTCCACTTACATGTATGTAGGCAATACACTCTTACACATAAAATAAGAATAATAAAATTCTTTTTGAAAACACATCACATAAAAATTGATGGTAATAATAGGAAGATATTCCATCTGCCCTAAATACTGTGCCCAACAGTGTGTAATGCTGTGTCACTTGTACTTCTAGGATTACTTTGATATTGTGAAGAGCCCCATGGATCTTTCTACCATCAAGAGGAAGTTAGACACTGGACAGTATCAAGAGCCCTGGCAATATGTAGATGATATTTGGCTCATGTTTAACAATGCCTGGTTATATAACCGCAAAACTTCAAGGGTATATAAGTATTGCTCCAAGCTCTCTGAGGTGTTTGAACAAGAAATTGACCCTGTCATGCAAAGCCTTGGATACTGCTGTGGCAGAAAGGTAAGAAGTAATTTTATCACCTGCCTTTACCTAGGATGTAGTGTTGACTTTAGTTAAAAATATCCTGCTTCTGATTTTGCCAACCCCTCCACCTCTGCTCCTCTTTACCACTCTCCCCTTTCTCCTTTCTCATGGTGCTTGGGACCAAACCCAGGGCCTCAGTAAACACTTGGCCGATGAGTTACCCCAATTGCAACAGGCCCTTTCTCTTAATGTATTGTTTATTCTTTCACACAGCACAGTAATATCTGTGTGTATAGAATGTACTTTCTATAAAGTCATTTTTGGATAGGTAAAAATTATGTGACAGAACTGACTGCTTAGAATATTGAGTCATCAGGCTAAGCTCATTTAGAGTAGCAGCATTAAGTTCCCCTGAAGATGCAGCTTGCCCTGCAGCTAATGACTTTCCTATGCATGCCAGTTCACAATGTAGAATTCCACATGCCCTCTTGAGTGTCTGGAATAATGCTGGAAAAATATGTTTACTCCACATACCTCAGCCTTGTGAAATTAAGTTGTAAACTTGGGGTGATTTTTAGTAACTGAAGTGGTTCATTGTGATAATTGAGAGCTAAGATTTCACTGACTTGTTTCTGATTTTCCGTTTTGACCATTCTACCTTGTGTTTCTGGTCCTTATGCTCTTAAACAAAAAATTTCTTTTTCAGTTGGAATTCTCTCCACAGACACTCTGTTGCTATGGCAAACAGTTGTGTACAATCCCTCGTGATGCCACTTACTACAGTTACCAGAACAGGTAAGCTCAACCACATGTGGACATAGTCCCTGTGTCCTTGTGTCTAGGGAATGCATGCAGTGCAGATGGACCACTGCACGCACATACATCATGGTTGGTTCATGTGTGTGACTTGCTTGAAAACATCTGTATAGCACAAGTTCTCTTTTGCTTTCTGCCTTTGTTTGCAGAATTATATTTTCTAGTGAAAAATACCCTCATATCAATTGTCTTGACCTTTTTCTACATGTGTGCTAGGAGTAAAATTTAGGGCCTTATACCTGCTAGGCAAATACTCTTAAACCGTTTTTTAGGAATTGTTTCTTGTTGTGTATAGCCTATCTGTAAGTTCTTACTCCTGGAGTATAAGTGTATTAGTTACTTTTCTAATAGTATAATAAGATAACATAGCCAGGGAACTTAGGGAAGAGTTTATTTTGGCTCGAGATTCCATTATGGTAGGGAGACAGGAGCAGGAAACAGCTCTCATCTTGAACCAAAGCCATGAAATAGAGCAAACTGGAAGTAGGCAAGACTAGGACCTCAAAGCCCACCCCCAATACAGATTTCATGAACTCCCCAAACAGCACCACCAACTGGGGATAAAGTGTTCAAATACTTAAGCCTGTGGGGGAGATTTTCTCACTCAAACCATCACAGAGTGAAAACAGCATTTGAATATTTCCCTTGTCTCTGAGGCAAGTCAAAGACAAACCTCTAGGGCTGGGGTATAGGTATTTGTTGTAGCTTGCTTGCCTAGCATGCTTTAAACCCTGGGTTCAGCCCCAGCACCACTAAACTGGAGTATGAGCTTATTACTTGAGCATTCAAGAGGTAAAGAGAGAAGGATCAGAAGTTCAGGGTCTTCCTTGGCTGGCTACATAAGTAGATTTGAGCCCAGGCTGAACTCCATGAGACCTTGTCTAGACCTTGTCTACAGTGTTGTCTCATGCTCAGTCAGTGGCTGTGCTCACAGACGTTGTGTTCTTAACTGCTAACCATAAATGTCAGTAATCAGCCTTGATAGAGCTTACATCTAGTGTTTCTTTTGGGTAAGAATATGGATCAGTATATAGCCATATTGAGCAGTCAGTTCACATTTAATTGATTAATAACAACAGCACAGCTGTTTGGTTTTGTTGAACTTGTGTGGTACAGATGTATTTTCAGCTTTTAAGAATTAACGTAATTTTTTTGTTTTATTTACCAAAAAGTTAAGTTTACTTCTGACGATACTGCTTTGTGAGCATTAGAATCTAGGTTTTTACTCCTTAAATTTACTAAGAAGGACAAAAGTTTTATAGTGCCTTATATTGAAAATGCAAGTGAGACACTGGGATGGTGATGCACACCTTTAATCCCAAGCATTCTGGAGGCAGAGAGAGGCAGATCTCTGAGAGATGGAGGCCAGCCTCATCTACATAGGGAATTCCAGGCCATCTGGAACTACAGGGAGATAAAAACAAAACAAAAATTGCAAGTAACAACTGGCATGAAATTTTCCTCCTGTTAAAATTTTGACAATTGCCTGGTATAGTGGCACACGCCTTTAATTCCAGCACTTGGAAGGCAGAGGCAGGTGGATCTTTGTGAGGTCAAGGCCAGCTCGGTCTACCTAGTAAGTTCCAGGCCAGTTGGGGCTACAAGGAGACCCTGTCTCAAAAAGACAAAAAAATCCGACCAGGCGTGGTGGCGTACACCTTTAATCCCAGCACTTAGGAGGCAGAGGCAGGTGGATCTCAGTGAGTTCAAGGCCAGCCTGTTCTGCATAGTGAGTTCCAGGACAGCTAGGGCTGCAGGGAGATCCTGTCTCAAAAGGACAAAAAAAGAAAAAAAATCTTGACAATTATGCCATTTTTGGATTTTTATAAACAGCTGTAATGCTGGTTCATCTTTGTGCCAAGACATGCTTAATCATGTACCTGCATACATTACTTTTGCCTTTTCATGTGTGTTACTCTAACTGTAATTGGTGTTTTACTGCTTTGTATAAGGCTATTTGGTGGCAAGACAGTTTTTATTAATGGTTTCCTCAGGACCAGATTAGGTTTTCAATCCCCGTTGTTAGATATTAATCTTGTGCTACTGTGTCAATAGTAGATAAATTTTTTTTATTCTCAAAGAAGAAAAAGTTCTATCCATTAGTACTGATTAGTAAAATGAGATCCAGCAGTTCTGGTGGGATGCTGTGTTTTTATTTGCTGTAATCTTTTACTGTTTGTGATCCCATTGAGATATTTAATGCTAATCTGTGCTTTGCCTTGGCTTTCTGCTTTGTGTTGTCCCGTCTTGCTTTTGTGTTTTTGTTGTCCTGCAATCCCTCATTTCTTCGTTTGTTTTGTGTTTTTTTTTCTCCCTCATGCTTGTCGTTGTCTGCGCTTGGCTTTGATTGCAAAAAACAAAAAAACAAAAACTGTGGGGCCCATAAATCTGCATCATTGAATGTCCTTGTCGCCGTTGATGACCTGCTCTCTGCTCCCGTTCCCCTCCTTGGCCTGCTGTGATTGGTGGCTTCGTTGCTTGGCTTTGGCTGTGTTGTGTGAACGGAACAGTTCACCCCAGTATGGCCTTCTTGCCGACAGGTATCATTTCTGTGAGAAGTGTTTCAATGAAATCCAAGGGGAGAGCGTTTCTTTGGGGGATGACCCTTCCCAGCCTCAAACGTAAGTAACTACATTATTCTGAAAAGTACTGTTTCATTCTCCATGCTCAGGTGATTTTTCTCAGGCATTTCTAAGTGACCTTGCACTCTGTCCATCAACTGTAGGCGGGCATTTAAATGCGAATTAGTTGATGAAAGTAAATAAAAGTTAGAGTTCTTAGTGTTTGGTTAATGCAAGAAAATTTTCAGACACACAACCTAAACTGCCTATTTGGTAGTTTTATCTCTTAAAATACAGTTTGATACTCCATTTCAAACTAACGCAACTGGGATTAAAGGCGTGCACCACCACGCCGGCAACAAGGAAGAACTTTTAAGAATAATTTTAAATTTTTCACAGGTTCATATTTACCTATAATAAACAAACTGGTGAAAGCATTTAAAAAAAAATAGGATCTTCATGGTGTTAGTAAAACAGGCCTCTTTAGGCCACCTAGTTTTTCTAATTTTTGTTGTAAAGCAGCTCTCTCTTTCAGTCACTATTGAAATGTGGAGTAATGGACTCTGGCTACTAGTCTGGGAGAATAGAGACCTAGGAACCCTAAAGAGAAACATTCTGACTCTTACCTGAGCAGGGAAGCCCACACTAGTGAGGATTTCCCACCTGCTAGAAAGGATGTCAGCCTTACCCTTAGAACTGTAGAGTGGCTTCTCAAGTGTTCTCAAACTTAAAGCAGTAAGACTCTTGAGTCTGAGAAGTATAGAATTGCCTTCCTGGTTCTACAGGCCTATAGTGGGCCTAAGATTCTGCTTTTCTAACAAGCTCCCGGCTCATCCTGAGTGCTAAGGGTCTCCAGATCACAGTTTTCTTATCAAAGTAAGGAAAAACCAGCATCAAAAACTCTTGGGCAGTGTGATATGTAAGACTTGAGGATGGACGTTACAGAAAAATTTTGAAAACTATGAAATGATGAATTTTTGTCCTCCAAAATTAGTTCTTTGGGGTAGCCGTAAGAACCTGAAGTGTATGGTGAGCCTTCCATTTCTACCATGACTTAAAAATAGAACTGACATCTGGTTCCTGAAACCAACCTTCCCTCCTGCCTTGGTGAGAACTTGGAGTACAAGTGTACATTAGCACCTCTCCTCTCAGCTATATTTTTTGGAGAAGGGTTGAGGTCTTGTCTTAGCTCTTAGCTTCCCAAGTGCTAGGAATATAGGCAAGTGCTACCACACCGAACTAAAAGTATCCTTAAATAGTTTGCATCTCACGAGAGATGGGGAACCACAAACCATTAAAAAGTTATATAGTGAACCAGATTTTAAAAGGGAAAGAACTGGGCATGGTGGCACATGCCTTTAATGCCAGTGGAGGCAGGAGGATTTGTGAGTTCCAGGCCAGCCAGGGCTACATTCTGAGACCCTTTCTCCAAAAGAGGGGGCGGGGAAGGAGAATGGGGATGGGACTATCTTAGTTGATTCTTGTTCCCCACAGTTAAATTCATTAACTGTGAAGTACTGTAGAACTTTCAGTTGTATAAAAGTGAATTTTCTATGAGAGTGAGTTTTGTTCCCTATAGAAAAGTCCTCAGGTTACTCTGTATTCAAGTAGGCATTCCTTCTGTGTTTTTTTTTTTCTCATTGTATCCATTTTCTTTCCTTAGTACAATAAATAAAGAACAGTTTTCCAAGAGAAAAAATGACACACTGGATCCTGAACTGTAAGTATTTCCTCATGAAGTCAGTGCACTATGAACTTTTTTCTTCCTTTCATTTCTCTTAGTTTGCCTAGCCAATCAGATGGCTTAATGTCTTTAAGCTGAAACCTGCATGTCATACATACATCTGCATAACTAATAGACACTTGGGAACATTCAGGGGCTAAGTCAAATATTATTACAGTTAGTGTTCATTTGGACTTCACTAAATCCACTTAATGTTTTGGTATTTAATTGGCCCATATGAAACATCAAGTTATTTCTGCTCATTTCTGTGTGTTCATTTTTCCCCTCTGAATTTCTAGTACTTGCTTGTAATGCCTTGGCTTATATTGTCAACTTTCAGAGCCTAGACAGTGAAACATACAAGTTTCTGGATGCTCTCAAATGGACCGGAGAAAGTATCAGACTCAGTAGTTTCAACAGCTGAGTCAAATTTAAAATTGTCACATTAAGGGGCTGGAGAGATGGCTCAGTGATTAAGAACACTGGTTGTTCTTGCAGAGGACCCAGGCTCGAATCTCAGCACCCACATGGTGGCCAACAACCGTCCGTAACTCCAGTTCCAGGGGATCTGACGCACTCATCTGTCCTCCATGAGCACTGCATGACACGGGTGCACTTACATACATGCAGACATAATAACATTATACTTTTTTTTTTGCTTTACCTGTAACACTAAAAAAAAAAGGTTGTAATGTTAAACTAATTTTTCAACTCTTGGGGAATAATGATTGCCTTTTGAATTGTTAAAAATCATAGGAAATTTTGAAAGCTTTCCTTTGCATTTCTAGGTTTGTTGAATGTACAGAATGTGGAAGAAAAATGCATCAGATCTGTGTCCTTCACCATGAGATCATCTGGCCAGCTGGGTAAGGCTTAAGAGCAGTTTTTGCTCCTGAGTTTATTTTATGCGCATTATTTTTTTTTCTTTTATTGCATGATTGTATCTTCAAGTGTGCATGTGTGTGTGTGTGTGTGTGTGTGTGTGTGTGCTCGCTCGCATGTTTTTATGGCTAGCCTGGAGCTCATTGTGCAGACCAGCCTGGGCCTGGAAGGATGGCTCAGCTAAGAACACCGGCTGTTCTTGTTAGAGAACCTGAATTTGGTTCTCAGATAGCTCACAACTACCTGTAATTCCAGTTTCAGGGGATGTGATGCCTTCCTTTGGCCTCTGTGAGCACTTCCACATATGTCCATATATACATATATATCTATATATATATACACACACACACATACATATGTATATATACATATATATGTATATATATATGCTTTTTTTTTTTTTTTTTAAAGTAAAATTGTTTTATTCTAAAATTACCTTATGGGCTAGAGAGATGGCTCAGCATTTAAGAGCACTGGTTGTTCTTGCAGAGGACCTGGTTTTGTATCCCAGCACCCACATAGAAGCTAACAACTGTCCATAACTCCAGTTCCAGGGGTTCTGGTGGCCTCTTCTGTCCTCCTCCGGCATTGCACAACACAGGTGCACTTACATGTATGCAGGCAGTACACGCATACACAGAAAATATTTTAAAAAGCAATCAGTAGAGAAGAAAAATCAAATGTGAAGAAATAGGAGGTGGACATATAAACTGATTGCACATGGAAAGTTTAGGTTGTAGAGAATGTGAAAATTATACTTAGTACTTTCTTAACTGTCTTTGAGACAGGCCTGACTTGTTGGTAACCAAGGATAACCATGAAGTACTTGTCCTCTGTCTCCCTCAAATCCTGGTGGTGTAGGCGTGTAGCACACTCAGCTAAGGAGAATGAACTCTTTCTTTTTTGTTGTTGGTTCTGGGGTTTTTTTTTTGTTTGTTTTTTTTTTTGGTGTTTTTGAGACAGAGTTTCCCTGTAGCCGCAACTGGCCCAGAAGTCTCTTTGTAGACCAGGCTGGCCTTGAACTCACAGAGATCAGCCTGCCTCTGCCTCCCAAGTGTTGGGATTTAAGGCATGCACCACCATGCCCAGCTTGTCGTTGGTTTTTTGAAACACAAGGTCTTACTGCACCTCTGGCTGGTCTGGAACTACCCATCCTCCCATCTTTCTCTACCTCTCAGGTGTTGGGATGCAGTTGTGTGCTGCCACTTGTTGGAATTACCACATTTGGCTTCTAAGAGCTGTTTGTGCATTGGTTCTATTAATTTTGTTGTATAAGTAGAAATACTTGGTGCAAGTTGTCTTTTGAGTTTTAACTTGACAGATTTTGTTACATGTTGCTTTAAATGCTTCTCTTTGTGTTATGTAAACAAAGTCCTGGTTGATGTTTTAGGTTTGTCTGTGATGGCTGTTTAAAGAAAACTGCACGAACTAGGAAAGAAAATAAGTTCTCTGCTAAAAGTAAGTTTCATTCTTAAAGGTAAATCTTGATAAAAACATGACTGAATCCCAGTTAAAAAAGAAACTATAGGTACTGGAGAGATGGCTCAGAGGTTAAGAGCACTGACTGCTCTTGCAGAGGACCTAGGTTCAATTCCCAGCACCCACATGGCGGCTAGGAACCGTCCTTAACTCCGGTTCCAGGGGACTCCAAAGCCCTCTTCTGACCTCCGTGGCATTGCATGATGTGGGTGCACTCACATACATGCAGGCAATACACTCATACACATAAAATAAAAATTTTTTTTAAAAAACTAGAAAGTGAATTCGTTTGTTTTAAAATTACTTAGCCAACACAAAGTAACTCTGTGACCTACTGAAAGCAGTTCTGAGAAAAAGGCCTCATCAGCATGCTCTTCCTCTTTCTTCTGTTTCCTCCTCCTCTACAGCATGGCATCATGTGGCTAGAAGTGCTGTCAAGGAGTGACTCCCCCAGCGTGGCCTGTGGCATTTAGACTACCTTTAGGTCTCACATGGTCTTCTCTACTGAGGAGAGATTCTCAACTGTAGCTTTATTGAAAAAAGTACATGAGATTTGAGTTTGCATCTCAGGATGTGTCAGTAAAAATTTGAAGCATTGTAACTTTTCCCCCAACCCTGTAATACTAGGAATTGAACCCAGGCCATACCTTGGTAACTCTTAACTTTGATACTCCTAGGGTTGCCATCTACCAGACTTGGCACCTTTCTGGAGAATCGTGTGAATGACTTTCTGAGGCGACAGAGTCACCCTGAATCAGGAGAGGTCACTGTTAGGGTTGTTCATGCTTCTGACAAGACTGTGGAAGTGAAACCTGGCATGAAAGCAAGGTATCAAAGCATTTCCTTTTCTTCTCACATGGATGCACAGTTGTTCGTGCGTAGTCAAGTGCGTGTTGATTTCAGTCGGAATGACATTGTGGTTTCTCCCCAATCTGAATTGTGTAGGTTTGTAGACAGCGGAGAGATGGCAGAATCCTTTCCATACCGAACCAAGGCCCTCTTTGCCTTTGAAGAGATTGATGGTGTTGACTTATGTTTTTTTGGCATGCATGTTCAAGAGTACGGCTCTGACTGCCCCCCACCCAACCAGAGGTAGGACCACCTTAATATGTCTAGCTTCTCGTTTTAGGGGTGGGGAGAGCAAAGGGAAGAAAATGATTGATATAGCATGAAGAAGGAGAAAGCCAGTGAAACCATAGGCTGACCCAGTTTCCTAAACAGTCACCATCTAATCTTCCTACAGTGAGATAACATAACATACAAATGACAGTGAGCAACAAGCCCAGGAAAGCAGGAAGATGTTGGAATGACTCCATATGTGATGTGACCTTTTCTCTCCCTGTTTGATATAGGAGAGTATACATATCTTACCTCGACAGTGTTCATTTCTTCCGTCCTAAATGCTTGAGGACTGCAGTCTATCATGAAATTCTAATTGGGTACTTAGAGTATGTCAAGAAATTAGGGTAAGCATATTAATGATGGCTGTCTTTTAAAAATAATGGGTATTGTTACAGTGTTGTGAAGGTATAATCTCAACCATGCTGGAGCATCTTTAAAATGAAGTCTGTTTCCATGTGTTTTCCCATCAATCCTTTAGGTCTGTATAGTTAAACCATTGTGTACAGTTTGGATTAATGGTGATGTTACTCATTTAAGAGCAAAAATCTTACTTGATCCTTTATACGTGGATAGTAAGCCTAAAACAAGCTGGCCATGGTGGGACTCCAAGGTCTGAGGCTAAAGTATGCAAGTTCCAGGCCAGCCTAGGCTACAAAGTAAGACTGTGTCTGTCTTAAAATATCAAAAAACAGCAGGGTGTGGTGGCACATGCCTTTAATCCCAGCACTTGGGCAGGTAGATCTCTGAGTTCAGGGCCAGCCTGGTCTACATTGTGAGTTCCAGGCCAGCTGGGGCTACAGAGAAACCCCATCTCAAAATGACCAAAAAATAAAAAGATAATGAAATGAATTAAGATCTGAAGGTATTCCTTACCTTTAAAATACATCCTGGAACTATTTTTGCCCTAACTTGTAAGGTACTACTCAGTTCATCTTGCATTAGCCTCTCCTGCTTGGATGGTTCTATATTCCCTTTGTGTTGTAGTCATCTTTGAACTTAAAGTACAATTTGGGGTTTAGGGATCAAGAGCTAAGTCAGCCCCTCTGTAAATAAAGTTCACAGTGCTCCTCCATGGACCCCCCCCCCAAAAGAGTAGGTAGTGGGATCCATTATTATTGCATAGGTTTTATGTAGTTCTGCCTTAAGAATTTTATCTGTATGCTATCTTGAGAGAAATCATTGATTTTTGTATTTAAACCTTGCTGTTTAAAGTGTAGTGTTTTCTCAGGTGTAGTAGTGTGCAATTGAAATCCTAGCACTCATGGATCCATTTCAGCATTCTCTGGGAGAGATGATCTCTTGATGTCCCTTCTCCTTTTGTTGTTAGATACACAACAGGACATATTTGGGCATGTCCACCAAGTGAAGGGGATGACTATATCTTCCATTGCCATCCTCCTGACCAGAAGATACCCAAGCCCAAGCGCCTGCAGGAGTGGTACAAAAAGATGCTTGACAAGGCTGTGTCAGAGCGTATTGTCCACGACTACAAGGTCAGTTAGAACATGGAAATGTTAATCAGTTTTGCTCTTTGTCTTTTCTTTGAGTCTTCTGGTCTGCCTCATACTGTGAGAATTAGTATAATTATGCTAACTTGATAAAGTATATTTTTTGAATACACAAAACTTTTAAAAGATGCCGGGCGTGGTGGTGCATGCCTTTAATCCCAGCACTCGGGACGCTGAGGCAGGCGGATCTCTCTGAGTTCAAGGCCAGGCTGGGCTACATAGTTCCAGGACAGCTGGAGCTACAGGGAGACCCTGTCTCAGAAAGACAAAAAAAAAAAAAACTACATGTTACAGGACTTATGAATGGAGCTGGACTGTCAACACTCAGGAGACTGAGGTAGTAGGATGTAGGATTAAGAATTCCAGACAGAAGTCTCGTCTCAAAAAAAAAAAAAGTGACGCTCTTACAATTTAAAATATTTTCTGAGGGGCTGGACAGAAATGGCTCAGTGGTTAAGAGCACTGACTGCTCTTTCCAGAACACCCAGGTTCAATTCCCAGCATCCACAGGGTGGCTAATAACCATCTATAACTAGTTCCAGGGGATCTGACACCATTGTGACCTCCAAGGGCACTACACAACACAGGTACACTTAAACACATGCGGGCAATACACTTAAACACACAAAAGAATAAAAATATTTTAAAAATAAAATGTTTTCTGAATGTCTCCCTGGTGTATAGTTTGTTTAGGTAACAATCTCTGTCAGCCTTCAGTGGACGTTTTTACTTACACCATGTAATGAAAGATTTTTCTATGTTTGGCTGTTTTTTACAGGATATTTTAAAACAAGCTAATGAAGATCGATTAACAAGCGCAAAGGAGTTACCATACTTTGAAGGTGATTTCTGGCCAAATGTTTTAGAGGAGAGCATTAAGGAGCTTGAGCAGGAAGAAGAAGAAAGGAAGCGGGAAGAGAACACCAGCAATGAAAGCACTGATGTAAGGACGTTCTTTCCTCACAGTGTCCACCTTCATTCTGATGACTAATATACAACTCAAACTTAAGAACTTAAACTTAGTGTAAAGGCGTGCCATCATTTTGCTAGATCTCATACACCTCTCAGCACATAGGGAAGGAGGAGAACCAGGATTCAAGGCCAGCCTAGGTAACATAGCAAGTCCTGTCTCAAATCAAAGGGTTACTATGATTCTAAATGGTGTCCCTTGGACTTTGGGTAATATAATCTGATAAAATAGGAAGAAATCCTGAAAAACTGAACAAAAATGCCTAAGAGACCAAATTATGACTTTTATAGGCTACATATAATCTCTGGTATATTGTTTTCCTATTTTTCCTGCTTTTTAAAGCACCTTTTTAAAATGCAGGAAATATTTCCCTGTCTACCATATGGAATCTGCCTCAGCTAGCCCAGTCTGTCATTTACCCAAAGCCCATCTAGAATTACCACTGTGAATTTTGTGGTGGCTCACACCTTTAATCCCAACACTTGGGAGGCAGAGGCAGGTAGATCTCTGTGAAATTCAGGCCAGCCTAGTCTACATAGTGAGCTGTAGGCCATCTGGGGCTACAGGGAGGCCCTATCTCAAAGAAAACCAAAAAATAAATATTAAAATGGTAAGCTCAAGAGCAAACGACAAGCAGCTTCAGAGGAAAGGTGGTCTCTGCCTTCAGTGCTGTTCCAGATCCCTTCCTAACAACTTGACACATTTACAGGTAACAAAGGGAGACAGCAAAAACGCTAAAAAGAAGAATAATAAAAAAACTAGCAAAAACAAGAGCAGCCTGAGCAGGGGCAACAAGAAGAAGCCTGGCATGCCCAACGTGTCCAATGACCTGTCTCAGAAGCTGTACGCCACCATGGAGAAACACAAAGAGGTGAGAGGCAGCCGCCAAGGTGGAAGGGCCCGCCTGGCAAGCAGGGTTCTAAACTGCCAACACCAACTGCCATTTACGACGGGAGTGCTGGACATGCAGAGGGAAGAATAGAGGGTGCATAGAGTTGGTCGTAAGAGCGTGTTTTCTTTAGCAGTGTTACTATTAGAAATTGTTACAGATTTATATGTGTTTGTGTGTGAGTGCAAGCATGGTTTGTCCAGTCCTGTTTATAATCTTTTTAGGTTGTAACCTTTGTCCACTTTTTCAGGAGAGTTGACGCTTCAACAAATATTTTTCGTATTTTATCAAGCTCCTTAGAACTTCATTGGCCATTCCAGTTTGTAATGGTGCTTGGTAAAGAGCTATGAATAAGAATGTTAAGTATTAGCCTTTCAGAAGGTGAATTAG
Source organism: Nannospalax galili (assembly GCF_000622305.1). Classification (NCBI taxonomy): domain Eukaryota; kingdom Metazoa; phylum Chordata; class Mammalia; order Rodentia; family Spalacidae; genus Nannospalax; species Nannospalax galili. The sequence continues at coordinate 4,767,404 of NW_008348199.1, read as the reverse complement.
GAAACTGAATTGGAGAGCAACTCAAATGGACTTAAAACCCCATCCAAATTAAATCTTGAGTTTGTTACTTTTGTTTTGGGGTGTTTTGTTTTATTTTTAGATTTATTTACTTAGTTTGTGTGCATGTGTGTGTCTGTCTGTCTCATGGTGTATGTGCATACCATGTGGATACTGGGAACTGAACCCAAGTCCTCTAGGAAACGAGCCAGTGCTCTTAACTGCTAGGCCATCTCTCCAGGTCTTTGGGATTTATTTATTTATTTTTTTTATTTTTTTAATGAGTAATTTGAAATTAGAAGTCATTATTGGTGAGAAAGAAATAATCTGTTTTGTTGTTGTTTTGAATTGGAGTTTTATGTCTCCCAGACTGGCCTCCAGCTCACTGAGTAGCTGAGAATGGCCTTGAACTCCTGATCCTCCTGCCTTCACCTCCTTGGTACGAGGATTGAGGGCATGTGTTACCATGCTAAGCTACATCCCCAGCCTGTGTATTTTTTTTCATATCACAGTTCACCTGAGATGTAATCATAACCAGATTCTTATAGGAAGTATCTGGCAGTTATGTGGGGATAGAACTGAAGGCTTCATTTTAGGTATGGAACTATGACCAAATAGTTAAGCAGTTTCAAAAAGAGAAATTAATATATAGAACCTTCTTCTGAAGAGATAGTACCATTTCTCCAGAGCATCGGTATCAGGTGCCACTAGTCTGTCTCCTCTCCCTCTATTACTTAGATGTAACAAACTACTATGACCAATATTAGCATAAATTCTGGAGGCCTAATACTGTTCCCTCAGTCATACTAAGGACATGGAAGGGCACCCTGAGTTCTAGTGGACACCACTAACTAGATAATTAAGTAACAATTAAATTTTTCAATCAGTATTTTTCCCACATAATTCTGGTATGACTAACAAGCATTTGGGGAAAGCTCTTAGAGTATATTAGGAGAGATTTGACTTAATACTGTGGAAATATTCCATGGCTTCATCTTATCTTTAGAGCTAGAACAATTTTAGAGCTGAGGAGGGAGTTATAAATTCATGACTTTGCCAGGTGTGGTGGCCCATGCCTTTTATCCCAGCACTCAGAAAGCAGAGGCAGGAGGATCTCTGTGAGATCAAGGCCAGCCTCGTCTCCATATTGCATTCCAGGCCAGCTGGAACTATAGAGAGACCCTATCTCAGAAGACAAAAAAAAGAAATTCATGACTTGGGAGCTAGAGAGATGGCTCAGTGGTTTAAGATCCCTGGCTGCTCTTGCAGAGGACCTGCTATCGGCTCCCAGCAGAACCACATAGCAGCTAACAACCGTCTGTAACGCAAGTTCCAGGGAGTCCAGTGCCTTCTTCTGGGCTCTTTGGGCATTGTATGACACAGGTACACTTACATACATGCAGGCAATTTACTCATACACCTAAGACAAAAAAAAAAGAAACTCATAGCTTGACTCTGCTATAGGGCAACAGAAGCATAATGCCTACTGTAGTATATTGTAGGTCTGCTAATTTATACAGATTTTCAGCCTGTCTACTATTGGCTGAGAGTAGAGGGCTGGGCCTAGCATGGTTATACACACCTGTAATCCAAGAATTTGGGAGGTAGAAGCAAGAGGGCTCCATGAGATTATGTCTCACATTTTTTCTTTTAATTCTCAAAATTCAGACCTATGGGAAAGCTGCAGAGGAAACGTTCAGTGCCATTTGCTCTATATTTGTTGTCAGTGTTTTAGAAAGACATCCAAACGATTCTGAGTCGTGTTCACTTGCATGTCTCCATAGCAACAGGTCCCAGCCTTTTCCTTCTTTGATGCCATGAGAATGTTGTTTGAATCCAGGCCATTTAAATTTTTATGGTTACTTTCTTGTACTTAGACTCATGCTAAACCATGGGTTGCATGTTTTGTTTTTTTAAATGCATATGAGTGTTAGCCTTTATGTATTTAAGTGTACCACTTCTGTGCCTGATAATGGAGGCCAGAAGAGGACATCATATCCCTTGGAACTAAAGTTATAGAATGTTTTCAGCCACCATGTGGATCTTGGGAATCAAACTCTGGTATTCCGCAAGAGCAGCAAGTGCCCTTAACCACTGAGTCATCCACCTCTCCAGCCCCATGGATTGCATCTTAACGTAGACTCTCTTGAAACAAAACACCCACTGCCTATGTGCTGGATCTAGATAGATGCACGGATGGATATTTGCTTGTTTGCTTGAGACAGGGTCTCACTGTGCAGCCCTAACTGGCCTGGAAATCACTCCGTAGGTCAACATGGCCTCAAACTCACAACAATCTATGCTTCTACAGTACTGGGATTATAGGGGTACCTGGAAACCACCAGGCCCAGTCCTAGACTAGTCTTATTTTGAAGGAATTATTGAATGAAGTGGAAAAGATAACGATATGAATTTTTGGTTCATTATACTTTGTCTCAAGAGACCAGAGACAGGCTAGGCATAGTGGCACACATTTTTAATCCCAGCACTGCAGGCCACACTGGCCTGCATAGTGATTTCCAGACCAACTGGGACATGGGGAGACTCTGTCTCCAAAAGATGAAGTGGGGCGGTGGGTAGGAATAGAAGAAAGGGAGGTGTGGCTGTCCACCCACCCCTCTGATGTCTCAGTCCTTTCTGCCTCGGTGTCTCTGTAGTTCCAGAGTCACAGTGAGCTTGTCTATTTTGCAGGTCTTCTTTGTAATCCGCCTCATCGCTGGCCCTGCTGCCAACTCCCTGCCCCCCATCGTTGATCCTGACCCTCTTATTCCCTGTGATCTGATGGATGGTCGAGACGCATTCCTCACCCTTGCAAGGGACAAGCACCTAGAATTCTCTTCACTCCGAAGAGCCCAGTGGTCTACCATGTGCATGCTGGTGGAGCTGCACACACAGAGTCAGGACCGTTTTGTGTACACCTGCAACGAGTGCAAGCACCACGTGGAGACACGCTGGCACTGCACTGTCTGCGAGGTAGGCACCATTTCATGGGAAGGGCAGGGTAGGCCATATTGGTCTCTATTGTCTGAGGAATAGTGCAAAGGTGTTAAATAGGCCGGGCCTCATGCTGGAGTCACAGAGCAGAGATGGAAAGGCTACTTTTGTCGTTTTCTAAAAGGAACTTTTCTAGCCTAAGCAGAATATCTAAAGTGCTTTTGAATGACTTACCTGGCTCTCCTTTTTTCCCCAGGATTATGACCTATGCATCACCTGTTATAACACTAAAAACCATGACCACAAAATGGAGAAACTAGGTCTCGGCTTAGATGATGAGAGCAACAACCAGCAGGCAGCAGCCACCCAGAGCCCAGGAGACTCTCGCCGTCTGAGCATCCAGCGTTGCATCCAGTCTCTGGTCCATGCCTGCCAGTGTCGCAATGCCAACTGCTCCCTGCCTTCCTGCCAGAAGATGAAGAGGGTTGTACAACACACCAAGGGCTGCAAAAGGAAAACCAATGGTGGATGCCCCATCTGCAAGCAGCTCATTGCGCTCTGCTGCTACCATGCCAAGCACTGCCAGGAAAACAAGTGCCCCGTGCCGTTCTGCCTCAACATCAAGCAAAAGCTCCGACAGCAGCAGCTACAGCACCGGCTCCAGCAGGCTCAGATGCTCCGCAGGAGGATGGCCAGCATGCAGCGGACTGGTGTGGCAGGGCAGCAGCAAGGCCTGCCATCCCCAACTCCTGCTACTCCAACCACACCAACTGGCCAGCAGCCAACCACCCCACAGACACCCCAGCCCCAACCCACTGCTCAACCTCAGCCTACCCCTCCCAATAGCATGCCACCCTACTTGCCCAGGACTCAAGCTGCTGGCCCTGTGTCCCAGGGTAAGGCAGCAGGCCAGGTGACCCCACCAACTCCCCCTCAGACTGCTCAGCCCCCCCTTCCAGGGCCCCCACCTGCAGCAGTAGAAATGGCAATGCAAATTCAGAGGGCAGCAGAGACGCAGCGCCAGATGGCCCATGTGCAAATTTTTCAAAGGCCAATCCAACATCAGATGCCCCAAATGACTCCCATGACCCCTATGGGCATGAACCCACCTCCCATGGCCAGAGGTCCCAGTGGGCACTTGGAGCCAGGGATGGGGCCCACAGGAATGCAGCAGCAGCCACCATGGGCACAAGGAGGGTTGCCTCAGCCCCAGCAAATGCAGTCAGGGATGCCAAGGCCAGCCATGATGTCTGTAGCGCAGCATGGTCAGCCCTTGAACATGGCTCCACAACCAGGATTGGGCCAAGTAGGTGTGAGCCCACTCAAACCAGGCACTGTGTCTCAACAAGCCTTACAAAATCTTTTGCGGACTCTCAGGTCTCCCAGCTCTCCCTTACAGCAGCAACAGGTGCTCAGTATCCTTCACGCCAACCCCCAGCTGTTGGCTGCGTTCATCAAACAGCGGGCTGCCAAGTATGCCAACTCTAATCCACAGCCTCTCCCTGGACAGCCTGGCATACCCCAGGGACAGCCAGGGCTGCAGCCGCCCACTATGCCTGGTCAGCAGGGCGTCCACTCCAACCCAGCATTGCAGAACATGAATCCTATGCAGGCGGGTGTCCAGAGAGCTGGCCTGCCCCAGCAGCAGCCCCCACAGCAACTCCAGCCACCCATGGGAGGAATGAGCCCCCAAGCACAGCAGATGAACATGAATCACAACACAATGCCTTCACAGTTCCGAGACCTCCTGAGACGACATCAGATCATGCAGCAGCAGCAGCAGCAGCAGGGAGCAGGGCCAGGAATCGGGCCTGGGATGGCTAACCACAGTCAGTTCCAGCAGCCCCAAGGAGTTGGCTATCCCGCGCAGCAGCAGCAGCAGCAGCAACGAATGCAACATCACATGCAGCAGATGCAGCAAGGGAATATGGGACAGATGGGCCAGCTCCCCCAGGCCTTGGGAGCAGAGGCAGGAGCCAGTTTGCAGGCCTACCAACAGCGACTTCTTCAGCAACAGATGGGGTCGCCTGCTCAGCCCAACCCTATGAGCCCCCAACAGCATATGCTTCCAAATCAGGCCCAGTCTCCACACCTACAAGGCCAGCAGATCCCTAACTCTCTCTCCAATCAAGTGCGCTCTCCCCAGCCTGTCCCTTCTCCACGGCCACAGTCCCAACCCCCACATTCTAGCCCATCCCCAAGGATGCAGCCTCAGCCTTCTCCACACCATGTTTCCCCACAGACCAGTTCCCCACATCCTGGACTGGTAGCTGCCCAAGCCACCAACCCCATGGAACAAGGGCATTTTGCCAGCCCGGACCAGAATTCAATGCTTTCTCAGCTCGCTAGCAATCCAGGCATGGCAAACCTCCACGGTGCAAGCGCCACGGACCTGGGACTGAGCACCGATAACACAGACTTGAATTCAAACCTCTCACAGAGTACACTAGACATACACTAGAGACACCTTGTAGTATTTTGGGAGCAAAAAAATTATTTTCTCTTAACAAGACTTTTTGTACTGAAAACAATTTTTTTGAATCTTTCTTAGCCTAAAAGACAATTTTCCTTGGGACATGTAAGAACTGTGCAGTAGCCGTTTGTGGTTTGAAGCAAACACGCAAGATGAACCTGAGGGATAATAGATTACAAAGAATATATTTTTGTTATGGCTGCTTACCCCAGCCTTTTTTTCCCCTTGTGTGTGTGGTTCAAGTGTGCACTGGGAGGCGGCTGAGGTCTGAAGCCAGCCGGATGCTCCTGCCTTGCACCTCCAATAGGTTTTATTATTTTTTTTAAATTAATGAAAATATGTAATATTAATAGTTATTATTTACTGGTGCAGATGGTTGACATTTTCCCTATTTTCCTCACTTTATGGAAGAATTTAAAAAGAACATTTCTAAACCAGAGGACAAAAGGGGTTAATGTTACTTAAAATTACATTCTATATATATATATATATATATATAAATATATATAAATTATAATTAAATACCAATTTTTTTCTCTGGGTGCAAAGATGTTCATTCTTTTAAAAATGTTTAAGAAAAGAAAAAAAAAAAACTCTCCTTTCCCCTCAAGTCAACTTTTGTGCTCCAGAAAATTTTCTATTCTGTAAGTCTGAGCGTAAAACTTCAAGTATTAAGATAATTTGTACATGTAGAGAGAAAAATGACTTTTTCAAAATATACAGGGGCAGCTGCCAAATTGATGTATTATATATTGTGGTTTCTGTTTCTTGAAAGAATTTTTTTCGTTATTTTTACATCTAACAAAGGAAAAAAATCTAAAAAGAGGGTAAGAAACGATTCCAGTGGGATGATTTCAAGATGCGAGTGTCCCTGGGGTTTCTTTGCTTGCTTTCTTCCTTACTCTGCCCCCCCCACACACACTTTCTGTAAAACTTGAAAATAGAAAGCAAAAACCCTCAACTGTTGTAAATCATGCAATTAAAATTGATTACTTATAAATATGAACTTTGGATCACTGTATAGACTGTTAAATTTGATTTCTTATTACCTATTGTTAAATAAACTGTGTGAAACAGACAGCTTAGCTTTGTGTGGCTGTTTCAGGGCCCATCTTTGTCTTAGAAAATGCCAATTTAGGGGGCTGGAGAGATGGCTCAGAGGTTAAGAGCACTGGCTGCTATTGCAGAGGACCCAGGTTCAATTTGCAGCACCCACATGACAGCTAACTTCAGTTCCAAGGGATCTGACACCCTCTTCTGACCTCCATGGGCATTGCAGGACATGTGCACTTACACGCATGCAGGCAATGCATAAAAATAATAAATATTGAAAAATATTAATATTGAAAAAAAAAAAAAAAACCTGCTTAAGACTGGGTGGTATAAGCTGGTAGAATGCTTGTCTACCCAGAGATGGCCTACAGTGAGTTCTAGTCCCCTGGCTACATAGTAAAACCCTGTCTCCCAAAGAAGAAGGGGGGAACCTCTTTAATGCCTTTGATACAGAACCTTCTATCTTGTAAAGATGGCGCTTTTTTTTTTTTTTTGTCTTTTCGAGACGGTCTCCCTACCTGGAACTCACCATGTAGACCAGGCTGGCTTCCACCTCACAGAGATCGTCAGGCTTGGCAGCAAGTGCCATTACCACTGAGCTCACCAGCCCAAGGATGACCTTTTGTTTCTGTTTTAACATAGGCTCCCACTGCCCTGGCTGGCCTCAGACTTGCAGTGATCCTCCTGCCTTTGCCACACAGTGGCACCGCTCCTGGCTCAAGCTATTCATTGTACAGTCTCTTCATATGAGGTGGACTTGACATGCTCGCATTCATCAGGGACAACCCCAGAAAATGGATCAAAATCACCTGCCCCAGGTCACTCACCTAGGAGACAACAGCTCCTATCTCTGGGCCAGACCAAACAGTATGCAAATAATGACGCATTCCTGCCCTTGAGCTAGCCAGCTTGGCCCTGGTGTTGATTCCACATGGAACAGGAAAATGCATGTACATGTACAAGGTAAGGACAAAGAAAGGTCTGGGGATATAGCCCAGTTGGAAGAGTGCTCAGAAACACCCTGGATTCATTCTTCAGTATTGCCCCAACGCTCTTTTTATGAGACCCTGTCTTAAGTTTAAGTGGCTGGGCACGCCTTTAATCCCAGCACCCGGGAGGCAGAGGCAGGCGGATCTCTGTGAGTTCAAGGCCAGCCTGGTCTACATAGTGAGTTCCAGAACAGCTGGGGCTACAGGGAGACCCTGTCTCAAAAAGACCAAAAAAATACACAAAAGTTTAAGTGATATAATCTGAGTACTTGGGAGATAGGACCAGAAGGATCAGAAGTTTCTTGTCTCTTGCTAGAGTCAACAAAAGTGTTAGTAGGCCAGCACATCCTTGAGTGTTGCAAAGAATAAGTGGGTTAGAGATCACTAAAAGGTTCCAGAGTCCTGGTATGGTGCTGGGACTACAGGCGTGTGCCACCATGCCCGGCAATGTAAAGGTTTTTAAGATACAGGCTCATTGGGCTGGAGAAACAGCACAGCCATTAAAGGCTCAGGCTCACAACCAAAATGATAAGGTCTCAGGGCTGGAGATGACTCAGCAGTTAAGAGCACTGACAGCTCTCACAGAGGATCCAGGTTTGAGTCCCGGCACCCACGTGACAAACAATCACAACTCCAGTTCCAGGGGATCTGAGATGCATTCTGACCTCTGGGCATTTCACACACAGGTGCACTTACATGCATGCCGACAACATATTCATACACATAAAATAAAAATAAATTTTTTTAAAAAAAAAGGTCTCATGCCTAGCATGGTGGCACACACCTTTAATCCCAGCACTCAGGAGACAGAGGCAGGTGGATCTCTGTGAGTTCAAGGCCAGCCTGGTCTACATAGTGAGTTCCAGGACAGCTGGGGGACCCTGTCTCAAAAAAGAACAAACAAAATAAAAGGTCTCACTATGTAGCCCAGGCTAACATGGAACTCATTATGTAGCCCAGGCTGATCCTTCTATCACAACTTCCTGAGTATGGGCCACTACACCTGGCTTGGTTTTGTTTTTTTTTTTATTACAGTTATTAATTTATATATTTAGCTATTGCATGTGTGCACACCTGCACATGCCTCAGTGGCTGTGTGGAGGTTAGAGTGCAACTTGTAGGAGTTGATTCTCTCCTACCATGTGGGTCCCAGGGATCTAACTCAGGTCTTCAGGCATGGTGATATGCACATTTACATGCTGAGCCATTTCCGTGGCCCTGGTTTTGGTTCTTTTGAGACAGAGTCATTTATATAGCCCAGGTTGGCCTCCAACTCACCTTGTAGTCAAGGATGACATTGCACTCCTGATCCTCCTGCGCTTCCCAAAGGCTGGAATTACAGCGTGAACCATCGTGCTGGTTTCTGTGTTGTGCCTCTTAACCCAACAAGGGTCTAGAACTCGGGGTCTTGCACATGCTGTTCACTGAGCCACACCCCGCTGTCTGTTTCCTTTGGATCTTAGAATGGCTTAGAATGATCTTAGAATGGATCTTAGAATGGCTCATGAGAGTGTAAACTGTGTGGTCCCGGACTTCACTGTTCTGTCAGCAGCGCCTGGAACATCCTGGACACAGAATGAATCATTTGAATGACCTTGGCTTTCCCTAACTCCCTAGCCACCCCTACCTCATGAGCCTTGTAAGATAATTGTGGGAAGACCAAACAAATGTGAACCTAGCCTGCAACTAACTGATCCAGGGGAGTTATCTATTCATTTTATATGCCTACCATCCTTCCTGGCACACAGGACTGGGTAGGCATTTAAGGTCATCTTTGACCACATTTTGAGTTTTAGTCCAGTGTGAGCTAGAGACCCTGTCTCAAGACAAAAAAAAAAAAAGCCAGGGGTGTGGTGGATGCCTTTAGTCCCAGCACTCAGGAGGAAGAGGCAAGTGGATCTCTGTGAGTTCAAGGCCAGTCTGGTCTACATAATAAGTTCCAGGACAGATGGGGCTACAGGAAGACCCTGTCTCAAAAAGACCAAAAAGATTATTTTTAGAAAAAAATATTTTTTGGGGGGGGGTGGTTGAGACAAGGTCTCCCGGTAGCCGCAGCTGGCCTGGATTCCCTAATGGAAAGTTGGCCTTGAACTCACAGAGCTCTGCCTTCCTCTGCCTCCCGAGTGCTGGGATTAAAGGCATTCGCCACCACTCCCAGCAAGAAATTTTTAGATGTATTTCTTTTTTATTATATGTGTCTGAGTATTTAGTCTATATGTATGTATGTGCACCATGTGTGTGCAGTGCTCATGGAGGCTAGAAGAGGCCCTCAGATCCCCTGGAAGTGGAGTTACAGGCAGTTGTGAGCCTCCAAGTGGGTTTGGGGAGCTGAAACCAGGTCCTCTGCATGAACTGCAATGCTCTTAATCATTGAGATATCTCTCCAGCTCACATTTACTTTAACTTTTTTGTTTTGTTTTTAGAAAGGGTCTCCCTGTAGCCCCAGCTGGCCTGTAACTCACTATGTAGACCAGGCTGGCCTCATTCACAGAGATCTGCCTGCCTCTGCCTCCCAAGTGCTGGGATTAAAGGCGTGAGCTACCACGCTTGCTTAATTTTTTAAATTGACCTAAAACCTTCTTTGACTCTATCATAGGATCCATCTAGCCTCTAAAAGCTTTATATTATGCTGATGTGTGTGGGCATTTGTTTATTGATTGACAGTTTAATGCATTTTTAGTTAAGCCCCTTCTTTTGTTTTGTTTTGTTTTGTTTTGTTTTGGTCTTTTTGAGACAGGGTCTCCCTGTTGCTCCAGCTGTCCTGGAACTCACTATGTGGACCAGGCTGGCCTTGAACTCACAGAGATCCGCCTGCCTCTGCCTCCCGAGTGCTGGGATTAAAGGCGTGCGCCATCACGCCTGGCAAGCCCCTTCTTTATACAAAGAACACTGCAACCTATTGCAGCTAATATCCCCATTACAAATTAAGAGGGAAGTTAGGACTGAAACCATCAACCCTTTTCATTTTCCAAACCATCCTTCTAGCCAGTCTATAAGGGCCTTCAAAGCAGCATCAAGAGCTGCATTGTTAGGCTGGTCATGGTGGCACACGCCTTTAATCCCAGCACTCAGGAGAGGCAGAGACAGGTGGATCTCTGTGAGTTCCAAGCCCAGCCTGGTCTACACAGTGAGTTCCAGGCCAGCTGGGGCTACAGGGAGACCCTGTCACCGAAAAAAAAAAAAAAAAGCAGCTGCAAAGGTGGCTCAGCGGTTAAGAGCACTGACTGATCTTGCAGAGGACCCAAGTTCGAATCTCAGCACCCACATGGAAGTAACAGTCCATAACTCCATTTCAGGGCATCTCACATTCTCTTCTAGACCTCTACAGGCATTGCACAACACCAGTGCACTTACAGACATGCAGGCAATATGCTCATACACATAACAAAAAAATGATGATGGGGGCTGGAGAGATAGCTCAGCGGTTAAGAACACTGGTTGTTCTTGCAGGAGACCCGGGTTTGAATCCCAGCACTCACATGGCAGCTAACAACTGTCTCTAACTCCATTCCCAGGGTATCCGACAGCCTCTTCTGACTTCCATGAGCATTGCACAACACAGGTGCACTTACCTACATGCAGGCAATACACCCATACATATAAAATAAAAATAAATAATTTTTTTAAAAAATGATGATGATGAACTGGAGAGTTGGCTCAGAGGTTAAGAGCACTCACTGCTCTTGCAGAGGACCTCAGTTCGAATCCCAGCACCCACATGGCAGCTAACAACTGTTCTAGGTCCAGTTCCAGGGATCTGATACCCTCTTCTGACCTCCTAGGGCACTGTACCACACAGGTTCACCTACCTATATGCAAGCAATACACTCATACACATAAAATAAAAATAATAAATAAAATATTTTTTAAATGATGATGATGAGTTTGTATGTGTGCAGGGTGTGCATGTGGAGGTCAAAGAACACATTTATGGAGTTGTTTCTCTCCTTACATCTTCATGTGGGCTCCAAGGAGGGAACTTAGGTTGCCAGGCTTCCTCAGCAAGCGCCTTTACCCACTATACCATCTTGCTAGCCCCACCAAGCATGAGGATTTTGAGAGAGCAGGGCATTTATAGCCTACTTAGAGCATAAGAATATTCCAGTTCAGAGGCTGGAGAGATGGCTCAGCAGTTAAGAGCACTGACTGCTCTTGTAGAGGACTCTGGTTCAAATCTCAGCACACACATGGGTGGCTAGCAACCATCTATAACTCCAGTTACAGGGGATCTGATGCCCTCTTCAGACCTCTGAGGGCATTGCACAACACGAGTATACTTGCATACAGGCAGGCAATACACTCATACATGAAAAATAAAAACAATAAATAAAATCCCAGCACTTGGGAGGCAGAAGCAGGCCTGTGAGCTCAAGGCCAGCCTGGTCTACATAGAGAGTTCCAGGCCAGCTGGGGTTACAGGGAGACCGTGTCTCAAAAAGACCAAAAAAAAAAATTTTTTTTTTCATTTTTGTCTAGGTTGGTAGAGCCCCAAGGACAGCTTACATTACTAACTGGAGAGGGTGCAATGCTATACCTGATGATCCTGGCTCAATAGTGGCGGAAGGTGGCTTAAGAACAGTCAGGACTAAACCTCAGTGGATGAACTTGCACTGAGGGACATCGAGGGATACTAACTTCACATGATAGGCCTTGACACAAGTGACAGACTTTATGTATTCCAGTGGTGAGGCTATGGGAGGGTGCGAATGGGGAAGGGGGTATAAAGATGATCAAGACGTTATGTTTGAAATAAACAAAAATTCAATACAAATTAATTTTTAAAAAGAACAGGGAGAGCATCCTTCTAGAGATTGCCATGTTGCCCTGGCAACGCCCTCCCACGTGCACCCAAAGAAAAACTACAAGTCCCAGCAGCGCCCGGGGCGATCCCGCTCCTCCCGGATGAGGGCGGGGCGCGGGCGGCCGCGGGAACCGGCTTTTCCTCCTTCCTGCAGCGTGATTGGTCCGCCGCTCAGGGGCTCTGGCCATTCAGCGCGCTCCGAGCGAGCGGCGAGGTCAATATGGCTTCCTGCACCTGGTGACGGTTGAGGAAACTTGAATTCGGTGTCATGGAGAAGCCGCGCGGCCCTGAGGTAAGAGGAAAGGGGACCCCGACACCTCGCTCGGTGGGCGCCCTCAGGCCTCCTAGCGACGCCCCGCGGGTGGAGGGGTGCAGGGCGGGTAAACAGGCAGCGCGCTCGCGCCCCGCGGGGTTTGGTGTCGTAGCTGCAGTCGGGAGAGGAGCTCGGAAACGCCTCTCTAGCCTGGGGCAGAGCAGCCGGGCTCTGCACTCGCTTCCAGCATCTTTGTCCTGTGGTCCTGTGCTTTAAGGACTGCGAGGCCTGTCATCAGTCAAAGGCGATCCAGAGTCTTTTGCCTGCAGCCTTCACGTGCTTAGTCTCCCAGCACCCTCACAGCCGTCCCCTTCAGGGTTAAGGGCTTAGGGAGATGCTGGAAGTCCCCAGGAAGTTCACACAGCTGGAAGTCAGGAGGTGGGCACCAAGAATGCCAGTCTCGAAAACGGTTCGCTGTACCTACCTGCACCTGACATTAGAATTGTATTTCCATTTTAGGGTGTTTTCTGTTTAGTCGCTGATCTAAAGTACCATAGCTGAAAAGCCCAACAAGGGTAAATTAAAATTCTATGACACAGTGGCAAAGTGGAAAATAATAATAGCTCACCCTTCCTGAGCTGAAGACACAACTAGGATGTCCATGTGTATCTCAGTCTTCATTACACACCTGGAAACGTTTATCTCCAGGGTATTGATAAAGAAGCTAAGGGCAGCAGGATGAAATGGGAATATCTTGCACAAAATCCCAGTTAAGAAGTAATAGAGCCCAGGACTCAAGCCTGGGAAAATCCATTTTGAGAAGCCATACAGTTTGTTTATCTGACTGTGTTTATTTTTATTTTTTGGTCTTTTTGCGCAGGGTCTCCCTGTAGCCCCCAGCTGGCCTGGAGCTTGCTGTATAGACCAGGCTGGCCTCAAACTCACAGAGATCCACCTGCCTCTGCCTCCTGAGTTTTGGGACTAAAGGCATGCAGCACCATGCATAGAGATCAGCAGCCTGCCTCTGCCTCCAGAGTGCTGGGACTAAAGGTGTGTGCCACCATGCCTGGTGCCATACATTGTAAGAATTATTTATTAATAATGTATTTATTTAGTCCCTGTGTGTGAGACCATGCACATGTGGAGGTTTGAACACAGCTTGCAGAAATCAGTTCTCTCCTTCCACTCTGTAGGTTCTGGAGATGGAACTCAAATCATCAGGCTTGGTGACAAGTTCCTTTACCAGCTAAGCCGAATTGCCAGCCCATTTCCCAAATCGTAGCAAATAGTGGTATATCCTCATTTTGTGGAAACTGAGGCACTGGCAGATTGACTTGCGGTGGGTCATATAGTTAGGGACATACTAGAGTTGGTGTTTGAGTCCTGGACCAAAGCCCCAGGCTTGTTGATGTGCTTTTCTACTATAAGCTAGGTAGGTTTTTAATGTATTATCTCATTTACACTTCACATTGTGCAAGCCAACACGTAAATAAATGAGAAAACAGTCCCACAGACGTTAAATGATGATTTGATTTGCCCAAGGATCAGTTACTCAGTAGGATCAGAGTTGAATTCAAAGCTGCGATACAGACAGGTGTGGTGGTGCAAGCCTTTAGTCCCAGCACGTGGGAGGCAGAGGCAGGTGGATCTCTCTGAGATCCAGGCCAGCCTGATCTAAAAAGTGAGTTCCAGGCCAGATGGGACTACAGGGACCTGTGTCAAACAGATCAAAAAACAAAGCTGTGGTTAATACCGCCATGTTATTAGCTATCTGTGTGTTATCTGATTCAAATCCTCCTTAGAAAAATTAGTTTTCCTGCAGCTTATTCCTTTTTAAGAAAGGACGTGAGTAATTAGGTAACAAGGGACAGTAGGCTAAGCAGCAGTGAGTGCCACACCAGCCTTAAATTTGTACATATGCTGAACAGGGGAGATGAGTGTCAGATACCTCCTGGCCCAGAAAGTCTTTCTGCAGCGCTTAGGACATTTCTCACAGTATTGTTGTTCAGACTTCTTATCCCCAGCATAGTTTTTCAACTTTACAAAGGTGTGAAAGCAATATACAGTACACACTGTACTTTGAAATTTGAATTTTGTTGTTTCCAAGCTGCCAGTGCGTGGTATGATCCTCTCATAGCAAGGTAGAGACAGCAAGCCACAGAGTCCAGTTAGCCATGTGGTCATCAGAGGAACAACCCAGTACCTGTTGTATACTGTTTGAGAAGCTGTGATGTCTGATACGGGTCTCAAATGAACTTAGACTGTGTGAACTTATGACGGGTTTATCAGGATTTAACCCTAACCATATTCTATTTAATTCATCCAGGCATAGTGATACATGCCTTTGGTCCCAGCGCTTGGGAGGCAGAGGCAGGCAGATCTCTGTGACATCTAGGCCAGCTAGGGCTACAGGGAGACTCTGTCTCAAAAATGTTCCTCTCCAAGCCAGGCGTGGTGGTGCATGCCTTTAATCCCAGCACTCAGGAGGCAGAGGCAGGCGGATCTCTGTGAGTTCAAGGCCAGCCTGGTCTGCGTAGTGAGTTCTAGGACAGCTGGGGCTACAGGGAGACCCTGTCTCAAAAAGACAAAAAAATGTTCCCCTCCAAAAGAAAATCATCCATGGAACTAGAGAGATGGCTCAGTGGTTAAGAATGTGTGCTGCTGGGGCTACAGAGAAGGTCCAGGGGTTAAGAGCATGGCTGCTCTTGCAGAGGACCTGGGTTTGAATCCTAGCACCCACATGGTGGCTAACAACTGTCTATAACTCCAGTTCCAGGGGATCTGACACCCTCTTCTGACCTTGGGCATTGCATGACAAGGGTGCACTTACATAATTGCAGGCAATACACTCATACACATAAAATAAAAATAATAAATTTTAAAAAAGGTGTGTGCTGCTGCACTTACTGGGGACTGGAGTTCAGTTCCCAGCACTCATAAGAGGTGGCTCACAACTGCCTGAAACTCCAGCTCCGGGGGGGGGTCCGATGTCTTCTTCTGGCCTCCTCGGGTACCTCCATGAACACACATAAGCATAAATAGTAACACTTAAAAATCTTCAAAACAGCATCTTTTGTAAACCACAGAGGAGCCTAGTGAATTGTCATATGCTGTTCTGTTGCATTGTGGAGATGTGCTAATAGAAGAAACAAGGGTAACTGCAAAGTTTCCAAGAGTGTTGATTTCACAGAAGAACCAGGGGAGGGTTGATAGCAGATTTGCCATTCCTCTACCATGCACTCTAGCCAACCATGCGTCCTGTGCCTGGCCTGTATCATTCTTCCTCTAGGAGACCCCATCTTCAGAACCAATGGAAGAAGAGGAAGATGATGACTTGGAGCTCTTCGGGGGCTATGATAGTTTCCGGAGTTACAACAGCAGTGCAGGCAGCGAGAGCAGCTCCTATCTGGAGGAGTCAAGTGAAGCAGAAAATGAGGATCGAGAAGCAGGGGAGCTGCCCACCTCCCCTCTGCATTTGCTCAGCCCTGGGAACTCACGGTCCTTGGATGGCAGCGGTTCTGAGCCAGGTGCCTTCACAGTGTCCTTGAAGATGGAGAGGAGTCAGGAGGCTGTGGAACAGGGAAATGGACGGACTGGGCAATGTGGGCAGAGCCATCTAGATGTCTAAGGGTCTGGCTGCCAGGGTCATTTGCTCTGTACAGTCTGGTTTCAAAGTACAATTCATTCCACTCATTCTCCCATTTAGTACATGTTAGATGACAGCAACATGGTGCTGACTTTACTTTTAGTGTGAGTAGGCTGGGGGTTTCTGGGTCTGGGTGTGGAGATGAGAAACTTAAAGTAATATAGTACTTTCCTGGAAAGGACAAGCAGTAACTTGTAAGTTAGAAATTGGAGTTGTGGAGGGACATACAGGATAAAGTGACCTCCAGAAGGAGGACGGGGTGGGGTGGAGAGAGGCAGAAGGGTGTGGATCATCTGGAATCCAGTGACTTGAAAGCGGTGATACTTGGGTAGCTGCTTTTTTTTTTTTTTTTTTTTTTTGTCTTTTAGAGACAGGGTCTCCCTGTAGCCCCACCTGTCCTGGAACTCACTATGTAGACCAGGCTGGCCTCAAACTCACAAAGATCTGCTTGCCTCTGCCTCCCAAGTGCAGGGATTAAAGGTGTGCACCACCACGCCCGGCTGACGCTAAACCTTTTAAAGAGTAAAACTCTGCCAGCCTAATCTTTCCATTATCTTTCTCCCTTCTGTCTTCTTCCAACCCTTCTCTGAGAATCTTAGAACCTCAGAACTAGAAGGAACCACTAGGGAGAGCAACCCGGCCGGGGTCTGTGACCTGAGCTGCAGAGTAGCCTGTCCTGGGAGCTGCCAATGTTACTGTGGCCCATCTCATTAAAATCCCAGGCTGCAGCGTTGTGATCCCAGTGTAAACTCAGAGCTTATTTGCTTCCTCTTTACATGAGAAAATAGAGCTATAAGAGTTGAGTGAGGCTGGAGAGATGGCTCAGCAGTTCAGAGCTCTGGCTGCTCCTGCAGAGGACCCAGGTTTAGGTCCCAGCACCCAGAGGGTGGCTAACAGCCATCTGTAACTCGAGTTCCAGGGGTCCGACATCCTCTTCTGACCTCTGTAGGCATTGCACACATGTAGTGCACTTACGTGCAGGCAAAGCACTCATAAAATAAAAATAAATAAAAATTTAAAAAGTTAAGTGACTTTGACGCTTCTCTTAATCATTTTCCTCTAAAACCTGCCAACCTGTTTCCCATCATCCATGTAGATTTCTGATCCCTTTGCCCTGCTGTTGATACGAAGCCAAGGGAAGCCAAGTGTAGCTTAGGTGGATAGATGCAGTGGCATATACTGTAGTCCCAGCTACTGGACAGGCTGGTGCAGGAGGCGTCTTTGAGCCCAGGAGTCTGAGGCCAGCCTGGGCACACAGCAAGGACTCTACAAACTACCTCTCCTCTGATTCTGTCAGCCTTAGTGGGGGCTGGGCCATGTGGTTGATGCTGTGCCCTCGGATTTGAGGCTCCCCTCATTTGATGTAAAGTGGTCATATTTGGGAGTCACATGCTAAGTTCTCTTCCTAGCTGTCTGTGAGATGTGTGGTATCGTGGGCACAAGAGAAGCTTTCTTCTCCAAGACCAAGAGGTTCTGCAGCGTCTCCTGTTCCAGGAGTTATTCCTCCAACTCCAAGAAAGCCAGTATCCTGGCTAGATTACAGGTAAGAGGTTGGCCTTGGGCACCAGGGGGAAACCATCATGTGCCTGGAGGCAGAGGGTTTAGTGGGCTTGAGGAACTTGGTGCTATCTAGGTCATTTGGTAGTATTTAGGATGTCCTCACACTTTAGGGGACAGAAGTCCACCCTTGGGCCTTGTTGAATTGTAAATTCCTAGAGCTGCTCTCCACTCTTCACCCTCATCCAGAATCTGGTGTTCCCTGCAAGTGCATTTTGTTTTGATTGTTTAGCTTTTTTGGAACCTGCTAGGTAGATCAGGTTGCCCTCAAACATGGATACTCCTGTCTGCCTCCTGAGTGCTGCTGGCTCAGACCTTTAATCTGAGTACTTGAAAGACTGAGCCAGGAGGATAAGGAGTCTGAGGCCAGCCTGAGCTACTAAATGAGACCCTTTCTCAAAAAGCCCTAAATAAATAAGTTTTAATTCTTTTTGGGGGGTTGGGGAGCAGCAGGGTCTCACAACATAGCCCTGGCTGGCCTGGAACTACCTATTCTTAGCCACCAGGCTATTTCATGTCTTCTTGCCCTCCAGGGAAAACCACCTACCAAGAAAGCCAAAGTCCTACACAAGGCAGCCTGGTCTGCCAAAATCGGAGCCTTCCTCCATTCCCAGGGGACAGGACAGCTAGCAGACGGAACACCAACGGGACAAGATGGTGAGAGACCAGAACCCTGGAATGGGAGGCCAGGGTGGGGTTGGCCTTCCCTTGGAGTGAGGACTGCTGCAAAATGGGGGGACCAGGCCCACCATGAATGGTGACCCCTTACCTGCGGAGTGTTGACTTTAGGAAATACCTCAGTGGCCCCGCAGTTCACCCAGCAACCAACAGTTAGCTGCTTTTGTTTCTCTTGCCTTTATCCCCATGACTTCTCTTTCCCTGGTGTGGAGGTCCAGGGTGTGCGGAGCAGATGGTAGGATACGGAATTCGACTTTTCCTTTTTCTAAGATTAGTGATTTCTGAGCAAATTAATGAAGCCCAAAAGCAGCACCCCTTGGATAGTCTGCACTCAGGCTGAAAATTGCTCTCTGCAGGCTGGTGGGTGGCAGGGCCTAGATGGTCTGTGGCTCCTCCTACCCATGGAGATTCAGTGTGGCCAGTGAGAGGGTGAGAGAGAAGGACATTAAACTAGGGGTGTTTTGAATTTCCCTTAATTTGAGAGAAGAGGGTGAGAAGTTTCTCTCTGAAGTTTCTCTCTACTCCACAGCCCTGATTGATAGCCATTGATGGGGCGGGTGTGGTGACTAGAGAAAGGGACTTGTTTCTGTGCCCTACAGGGCCCTCCAGAGTCCAACATGGCTGCTGCTAAGTACCCCATCCCAATCTTCTTTGTGCTCTGCAGCTCTGGTCTTGGGGTTTGACTGGGGGAAGTTCCTGAAGGATCACAGTTACAAGGCTGCTCCTGTTGGCTGCTTTAAACACGTGAGTGCTCTGACAACAAGGGAGGGACAGCCAGAGACAGCGCAGGCTGACAGGCTGACGGCTTTATTGCTTCCCAGCCACTTTGGCAAAGTTGCTTCAGGCTGGACGCATCCTGGTGAAAAGTGGTTTAAGAACAGTGGTTTAACAGTTGTCAAGGTTTAAGCCCAGCTTCACCATTCTCAAAAATCCTCCTGCTAATGCCTGTTAAGAGCTTCTAGCACTGTGCACCACTGCACCTGCTTCCTGAGGTCCCACCTAATATTTACATAGTGGAACCTAGTGCTAGATGACTTTTGGATTGAGTTTGTGGGTGGGGAGGAGTTCTTCTTTACCCTTTATTTTTTGGCTTTTTGAGACAGGGTCTCCCTATAGCCCCAGCTGTCCTGGAACTCACTATGTAGACCAGGCTGGCCTTGAACTCACAGAGAACCGCCTGCCTTTGCCTCTGCGTCCCAAGTGCTGGGATTAAAGGTGTGCACCACCATGCCCGGCTTCTTTACCTTTTTTAATATCTGTATTTTTTCATATCTTAAAAAAATTGTTTGGGTTTTTGTTTTGATATTGTTGTTTTGGTTTTTTTTGAGACATAATATTCCTGGAGCCCCAACTGACCTGGAACTCACTATGTAGACCAGGCTGGCCTCTCTCTCATAGAGATCTGCCTCTCACTCTGTAGCCTTGGCCATCCTGGAACTCACTATAGCTAGAGACCATGCTGACCGTGAACTCAGATAGATCTACTTGCCTCTGCCTCCCAAGTATTGGGACAAAAGGCATGTACCATCACTCCCAGCTTATTTTTTTTAACTTTTAAAAAAATTTTATTTTGGGGCTGGAGAGATGGCTCAGCAGTTAAGAGCACTGACTGCTCTTGCAGATGACCCAGGTTCGATTCCCAGCACCCACATGGCAGCTAACAACCATCTGTAACTCCAGTTCCAGGGGCTCCAACACCCTGTTCTGTCCTTACACATAAAATAAAAATAATAAATAAAATATTTAAAAAAAAATTTTTTTATTTTATTTTATGTGTATCCATGTATTGCCTGCACGTAGGTAAGTGCACCTGTGTTGTGCAATGCCCATGGAGGTCAGAGAGGCTGTTGGATCCCCTGGGACTGGAGTTACAGACAGTTGTCAGCTGCCATGTGGGTGCTGGGATTCAAACCAGGTCTTCTGCAAGAGCAACCAGTGTTCTTAACTGCTGAGCCATATCTCCAGCTCCACACCCAGCTTTTTGTGTGGTTTGTTTTTTGCTTTGTTTCAAGACCGAATTTCACGTATCCCAAGTTAGCCTTTAACTTGCTGTATAACTGAGAATGGCCTGGAACTTCTGCCTCCACCTTCCAAGTGCTGGGATCATAGCCTGTGGTAGTTGATCCTAAAGACTCTTTTTTTCTGGTGCTAGGAACTGCATGCACTCCATAGCACCGAGCCACACACTCAGCCCTTGTCTAAGGGCCTTTCTATACTGAACAACACACATCAACAGGAGACTCCCCGCCAGCTGTTGTTGAGAAAGGAAGGGTTGGGGCCCTGTTTGGATGGGCTTGAGGTCAAGAACTTCATACTCAGGAACTGTAACCTGTGCTGTCCTGCAGGCCAGGAGTCACACCTACCTACAACTGTGTCTTTTCTGTTGTTTTTTGGTTTTGTTTGTTTGTTTTGATACACAGTCTCCTTATAGCCTGTAGCCCTAGGATAACTTTCTCTATAGACCAGGCTGGCCTCGAACTCATGGAGATCCACCTGCCTCTGCCCCTGTACTCTGGGATTAAAGGTGTGCACCAACATGCCTGGCTAAGTTCCAGCATTTTTTTAATAGGGAAATTAGCTCTTATTTCACACCAGTGTCACTGTGTTCTGTTTAGAACCTGCCCTGTGTGCCTAGGCCACACGATGTTTTCCTGTATCTGTGTGCGCCATCTCTGCCTAGGGAAGTAGATGTGCTACTATACAGCTTAGGCCAGGGATGAGGATGAAAGAAGGCAAATCTTCCTAATGGAATATCAAGTTCCCATTGGCACCAAAGCAAGGATTAGGTATTGAGAGGGAAGTCAGCAAGGCAAAGGGAGGACAGCACAGAGGATATGCCAGGGATACCACCAGCTCTGTAGACAAGGGGGTCATAATACCACCCAGGTTGGATGATATTAAAGCTGGTGATATCTGTGCTAGGGTGCTCTGCACAACTGATGCAATCACAGGAATTCAGGCTCACCTAGATATCCCAAGATGAAATGGTTAGGTGATGCCCTGTAACGATGAAAGCTCATATCTGTGTCCTTGGTCCTCTGCCCACTGCCACCTTCCAGCCTGTTTCTGGGCAGTTCATGCTTTGTTTACCTCTCTACCCCTAGTTTCCTGCATATGATATGAGAAGTTGAGGTGCAGAGGACATGAAGGCAGGCCTGAGGCCACTCCTCCTCACCCTCTTAAATGCTCTCGGCACCACACAGGTACCCCTCTATGACCAATGGGAAGATGTCATGAAGGGGATGAAGGTAGAAGTCCTCAACAGTGATGCTGTGCTTCCCAGCCGGGTGTACTGGATCGCCTCTGTCATCCAGGCAGCTGGTAGGTGTTTCTCTGTCCAGGGCAGAGTTTAGAATGTGTCTACAGAGTCATAGGGGGAAATCGATTTCATAAATCAAAACTTCAACCAATGGACTTTCTTTCCTTCACAGAACTGGGAAATTTTGCAAACTGTGGTTTATTCCAGAGATGATGAAGGTGTAGAAAATCTTATCACCATGTCAGAATGTTTTCTAAATAAGCAGCATAGATTTGTTTTGTATGTACATTAGGAAGCTCACCCACTTGAAGGACTTCCTGGAACAGGAAATAGGATGGAAGAGGCTAGAGAAGAGGGAAGGCTGAGAACAGACTTTCCCATCCCACCCTCCTCATGGGGCTCCTTGTCATTCCTTTCAGGGTATCGGGTGCTGCTCCGCTATGAAGGCTTTGAAAATGATGCCAGTCATGACTTCTGGTGCAACCTGGGAACTGTGGATGTCCACCCGATTGGCTGGTGTGCCATCAACAGCAAGATCCTGGTGCCTCCACGGAGTGAGTTGAGAACTTCTTCCTGTCCTAGTTCCTGTCCGGCCCTTGGTAGAAGGGGAGCCTTCTGTCTTAGAACCCACTTACCCGCTTGCTCCCTTCTCTCCTGTTCTAGAAGCCTCTGGGCAGTTCTCAGTTATAGAGCCTGGCTTTGTAAGATGAAGTCATCACTGGCCTAAAGTGGCAGAAATAAATTCTTCAGTCCACTCCTTCAACCTCTGGGTTGGTTGAAGGTGTTGTGAGTCTGTATAACCGGCTTCTTCTGGTGTCTCCACAGCCATCCATGCCAAGTTTACCGACTGGAAGAGCTACCTCATGAAGAGGTTGGTGGGCTCCAGGACACTTCCTGCAGATTTCCACATCAAGGTCTGCAAGAGCTCTTGGACACTCCTAGCTCAGCGCCACCCTTCCCTCCCTTTCCCATTTTTCTGTCCTTCTTGTGATTTGTTGCAGGGGTTTGTTTTTGTTTTTGTGGTTCTAGGGATGGAACCCAGGACTTCCTACGTACTAGGCACTAAGTGATGCTTTCAGCCCTGACTTGCAGTACTTTTCTAAGACCCCTTGTTTGATCTTCAGCAACTCCAGCATTTCTTCTGAACAGTCTGATATTGCCTCAGGGTGGTGGCCACCTGCCTCCCTGCTAGACCCTAGTCTGCCACGTGGATCATGTTTTTGTTCTCCAGATTCTTGCCCTTGGTTCTAGCAGTTTCAGGAATGTTCACTCAGAACTATTCTGTGCTTATAAAAGAGGGTGCTGTGGGCTGGGCATGGTGTTGCATGCCTTTAATCCCAGCACTTGGGAGGCAGAAGCAGGCAGATCTCTCTCAAGTTCAAAGCCAGCCTGGTCTACATAGCAAGATTCAGGCCAGTCAGTGCTATAGTGAAACCCTGTCTCAAAAAAAAAAGAAAAGAAAAAAGGAGGACACCATGGGCTTACAAAGAATAGACTGCCATCCTAGAATCTCTGACCTGGCAGAAAAGAAAATCTTGCACACCAGTAATGATGCAATGATGAGACAGCCTCCATTCTGAACCAGGGCTGTGACTCATAATTACCTACTGGCATTTAACTTTAACTTAGAAAGCTACTTAGTTCTTTAACTTAAGGCATGTGTGTACATACTAACCAATCAAAATTATCAGAGGGTCTACAGAAAGACTCTCCCACCTCTGCAGGCCTCTCATTGTGGGCCCTCCCCTAGAATCGGTCTCCTGGGTCCGGTGCTTATGCTGGTATCCCCATGAGTCTCCCCTTCCCCCACCACATAGGCTTCACAGCAGGGTGCAGGAAGTATAGGCCAATTGCTGCCAAGACCCAGGACCCTCAGTTGACCTGGCCATGTGGTCTCTAAGAGCAGGCATCAAACAGGCTTCCTAGAAAAAGTAGCTTTTGAATTACGCCTTAATGGTCAGGGCGTGGACAGTATAGAAGCCAACTTTGGAAAATAAAGATAGGGTGGAAACTGGGGGCCATCACAGGCCAAGCTGCTGAACACCAGATGGAACAGCTGTGCATCGTGGGCTTTTAAAAAGCAAGTGGAGGAGAGACCCTTCCTAAGGAGTGGTCAGTGCACCGCAAATAAGAATCCCCTGGCTTGTTTGAAAGTGGAGGCTCTTCCCTTGTCAGAACGTGCTGGCTTCCTCTCCTTTGCTATATGTCTCTGTTATCTTTTGCTGTTTTCCATATTCTTCAACAAAGCGAAGCTTGGTCTCCTGTTTTCCCTGTGGTGCCTTGTGAAATTAACAGTAAGTGATTGGAGGCAACTGGTCACTTTCTTAGTCAGCCAGTCCTTGTCTTAGGATGAGGCAAATAGATGATAGTTTGTGGTGTCGACCACTAGGGGTAGCAGGGTGGCCTCTGTTTTGTTTAAATTTATAAGAACAGCATTCATGTGGACAAGTCCACAAGCCTGCACGGACTGCTCCCTGCCTCATCCTGCTTTGCACTCAGGACAAACAGGCAGAAAGATACTGTTCCTGCTCCTGGTTGACAAGATGACCAGGAAAGAAAGAGAAAGTGCTGTGAGAGCAGATGGGGTGGGTATCGAAGAAGCTCTGAAATGAGGGTAGGGAAGACTGAATGGGTTTGTGCAGAAAGCACCAGTGTTTGCTGCCCATAGTATAGGAAGTGTATAGCGTGTTTGTGGTTGTTTTGTTTTTTTTTTGTTTTATGTGTATTAGTGTATTGCCTGCTGTATGTAAGTGCACCTGTGTCATGCAGTGCCTGTAGAGGCCAGAAGAGGGTGTCAGAACCCGAATTCAGCAGCCAGTGCTCTTACACTGAAACATCTCTTCAACTCCATGTTCGAGTTTGGGGTTTTTTTTGTTTTGAGGATTTTATTTGGTTGATTGGTTTTGGTCTTTTTGAGAGAGGGTCTCCTGTAGCCGCAGTTGATGTGGAACTTGCTATGTAGACCAGGCTGGCCTCAAACTCACAGAGATCCACCTGCCTCTGCCTCCCTAGTGCTGGGGCTGAAGGCATGCACCACCATGCCCAGCTTGAACTTTTCTTTTTGTATTACATTTATTTGGGGGAAGGAGAGCTTGTACCACAGTGCATGTGGCATGGATGGAGATCTGAGGACAGCTTGTGGGGATCAGTTCTCTCATTCGTCCATCTGTCACGTGGGTCCTGGGGATGACCTCAGGTCATCAAATTTGACAGCAAGAGCCTTTACCTCCTGAGTCATTTTGCATGCCTAGCCTTGAACTTCTAATCCTTCTGCCTCTACCTCTGGAGTCCTGAGATTACAGGCATGTACCTACCATCACAGCTGGTACACTTCGCCCCAGTGAGGTGTGTATGCACGTATGTATTCACTCATTCATATGAGAAACTGCACTAACTGTGTCTAGTCCTGTGCTGTGCACTGAGAATGTAGAAATCCATCAGTCCACCCTAGCTTCAGCTCTCCTCTGTTATCCTAAACATATAAGGACCTAGAAAGGAATGTGTCCCAAAAGGCCAGGTGGAATAAGTGGCCAAGACTGCAGGCCTCCTGCACTGTGTCACTCTCTACCTGTAGTTGGTGGCAGGATGTATTCCAACCTTTGGGCTTTGGAGCTGCAAGTCTGTCTGGTTAGGATAGCTCTGCCTGTTGGCTGCTTTGTAACCTCTGAGATCTCCCTCTCCTGGCGTTAGAAGTAGCCCTTGGCATCATCACCAGGCCAGGGCTGAGGCTCCGCTCCCTGAGCCAGGTGTACCCTGAAGCTGGAAGAGCCCTATACTCTGTTTCCCACTCTTCCCTGCTACACCCTCACTCAAGCCCCACCACCAGGGCAGGCGTTCATGAACATCTTAGTCCCTGTCCCTGGCTCAGAAGGCATGGATTGCTGTTGAGGGGCTTTGTTTCCTTTTTTTTTGAACAAAAGTCTCTGCACATAGCCTAGGTTGGCCTTGGACTTGCTATGAGCACAGGTAACCCTCAGTCTCCTATGTGCTAGGATTATAGGCATGTACCACCAACACCTGCTGGACTCAAATCTTGCATATGCCATTCACAAAGGGCCAGGAAATAGAGGGAGTGTGAGGTGCCCAGAGTGCAGAGCCTATGGAAAGCCCAGGCTGGAAAGCAGGGCCCAGGACCAGCCCTGGAACTAAGTCTATGGTGGTGGACAACGTCACCCGACCTTTCTTGGTTGCCTGAGTTTCCCTGGTCTGAATTGGATTCCAAGATTCTCATCCTGTGACTAACTGGCTCTGGTGAGACGTGGCAAACCCTGTGAAAGCTGTGTGCCTGCCCTCTGTGCTCACCCTCTGCCTCCTAACTTTGTGTCTGGAGAGTCTAGCTTCCTTGTTCCCTGCTGACATATGGAGCAGCAAGGCCAGAGCCTGCCAGCCAAAGCAGGCCTGTGTCCTGTTGTCGTTGCAGATGGTGGAAAGCATGAAGTACCCCTTCCGGCAGGGCATGCGCCTGGAGGTTGTGGACAAGTCCCAAGTGTCACGGACCCGCATGGCCGTGGTGGACACGGTAATTGGGGGTCGCCTTCGGCTCCTCTATGAGGATGGTGACAGTGATGACGACTTCTGGTGCCACATGTGGAGTCCCCTCATCCACCCAGTGGGTTGGTCACGACGTGTCGGCCATGGCATCAAGATGCCAGGTTAGCAAGCCCCTGACTGGTCTGACTCCAAATTGCTTCCCCAGGGGGTAGTGAAAGCACCTTCCCCGTACCTCATAGCAGTGCAGCAGGGTAGAGCATACCATCACCACTCTGCAAATGACAGTACTGAGTTCACAGGCCAAGTGACTTAACTGAGGTCACTCAGCTCAACATGTAAACAGCATAGTCAAGATTTACCTCCAGTGCTCCTGGCTCAATGCCCCCAGGGCCTGAATGGTCCTCATACACAGCTCCCAGAATCTCCTGGGCTAGCCCTGTCTGCTTTCTCATCTAGGATGGGAAGCTGGGGCACAGCCAAGAGGAAAGGCAGCCTTGCCCCACACTTCTGAGGAAAGTGTGGCAAAGGCCCTAACCTAACTGCACTCCCTTCTCTCCTTCCCTCCCCTGCCATCTCAAGAGAAGCGAAGTGACTCAGGTCATAATCCCACCGTCCGGAAAATCTACTGTGACGCTGTTCCTTACCTGTTCAAGAAGGTGAGGCCCAGCCTGTGGGCTTCTTTTCTCTTGGCCATAACCCATGGTGGGCTGGAGGAACCTGGCTTCTCTTCAGGACTGTTCCTTGACCCCCCCCCCCTTTTTTTTTAAAAGATGTGTTCTGCGTTTCTCAAAATGTGTGGTGCCTTTCTGGAGGGACTAGATTTGAGGCAGGATCTCACTGTGCAGCCCAAGCTTGCTTCTTGGGTTGTCCTCTTCCACAGCCCAGCCCGAGTGTTGAGATTATAGGCCTGCACCACCACACTCAGTGGAACTGTCCCTGTCCCTCCACTTCCTTCCCAGGCCTACAGCATTTGAGGCCTATTTGCCCCTCTTTCTCGTGAGCCTGCCCAGAATTCCCTGCCTCATTCCTTTAAGGTACGAGCTGTCTACACAGAAGGTGGCTGGTTCGAGGAGGGAATGAAGCTAGAGGCCATTGATCCCTTGAATCTGGGCAATATCTGTGTGGCAACCATATGCAAGGTAAGCCTGAGCCAACCTTCCCACCTCCAGCATGGCTTTCTGAGGTGACACATGGTGCAGAGCTTTGCTCTCCTGTTGGGCTCTTGGTACCTGACACTGGCAATTCCTGTTGTACCTGGCTTCTGTGGGGGAGGGAGACTATTCCTGTGCCTTGCTTAGACCCTGCCTGCATTTCAGGGCTTGAGACTGAACACCTAAGCCTGGTCCCGTGTCAAATGCAGGTTCCATACTGTCCCCTCACTGAGGCCTCCTGCCACACCTCATGCCATGTCTCCTTTGCATGTCCAAAGCCTCAACCCGCTCCTTGCTCCTAACATCTGCCATAGGTGCGGCCTGAGGAGCAAACCACGCCAAGGCCTTGCTGGAGGATACTGCTCCATGCCCGGCCACATGCCCCCCACTGAGCGCCCAATGGCAACAAGACAGATGTAGTCCTAGTTGGCATGGTGATGGCCATCCAGTGGAGAGGATACATTATCTCCCAGGTGTACACTCCCAAGTTCTGGTGCTCTGTAGAGCACCTTGTGGTGTTCTTGAGGAATGTGGAACTCAACCAACCAATTGAATCTATCTGCCTTATATTCCCATCATAGCCACCTTACTCTGGAGGAGCTATAAGCTATAGTTGATGATACAGTGGTGTGTTTCCCTATCTATACCTTCCCCTAGACATGTACACACACGCGCATGTGTGTGTGTGTGTGCACGTGCGCACCTGGAAGTCAGAGGAGAGTTTGCTGAACTTGTTTCTCTCCTTCCACCATGTGGGTCCTGGGGATTGAATTCAGATTATGCCTGATGGCAAGTGCTCTTACCTGCTGAGCCATCTCACCGGCCCCTCCCCTAGGTTCTCTTGGATGGTTACCTGATGATCTGTGTGGATGGCGGCCCCTCCACAGATGGCGCAGATTGGTTCTGTTACCATGCCTCCTCCCACGCCATCTTCCCAGCCACCTTCTGCCAAAAGAATGACATTGAGCTCACACCCCCAAAAGGTAAGACCTTGTAGGGTGAGACCAGAAGCCCAGACCCCTGAGGTGCAGAGCCTCGGTGTGAGAGAGATGAGGGTCAGCACAATCCCAAACCACTGAGGTGTGGAGCCTCAGTGTGGGAGAGATGAGGGTCAGCACAATCCCAGACCCCTGAGGTGCGGAGCCTCGGTGCGGGAGAGATGAGGGTCAGCACAATCCCAGACCCCTGAGGTGCGCACAATCCCAGACCCCTGAGGTGCGGAGCCTCGGTGTGGGAGACATGAGGGTCAGCACAGACACCACTAGCTTTTGTACCCTGGGTTGACCCAGCCCTACTGTTGGGGAGCAAAGCTGCTGCCTGTGTCTTAGGGCAGTAAACAACCTGCGCGGCAAGGCTGTGGTCCTGAAGCAGGACAGGGGTGGGTAGGTAGGTAGCTATGGGGACTCCAGGCTGGATCTGATCTGATGTAGCTGCAGGGCTGCCCCCTGACCTACTTCTGCTGTTTCCTTTCTCCCTCCACATGTAAATTTTCTCCTCCAGGGTACGAGACACGGCCTTTTGACTGGGAGACCTATTTGGAGAAGACCAAGTCGAAAGTAGCCCCATCGAGGCTCTTTAACATGGTGAGAGTCCTCCAGCTTGGAGCTAAGGATCTTTGCTCCTTGGGGCTGGTTCTGTCCTGACAGCAGTGGTCATATTCCAGCCTTCTCGAGGCTCTGCTGCTGGGGTCAGCCCCTCCTAGCCTGTGGTGTAGTCCCCTCTCAGAGGAGACTTGGGAAAAAGCTCAGGAGGGCTGCTATCCAAAGGAAGCAATGACCCCTCTGGTGCCAGCCCCTTTCTCACTCCTAGTTTTGCCCCTCCCCGAACCTGGGTGAACCTGCTGGGTCCTGGAACTGGCCAGCTGGGCAACTGCCTTCTTGCCTCAACCAGGATTGCCCCAACCATGGCTTCAAGGTGGGCATGAAGCTGGAGGCCGTGGACCTGATGGAGCCCCGGCTCATCTGTGTGGCCACAGTGAAGCGGGTGGTGCACCGGCTCCTCAGCATCCATTTTGATGGCTGGGACAGCGAGTACGACCAGTGGGTGGACTGCGAATCCCCAGACATCTACCCCGTCGGCTGGTGCGAACTCACCGGCTACCAGCTACAGCCACCTGTGGCCGCAGGTCGGGTCGGGGCCCTCGCAGCTCTGAGGAACTCTTGATTTCTCGCCTGCCTTTTTCCTTCCTGCCAACTGCTCCTCCCCATGCCCAGCTCAGTCCTCTGGTGTGAGATTGAGAAGTCTCCAGGCTGCTCTAAGCAGAGTGCACCCTGCCTCTCACCCCGCTCCTGACCTCTCTGTCTCCCTCTCCCTCTGGCCTGCAGAGCGCCTTCCTTCATCTTGCCCACTCTGTCCTATGCCTGGGCCCTTATGCACCCAGGTAAACCACCCAGTCCCCTTGAGCAGCCCTGGTTGGTGACAAGGGGGGAGGACGGGACAGCTGTTCTCCTGCCTCTCCCCCACCCAATCCTGTTCTCAGTGTCCAACTCTGGCTTCCCTCCTTGGGGTGCCCTATATGTGAGGGCCAAGGGTACCCTGTGCCCTTCTAGAACTCTGTTCTCATCTCTTTTGTTCTTACCTTTCAAACATTAGAACCAACCACACCTCTGAAGGCCAAAGAGTCCACAAAGAAGAAAAAGAAACAGTTCGGGAAGAAGAGTGAGTGAAACCCCAAAGCAGCTCCAGCTCCTGGGCTGTGCCTGCCTCATAGGCCCCTCCTTGCTTCTCCCTGGAACTTTGGCTTCATGGGGACCCTCTGTCTTAGGGGATCTAGAACACAAGAAAGGAATTGAGTCTGGGCTGAGAATTGAGAGAGACAGGGAATCCCATCCCTGTGGCTGGATGACTGAGCCACCTGTGGCTGCCTTCTGAGAAAGGCACAGAGAGAAACGGACACTGGCTTCTAATTCAGCTCTTCCCTCACACCCTCCTGGAACATAGCACAGGCTGTTGTTGCTAGGGTGATAGACTCTACCCTCAGCAGATCTGGAGCCCAGGGAGGGCTCAGCTCAGGGGGCTGCAAGAAGACAGGTAATGACTCCATCCTCAGCTGAAGGCCCAAGAAGGTCAGGAGGTCTTTGCAACAGGGCCACCATGCAGGGAAGAGGGTGTTCTGACATGGGACAGAGCCACAGCAGGGACCATGTCCCTGGCAAGAATAACAGCTTGTAAGATTGTGGGAGGAAGAATCTGGATGGAGGCTTTGCTGCTTCAAACAGTAGAGACTAGGAGCATTACAGGTTAAACCAAACATTGGAAAAGAACGCTGAGTCATAACTGCTCCAGCCTCAGGCACCTGCTGACAAGGGGCTTTCAGAATTGGAGTCCAGGTTCACTGTCCCCGGCATACTGCCTGGCCATGTATGCATGGGACCTAGCCTGGCAGGTTTCGAGTAGATCCAGCGCTAACACTGTTTGACTCTGTTTTTATTCACAGGGAAAAGAATCCCACCAGCCAAGACCCGGCCCCTCAGACAGGGGTCCAAGAAGCCCTTGCTGGAGGATGACCTGCAGGCTTTGGGTGTCTCATCGGAGCTGGTTTCTGATGAGAGTAAGCTGCTGGGCTGGGCTGGGCTGAGGCAGGGCCAGCCTGCTCCATTCTCAGACGCCACCTTTCTCTCTCTCCACCTGGGCACAGAAGAGTAGAGTCAAGTCTGAAGGGAAGGTTCCAGGGACCAAGTTCTTGAACCACTGGGTCTGGAAAACCCGCTAAGCACCCCCACCCAACTCTGAACCAAGCGGAGTCCCTCTGCAGCCAGGTCTCCTGGCTCTCTCTCGCCCTCTCTTCTGCACTTCTGTCCTATCACATGTGCTCGGTAGGGCAGGTGGTGGACTGGCAGTGCTAGGCCTCTGTTACAGCCTTCCTGGCTGCAGTATGCCTGCAGCCTTCTCTCACACATTTTATATTGGGCTTGGGGTGAGGGAGCTTGTGCCATAGCACATGTGTGGAGGTCAGACAACTTCCAAGAATCAGTCCCCTTTCTACCATGTGGGTCTAGGGATCAAGCCCAGGTCATCAGGCTTGGCCACAAATACCTGGGGTCTTGGGCCTTCTCTGTTGAAGCCTCTCGGAGAGTGAGCAAAGGTAGTCATCTGGGCGCCCTGCCACCCCTGAAGGCTCCTTCTGAAGGAAAGCGACTCAGCTGTCTTCATTGTGCCTCCCCACACTCATTCTCTCCTCCGTGCCTCCCCCTAGTTATTGCTGTGTGTGTCAAGGAAGAGCATCAGGACCTCACCTCACCTGACAAGTCACCAGGGCCACAGCTGCCGGTCCCCATCGAGAACATCAAGCAGGAGAGGGAGAACTGAGCCTTCCCTGGGCACTGGCCTGGCCCTAACTGCAGCCAGACCTGATCATGGAGCAGAGGAGGAGCCTGGCTTCTTTACTGCTACACTATGCCCCAACACCACCACCACCACAGTTTGAAGACAGTGCTTTCACATAAATCCTCCTGATAGGACTTTGCAGTGGAGGAGCAGCCTGGTCTAGGACCTACCCAGGTCTGTGACTGGGATTGCCTGAGGCCCAAACTGCAACCTGAGTTCCGAAGCTAGTGCACTTGCCCTGTCTTTCCACAACCACCACCCTTGGCATGGGTAGGTGCTGTTCCTGTTGCACTGGAAAACTGAGTCTGTTTTGTGTGTCTGCCTAAGCAGGTGTTGGGAATAAAATTCTGGAGCAGCTGTGAGCAGGACGGTCCCCTGGCTGACACTGGGTGGTGAGACCAAGCAGAAGGGCTCATGCCTCCTGTGTGGGCACATTGCACCTCCTAGTGCCCTAGGGACCCCACTGTGGCAGGTGGGTGACTTACAAGGTGGCCTTGCTGGAACAGTGGGGGAGACTTACAGGGGCCTATGCCCCCAAGAGGACTTATATTGGGGGGAGACAAGGCTACTTGCTGCCAGGGTGGGTACAGGGTCCAAAAGTAGCTTGGCCCATGCACCATGGGGGCCCCTACCTGAGTCCAACCTGCTCTGGAGCCTAGCATGGATTGGTTCTAATGTTTCATTCCCCTGCCTAGGGCAGGTATGACCTTGACCCAGGGTGTGGCCAGCCTTGCTGAGAAGGCCCTAGCGAGGAGTCCTCAGCTTTCCCCCAGTGGGAAGAATGGGTCTAATAGATGCACAGTTGGCTAGCTTCCTTTAGATTTCCATTGTTGGGGTGGGAGGTTGAGATGGGATCTCTCAGTAGCCCCAGCTGGCCTGTGACTAGCTATATAGACCAGGCTGGCCTTGATCTCACAGAGATCCACCTACTTCTGCTTCCCTAGTGCAGGGATTAAAGGTGTGCTCCCCCCCAAACCTGGCTTTTTTTTTTTCATTTTATGAGTGTACTGCCTTTGTGTATGGAAGTGTACCTGTGTTGTGTAGTGCCCTCTGAGGACAGAAGAGGGCATCAGATCCCCTAGAACTGGAGTTATAGACGGTTAGTCGCCATGTGGGTGCTGGGATTCAAACTTGAATCCTCTGAGAGAGCAGCCAGTGCTCTTAACTGCTGAGCCATTTCTCCAGCCCCTCTATTTAAAGACAAGGTCTCACTATGATGTAGCCCTGTCCTGGCTGGCCTGGAAATTAATATATAGACCAGGCTGGCTTTGAACTCAAGAGATATGCCTGCCTCTGTCTCCCACATGCTGGGATTAAAGGTGTGTGCCATCACACCTTATTTTGATTCTCCCTACTCTAAAACTAGACTCTAGAAGTTCACCTGATATTTACTCGTTTCAGCTTTTGTTTTTCCCTGTTAGATACTCCTGAAACTAGTCATCTGTCTCTCCAACATCCTAGCACCCAGGAGGAAGAAGCTGCAGTTGGCTCTTTCCATTCTACCTTGTTCTGGAGAGGCAGTATGGCCAGTGGGTCCCTGGTCTTAACGACTGCAGCTGTGCTGAGATGTGCTAACTAGCTTTGCTCAGGAACCAGGTGGGGTTCATCCCTGAGATTGGATGTGAGTGACCAGTCATCACAGACTGGGTGTAGGTATCTCTGAGCTGGTCAGAGAGAACTTGGTTTTTCTCCTCTGCTAAAGACGCCAGGCAGCCCCCACCCTGTGCAGAACCAAGGGCCAGAAGGTAGCCTCTGGCACAGCCTGATTTCCTCAAAGGGTAAACAGATTTGGAAGTTAAGACCACAGCAGTGAGGCAGGTTTTAGTTCAGAGAGCTGTGGTTCCCCATCCCATGCTCTGAGAAGAGGTGGTGTGGGCCTGGAGAGGTGGCTCAGCAGTTAGCACATACTGCTCTTGCAGAGGACAAGTTCACCTGCCACCTATCACTTTAAGCTGCAAGGGGATCAGATGTCTCTGGCCTTCATGTGTGCAGGCACACACAAATACACAATTTTTGAATCTTTTTTTTTTTTTTTTTTTTTTTTTTTTTTTTTTAGAAAGGGTTCCCCTGTAGCCCCAGCTGGCCTGGAATTCACTATATAGACCAGGCTGAGATCAGCCCACCCCTGCCTCCGGAGTGCTGGGATTAAAGGTGTGTGCCACCACACCTGGCTATAATTTTAAAATCTTAAGGGGAAAAAAAAGATGTGATGGTGAGTCGGCCTTAGTCCCCAGAACAGGACACTGGGAGGAAGATGGCCTGTACACATCAGCTTTGCTCCCTGTGCCCAGCCCAGCTAAAGAGACTTTATCTCAGCTTCCATAGCAGTTAAGGATCCTTCTGACAGAAGGCTTATATGCCATTTCACTTTTTCCTCCTGAATGAAGAAGCCGTGCCTATAGGTGCCTTAACACTGGACCCCATAACAAAGGACAGCAGAGCTGGAGCACATGTTTGCTGTCATTCCAGCCCTAGCCTAGCCTCCCAGATTCCTCATCCTGTCTGAGACAGCACTTGCTAGAGTTCTACTTGTCAGCTGCACACTGTATTCTGACATGCTGTTTCAGCATGTGTGACCCAGTTACCCACAAAGGGCAGAGCAATAAAGAATGCCCCTGGCATCACCTCAAATGCCTGTCTCTATAACAATGTATGTTCTTTGATGCCCCCTCAGTTTTCCAAGGAGAGCCTGGGGCTTACCTGTCCCTAGTTCCAGCTTGGCACAAGGGTGGGACGTTAGTGTTAGTGGAGAAAGTGCATATAACCTGTGTTGCTGGAGCCTATGGATCAAATTTATGGGGGTTTTGGGGGGGGGTTTTTGAGACAAGTTCTCACTATGTAGCCCAGGTTGACCTTGAACTCATAATCCTGCCTTGGTTTTTGGAGTGATGGGATTATAGACATGAATGAGGCCAGTTTTTTTTGTGTTTTTTTTTATCTTTTTGAAGCAAGGTCTCCCTGTAGCCCCAGCTGTCCTGGAACTCACAGGCCTGCCTCTGCCTCCCAAGTGCTGGGACTACAAGTGTGCACCACCACACCTGGCTGAGGCCAGTAATTTTTGACAGATGGAAATTTGACCTCTTGTATTTTTTTTTTTAACCAAGGCTCAGAGTGAACTTGGACTTGGGTAGGAACTAAAGATCTTGAAATCTCAGCACTTGATTTGCTGGCTGGAATTATTCTAAGCCATCCACACTCCCCACTTCCTCCATCTGAAGCTTTGCCATGACTGTTGCTATGGATTAGACCAAGTCTCAGCACTTCCGGAGGCTGCCCTGCACCACTCAGGATTTTTGGAGATCCAACCTAGACCCTCTGAGGGAAGGAGAGCCTCCTATGCCAGGCCTCCATGTTTTAGATAGCTTATTTTTTTGAGTACTCTTGTGAGGCACATACTGGCTTCATTTTACAGAGGAAAAAGGAAGGGGTGGTAAGCAGGGGAAATGACAGCAATGGGGCTGATTTCAGGTTGCTCTGCCCTGTCATCACCGGTACTGGACACCCTTCACCAGTACTGGGCATTTTCCATGTAACAGACACCAAGCTTGATGGGCCTCCCTGAAAAGTGCAAGGGTATAGCAGGTGTGGTCCAGCCTTCTGCCTTCTGTGAGGCACTGTGCTAGTAACAGCCCTGGAGCTTCTCCCTACATCAGCTTTGGGGCATGTGGATGATGACCTGGACACAGGAGTGCAAACTCTGAAGAGTCAACCTGCAGTCAGCACTTACATACCTAGAAAACATATGGTGGTGTGGGCTGGCCAGATGGTCCAGTGGGTAGAGGTGCTTGCCACCAAGCCTGAGGACCTGAGTTTGATTTCTGGAATCCACATGGAAGGTGGCGAGAACTGACTCAGACCTCCACATTCACACCATGGCATGTGCAACCACACACATATACACAAATTTTTTGAAAAAAAAAAAGGCGGGGGAGGGCGGGGAATGGTGACTTGGGGAAGAGTGTGGGGACCTCTCAGGCTATTTGATCCTTTTTGATGTTTTTGGAGACAAGGTCTCATGTAGCCCAAGCTGACCTCAAACTCTCCTGCCTCCACCTCCCAAGTGTTAGGATTACAAATGTGTGCCACCATACTCAGATCTTGTTGACCAATTCCTAACATGGAAACTTTCCACCTAGTGCAGCACTGAAGTTGTAGGCTACTTTAATGTGACCATTGACATGGGGGAACACTGGGACTGTTGACTAGTGTGGACCTGGAAGAAGGGTGACATCAGTGAGTGTTCATTCACTGTGTGCTTTGGCCACTGTCCCTAGAGCTAGCTTCAGGTCTGGCTTCTAAGGCAGAACTTGCTAACCTGCAGCTTGAGGTCTTTGTGTGTGTGTGTGTGTGTGTGTGTGTGTGTGTGTGTGTGAATGTGGGTGAGCACATGCCACAAATCGTGTAGAAGTCAGAGGACAACCTCAGGACCCAGTCTTTGCCTTCCACCTTGTTCAAAGTGTCTTTTTTTTATTTATTATTCTTATTTTATGTGTATGAGTGTATTGCCTGCATGTAGGTAAGAGCACCCGGGTCGTGCAATGTCCGTGGAGGACTAAAGAGGCTGTTGGATCCCCTCTGCAAGAACAGTGTTCTTAACCTCTGAGCCATCTCTCCAGCCCCTCAAAGTGTCTTTTAAAAAAAATTTTTTTTTTTTTTTGCCTTTTTGAGACAGGATCTCCCTGTAGCCCCAGCTGGCCTGGAACTCACTATGTAGCCCAGACTGGCCTCGAACTCACAAAGATCCGCCTGCCTCTGCCTCCCAAGTGCTGGGATTAAAGGCGTGCACCACCACGCCCCACCAAAATTTTTATTTTATATGCATGAGTGTTCTTACATGTATATATGTGCACCCTGTGCATGCAATGCCCTCAGAGGCCAGAAGAGGGTGTAGGAATCCCCTGGAACTGGAGTTCCAGTTGTTAGCTGCTGTGTAGGTGCTGGAAATTTCAAAAACAAAACAAAAATTAAAAACTCAGGCCCTCTGCAAGAGCAACCAGTGCTCTTAACCCCTAAGCCATTGCTCCACTACCAGGGCCTCTTTTTTTGTTGCTTGCTTTGAGCACTAAGCTAGCTGGCCAGCTTCCCCAGGATTCTGTCTTGGCTTCCCACCTCCCTTTACAAATGTTGGGATTACAGATGCTCATGTTGTATGTCTGGTTTTTATGTGGGTTCCAGGAATTTAAACTCGGGTCCTTATGCTTGTGTGGCAAATGCTTTTACCCACTGAGCCATCTCCCCAGCCTCAACTTGGGGTCTTTGAAAGTATTTTATTTTTTTTTGTTATTTTTATTTTATGTGTATGAGTGTTATGCCTACATGTAGGTGAGTGCACCCCTGTCGTGCAATGCCTGCAGAGGACAGAAGAGGCCATCGGATCCCCTGGAACTGGAGTTAAGGACAGTTGTTAGCTGCCATGTGGGTGCTAGGATTCAAACCCGGGTCTTCTGCAAGAACAACCAGTGTTCTTAACCACTAAGCCATTTCTCCAACCCCCTCAACTTGGGGTCTTTATAGAAATTACTTTTTCCCAACTTAGGAACAGTTATGGGTTAAATTGTTTTCCCAGAAGATATATATGGGGTCTTGAGTTCCCCATAACCCAGAATCTCACCTTTTGGAAATAAGGTCTTCATAGAGGTAATAAAATTAAAATGATGTCATTAGGTTTAGGTTGGACTGCTATCCTTAAAGTGGAACCTTGCGCACTGAGGGAAGATGGTCTGAGGAGACACTGCATAGCACACTAAGAGAGAGGCACACTGGGACCACAGAGAATGCCACAGGCCACCAGTATCCAGAAGCAGTAAGATGGGCTTCCCTCCACTCCAAGTTCCAGAGGACTTGTGACTCTGCCAACACCTTGATTTCCAACTTCAAACCTCCAGAAGTTTTATTTTTCTAGGCAGTTTCTGTTACTTTCTCATGGCAACCCCCAGGGAACTAAAATAAACACTAATTGCCTCAAATTAGAGGGAAGCAGAGCCTTGTCCTACCTTCCCAGTACCTGCTCTCTCTGTTCTCACATCTCTAAGGCCTTGGTCTCTTCTCACTAGGACTCCACACTTGGCTTTCCCTCACATACAGGGGGCTCACCCCACAGCAGTCCATATGCTGCCACCCTTCTCTGATAGTCACAAGATTTTGCCATGAATGACAGCTCTATCTGGGTCTAGACAGTGAATGTCATGTCAAGTCGCTTCCTTTCTCTTCCCCTGGGAGAGCTAGGCCTGTGAGGGAAAGGGTGAGGTCAACAGGGTCCAGCACAAACAGGACTAATTTTTAGGATGCACTGGGATGGGTGTGCTGTGGCTTCTAAGAGAGGAAAAGCCACTATCCCATGGGATGGAAATGCACATAGTCACTTTCTTAGCAAGTAAAGAAAGTGGCATTATGGAGCCATGCAACAGGATCATGGGTCATTTCCCAGCTCTCGAATCACAAACCCAGACCAAGAAAGGTCACGGCTCCCTCATCTCAGTGGCTTTGGGACCCAGCCCTCCCACACAAATGCCAACCTTGTCTGCTCCTCGCTGTCTTCTCCTGGAGGCTGGTGTCTGCTTGGCCTTTCTGACAGTCCAGCCTGGGCAGGCTTCAAAGATAGCAGCAGCAGCTTTCACCTTCTGGCCACGGGCACTGGGAGGGGTGGCACAGGTGGCCCCCACCCGCAGGTTCAGCCCAGTGAGCCACCTGAGGAGGAAAGAGAGCTTGGCGAGCCCACTGTGGAGACAAGTAGATGAGAGTTTTCCAGAGGAATGTGAGAAGAGGGGGGTAGGGTCAAGAACATTGAGGCAGTAAACAGAGGAGCAGGCTCTACTGAGAATCCTCCTTTGGTGGCTCACTAGTAGGTGATCTCCAAATCACTTTAAGTCTCAGATCCCTTCTAGATAAAAGAGGATAAAAATAGTAACAGAGAGGGCTTACCAAGCACCAGACCATCACATCAGTTTATATCTGTTAACTAATATAATTTTCCAGCAGGCACAATGAAGTGGATTGGACTGATCTTATCCTTTTCACAATGGGCAGAGAGAGGTTATGTAGCTTACTTGGAAAAATCTGCTTTGCTTGACTTCCAGTTTTGTTTTGTTTTTTTTTGTCTTTTTGAGCCAGGGTCTTCTTGAAGTCCACTTGTAGACCAGGTTGGCCTAGAACTCACAGAGATCCACCTGCTTCTGCTTCCCAGGTGCTAGGATTAAAGGTGTGCACCACCTCATCCAGCATTAATCTATTATTGTTGAAACATGGTCTCACTCTATCACCTGTGCTACATTGTGTATTTATTAGGTCCCCACTTTATGGATTCAAAGGAATCAAAGCTTAGTCTACCCTGGGTATCCAGGAATAGTAATGACCTGGTAAGGGCTCATTCATGTTTGCCTATGAAGGACCTGCTCAGCCCAGCTAAGCTGCTCAGTGGTGCAGAGCCAAGGTACCTCCAGGGAAATATGTGGACTTGACTGCCAGCAGCTAGTACACCTCTGGCTGGAGGTCCTGGGAGGGGTGACTACCTGTGCAGGGGGAGCAGCTGGCAGTCACAGTGGAAGGGATTACCGCTGAGGTCGATGAGCTCCAGCCGGCTGAGACTGGCCAAGGCAGGCAGAGATGGAAGTTGGTTCTTCTGCAGGTGCAGGCTCTGGAGCGCCGGCCCCAGGCCTAAGAAGGCCCTGGGGGAAATCTGCAAGGAAGCATCAGGCCCTGCTGTGAGCTCCTGCCAAGTGGTATGCCCCGGTCTCAGAGGGAGGAGCTCTATCCTGGCAGAGAGCTGGAAAGCCCAAGGTGGCCCAGGCAGGAAGGGCAGTGTTGTGGTTAAAACCCAGGCTGAGCTCACATCCAAGTCATCCAGTGTCCAGATTCTTTCAGTTATGCCTGAATCCCACCCTTCTAACAGCAAAGCCTCTTAGGGGCTCTCAGTGGCAGCTCAGCTCAGACCCAGATTCCTCATGCCCATGAACAGTCCTCTAGTTGCAGAACCCTGGATTCCAACTGGCCCGAGGCCCACACCTGAACTCACTAAGGGCCGCGGCGAAAATGTCTGGTTTATTTCAGGGTTCCCATGCCCAGCCTGCACCACTTGCTGAGGGAATGCATTCCTTCCGAGGCCTTGTGCTTCCTCTCTGCACCGCACCTAACGCCCACCTGCTCCAGGCCACTGCTATTCAGGAAGAGGTGCTGCAGCGACCGGCCCATAGGCTGGAAGGCCCCATCTTGCAGAGCCCTGAGCGGGTTCCCTGAGAGTTGCAGCTCCAGGAGGCCGGGCAGCCCCTCCAAGGCGCCAGTCGGCACCTGTCGCAGCTGGTTCCGATCAAGGTACAGCTTTTCCAGTTCCCGAGCTGGCCCCAGCGCTCCGGGGGACACCTGGGCGATGCGGTTGCCACTCAGGTAGAGCCAGCGCAAAGCCCGCGCTCCCTCCAGGTCCCCAGGCGCCAGGCGCTCCACCGCATTGTCCTGAAGGTGGAGAGAGAAGAGGCTGGGCAGGGCGCGCAGCGCAGCCCCCGGGACCCGCAGGAAGCGGTTGTGCTCCAGGTACAGGTAGCCAAGGTTGGGGGCTCCTTCTAGGGCCGCCGCGCTGAGGCCTGACAGCTGGTTGTCGGAGAGGTAGAGATAGAGCAGGCGCGGCAGGCCAGCCAGGGCGCCCGGCTCCAGCTCAGCGATGCTGCAGTGCTGCAGGTGCAGCGACACCAGCTGACCCAGGCCAGGGAAGGCGGCGCGGGGCACCGACGCGAAGTGATTCCGCCGCAGGTCCAGCAACTGGGTGTCGTTGGGGAAGCCGCGGGGCACCGCCTGCAGGCCGCGGCCCTCGCAGCTGCTGTGCCGGGTGGCGGAGACGCAGGCACAGGTGGAAGGGCAGGGCGTAGCCGCCGCCTCCTGCTCCGCCGGGGGGCGCGGAGGGGTCCGCAATACGGCAGGCGCGCGCTCCTCCTCGTCCTCCGCCGCCGCGTCTCCGGGGCAGCGCAAGTCAGAGGGCCGCAGGGCATCCAGCGCCTCGCCCCGCAGCCGCCGCGGCCCCCTGCACGCGCCGTCCGAGTGCACCCGCGCGCGCACCAGCCACTCAAGCAGCGGCCGAGCGTGGCAGGAGCACCACAGCGGGTTGCCGTGCAACCGCAGGCGGCGCAGCTGACCCGGGCCCTGCAGCGGGGGCAGGCTGGCTAACTGGTTCCCGCGGAGGTCCAGGCTATGCAGGCGGGGGCAGTGCGCGAAGGCCCGGGGCCCCAGAGCCTGCAAGGCCGCGTGGTCCAGCGCCAGCTCGCGCAAGCCAGGCAGCGCCAGCCCGTCCTCCTCGCCGGTGTAGGTGAGCGGGTTGTGGCCCAGCTCCAGACGCACTAAGCCCCGGGCCTGGGACACGGCAGCCCCCGGCAGGGCCTGCAGCTCGTTGTGCTGCAGGCTGAGGCGGCGCAGGGCGGGCAGGCCGGCCAGGGCCTCGGGTGCCAGCACGCTGAGTGCGTTGTGCGACAGCTGCAGCCAGCGGGTGCGCAGCAGCCCTTGGAAGGCCATGGCGGGCAGGTAGACCAAGGCGTTGTGAGCCAAGTTCAGGGTGGCCAGCGCGCCCAGAGCCCCGAAGGTCCCGGGCCGCAGCTCCTCCAGTAGGTTCCCTTCCAGCTCCAACCGCCGGAGCGAGCCCAGACCGTCCAGCGCCTCCTGGGGCAGCGTGCTCAGGCGGTTGGAGGCCAGGTTGAGGAGGAGCAGGCGGCCCAGGCCGCGGAAGGCGCCCTCGGCCACCAGCTCTACTTGACAGTCCCGCAGGTCCAGATGGGTGAGGTGAGGCAGGTCCTGGAAGGCGGCCGGAGGAATCATCTTCAGCATATTGCCCTGGAGATCCAGCCTCTGGGTCAGCTGGAGGTGGGAGAGGAAAGAGGCTGAGCTGAAGAGGGACTCAGGTCTCTCCTCCCTTACCTGTAACAGCCTTTGTACCCTCACATCTGGGGCCTCTCACCCTGCTGGTCCAGGAAGCCTCTCCAGTCACTGAGCATCCCTCACTGAGGTCTTTGCATTCACTGTGATTGGCTTTCTGTCTCCCTTAACTGCTTGGAGCAGGGAAAGCATCCCATCCTGCCACATTTCCGGGTCCCCACTCCAGGGTCTGTAATGAGCTCAGTATTTATCTTATAGGTCACCTAGTTCATCTCAATCAGTGGAGAGATTTTAAATAGACTGTATTCCTGTTGGTTTTGTTTGGTTTTTGTTCTTGAGATAGGATCTCACTATGTAGCCCCAGTTGGTCTGGAACTCACTATATGTAGACCAGACTGGCCTCAATCTCATGGAGATCTACCTGCCTCTGCCTCCCAGGTGCTGGGATTAAAGCCCTGTGCCACCACACCCAACTGTTATTTTCTTCCCATTTTGGAGATGTGAATACCGAGGCTCAAGGAGCAGTAACTTGCCAATAGGACAGTGGCAGAACCATTGGTGCCAAGCTCAAGGTACTGCCACCCAGGCCCTCTTGCCCCACTGCCAACCCATGCCAATATTCCCACCCTTCTGACCTCAGGGATGTTGTCAGGCACCTCAGTGAGGTTCTGGTACAGGCAGGCAACATGCCGTCTGGAGTTGTCACAGATGCAGGTCTGTGGGCAACGCTGGGCAGCTGCATGCCAGGCTGGACCCATTGCCAACAACAGCAGCAGCAGCAGCAGTAGCATGAAGAGGATGTGTGTGGAGCCCTGGGGCCTGGGAGAGGGAGGAGGGAGGGCTGGCTGGCTGTGCAGGAACCGCAGCACTGCCTCTCAACTGAGCCCCAGCTACAGCACAGCTCCCGCCTCTAAACTCCAAGCCTTCATCCTTTGGGCCCAGAAGAGCGCAGTGTCTTGAACCTCTTCCCTCAAGCCATTTGGGCTGCTTCTATTATCACGGAGGAAACCAAGATGCAGAAAACCACCTGAGAAGTCCTGTCTCGGCCCAGTGGCTCTGTGAGGACCAACTGAATGTGGGAATGGCTCTGGGTTTGAGAAGAGTTTGGCAGGAGGAGGGATGGCCCCAGGCCCAGCCCAGGGCTTAGGGGAGCCTGGGGGGACTAGATGTTGTGGGGGCCTAAGGTCCCTGAAAAGACACTGTCATGGGAAGTAGGCAATACAGGCCTCTGCTGTCCTCTGGGTTTATTTCCTGTCTTTGTCACCTTGGTACCACCTGGCTTACCTGGACTGGGATAGGGGAACTGAGGGCATGGGTTTCAGACAATGCTTTGGACATGTATCTTACCTGTGCACTCCTTCATTGACCCACCCACCATCCATCCACCCTATCCATCTATCTACCCACTTGTCCCTCCCTCCACTGGATCCCTCCACAACTGTACCTACTGCCCATCTCTTATTAGGGGATGGTTGGTGCCACAGTGGTTCCCCCTGGATTCCCTTCCACTCCATCCAGCAGCCAAAGGGAATTTTCCAGAATACAGATGGGATCCTGACACTCATTGGAAACTTTCTAGTATCTAGATATGGCCTTTAGCAAAGTCCTGACTCTGGATGTCTCCAGCAGAATCTGCTCACTCTCTGTGCAAAGGCCTGGAATGGCTGTGGCCTCATCACACAGGCCCAGAGCTCCCT
Organism: Nannospalax galili; assembly: GCF_000622305.1. Lineage (NCBI taxonomy): Eukaryota > Metazoa > Chordata > Mammalia > Rodentia > Spalacidae > Nannospalax > Nannospalax galili. Next base: position 4,724,250 of record NW_008348199.1, on the reverse strand, counting down.
CCTTGCTGCCCACATCACCTCATCTTCCTCCTGTCAGCTTGGGTGACACAGGACCTCCAAGCTGTCTTCCCTAGTGCCTGGCCGATCCCCCCACCACAAGGCCTTCCCCTACTACTGCTCCCAGTAGTATCACTGCCTTTGTTTCCAAGTTCCAGAGTACGCTCCTGTCTTGGAGCTGGTGGCCTTCTCTAGCATCTGTGGTAGGAAGGGGGCCCATCAGGCACATCCCTGAAAGGATGAAGGTCCAGGGCACAGAGAACTGCCAGTGATCCCTCTTCACAAGGCCCCAAAGGACTAACCCACAGGAGTGCACCAGGGCAGCGACATTCCTGTTTCTTCTTTAGGACCTACCTCTGGGAGAGCTCTGGAGTGGCTCAGGCTCAGGAAGGTTCCAAGGCTTCTGTAGCCAGCCTCTCTGAGGCCCAGAGCAAGGCTTTGACTGCATCCACCCAGCTTATCTATAGTTCCCTTGCACCCTCAGGGCCCCAAAACTCACCCCTCCATGCCGACTTGAACTGACAGCCCTGTCTGGAGGCACAGCACAAGGGAAAAGACTAGCAACGGTCCCTGCCTGGATGTGGGTAGGAGCCCCCCTCCTTAGCCCACAGGCCTGGCAGCAGGGACAGGGCTGAATGGGAGGCATTGTCAGCATCAGGGCCAAGATGGGGCTTCCCTGGGCTGTGGGCAGGGGTGGGAGCAGCAGCTGGAGTTACAGGCCGCCTGTCTAGCACAGGCTCAGGAACATGGCCCAAGCCTGAGTCCTTGGACTGCCAGGAGGGAAGGACTATAAGGAGCTAACCTGTGGGTCAGCAATCCCTAGGTTCCCTCCACCTGCCTCTGCCTCCTGATAGCTGGGACTAAAGGAGTGTGCCACCACACCTGGCCAAAACATCATTTTAAACATGCTGAGTGTACAATGGCATTATGGACATCCACAATGCTATGCACCCACCAACATATACTTCCGGAATGTAAGAAAAAATTGCTCCAAACTGTCTAGATGATCCCTCCTCCCCCAAGCCCCTGCTAATCTGTCCTGCTTTCTGTCTGTATGGATTTGTCTACTCTTAAGTACAGGGGAATCATCAGAATTTCATTCCTTCTTATGGCCCATCTTTCCTTGTGTGGATATACCACATTTTGCTCAGTTCATTCTGATGGGCACTGGGTGGTTCCTATCTCTTGACTATAACTCTATTGGGACTAACACTACAAATACTGGTTCATAGATCCGTCTCTATCTCTGCTTTTATTTCTGTTGGGTATACAGCCAGAGGTGAAACTGCCGATGAAGGATAACCCTATGATCAGCAGTTCTAACAGCTTTTTTTTGAGACAGGATCTTCCTGTAGTCCCAGCTGGCCTGGAACTTAAGAGGTCCACCTGCCTCTGGCCGCCAGAATGCTGTGCCACCACAGCTGGCCTAGAAGCCTCAACTTCTGACCAGAGCCACCCACTGATGGCCTGTGGTAAGGCAAAATGGAATCTGCAGTTCTCTGAGGTAAAGCTCTATACACATTAACCCAGGAGAGAATGCAAGTCAGCCCCAGGTGGCCTAAAGGAAGGTTAGCCAGGCTAGAGAACTTTAGACAGGCTCCTCCTCAGCCCAGCTTCTGTCACATACTACCCCACCAGCATCCTACCTGAACCTCAAGGTTCAGTTTAAGTACATCCCTAACACTTGAAGGGTTCTGTCTTCACTGCCCACTGTATGCACAATGGGCTACAAGAGGACGTCCTCACTGCATGGAGGTGCAGGCAGGTAAAAGTGGACCCAGCTTAGTACAGTGGCCCAGAGGGAGATCTCTCTGCCAAGCCTGTTCCACCCTGAGGGGGGTGGGCAGAGAGGAGCAGCCTGCTCAGAGGTGATGCAGGGCCAAGCCCCTCAAATGTCCCACTTTGTGTATGTTAAATATGTGTTTGTGCACATATGTGCATGCAGCCATGCTCGGCTTTTTACATGGACGGTGGCTGGGGACCTTAACTTAGGTCCTTGTGCTCATTCAAGCAGTCTTACCCACTGAGCAACCTCCTGACCCCCAGGTGTCCTACTTTATATAAAAAAAAGCCTCTGGGGCTCTGTGCTACCACAGACGATTTTTATTGATGAAGCTCCCAGGCACAGCCCAGACACACACACAGGGAAAGTCACATAGCCACTAAGGGAAGTCACAGGGCGTTTCTTGCCCAACCCAATCCCCACTACTCGTTCCTGCCCCAGAAAATCCTTAAAGAGCAGCCCACACACAGCGTAGGAATTGGGGACTTGCCCTTCCCTCCCAAGGCTGAAGAACAGGTCTAGGCCTGCCAAGATGCCCTAGGAGCCAGGACAGCCCAGGCAACTCCTACTCCCAGACTATCTGGAGTGGCACCCTGATTGCTCTTCTGGGCCACATGGGTTAGGACCAGAGTTTCACCCTCTGATAGCCTCACAGCCCCACCTGACAGTCTCTGTTCCTTAGACCAAGTGTCCGGCACAGCAGGCATGAACAGTGCAGAGACAGCTGGAGGGAGGGCGGGCTGAGAGGACACTGAGAGCAACTTCCCAGGCTTTGCTGAAGCCCAGGAGTGGAGCAGGAAGGCAAGGTGGGTTGGACCAGCCATCAAGTCCTATAGCCCAGATGGCAGTGAGTTATTTAATAGCAAAGCAGCTTTCAGCCCTTTCCCCTGGCACCAGCACTCCACAGTGGACCACTGCCAGTCCAGCAGGGAGAGCTGAGAACCTGAAATCCTGACAGGGAGCACACACCTACATAAATACCACACCAACACACATAATCGGGACCAGTACGACACATGAGACAAATATTCTCCCTGCCTCTGGTCAGAGTCCTATCCAAGAGGGATGTTGCTGGAGCTCAGTTCATTCAAGTCCCCCGAGGCACTGGTGCAGGCTGAGGGACAAGTGGAAGCTTTGACCCTAGACCTTGTACAGTGTCTGCAGCAGATTGTGGCGGGCAAAGGAGCAGGATTCCAGGGCGCCATTGGGCCTGTGGAGAAGACAGCTCAATTAGGTAACCCCACGTCCAGAAAGGTGGTCTTCCCAACTGGGGCTTGGGGGGCATTTTTGTGTCATACTCTCATATCTACATAGCAAGTCCAGCCAGCTGGGGCTACAAGGAGACCCTGTCTCAAAAAAAAACAAAACAAAAAAAACAACCCACATCACTCACTTGGTCACAAATGCTAGCAACAAGGGTGCCAGGGCCTTGGGGAAGTAGTCCTGCTGCACCACATGATTCAGCACCATCAGAGGTCCATATAGGCTGGGAATAGCCTTGATCTTGTCTTCACTCTGCAAAGCAACAGAATAAAGGTGAGTGAGCGCCAAGGTCACCTGGGGGACCCTGATCCACACCACCCAGGCTGTTGAAAACCCTACACCTGAGACATTGGTGTGAAGGAGACCCAGACTGCAGGGACTGTGTCCTTCCTAGGCCCCACTTCTTACAGCCTCACCTTGAGCAGACCCATGTGGATGAGCAGCCTGGTGAGGAAGGTGTTGGAGTTGAAGGATGAGGAGCTGAAGGCCTTCTTCATGAGGGCATCTGCAGGGGCAGAAATGCAGTGGCAGGAGAGGGCTAGGCACAAGCCAGGGAGCCCCTCCCACACACAGGCAGAGCCCTGACTCCTTGCCCTCTCAAGAGGTGGACAGGACAGGGACAGGAAGTAGACTGGGAGGCAGATGGCAACAAAGCCCAGTTTCCCAGCTCTAACACCTTCCTTATAAAATGGGTGTAGTGTCCCCCTAGCACAGTGGGGACAGCCCAAGGGATCCCTAGAAGTTTCAGATTTAAGGTGACAAACTGATGGGACTATACAGAAGAATTTAGGGCTTATTTCCACAAATGTCTACAGATGGGCGTAGCTATGGAGCCCCCACCCGTCCTCACCTTCTCTCCAGCCTCACTCCCACTGGGGCCCCCACCACAGAGCAACACAGCCTCGGTACACCCATTTAGAACCTCGTGTCTCTACTCTTCCCTCTTCCCATGAACTCTGCCCTCCCTAGGCCTTCGTCTCTCCTCTGCCTAGCCACATCTGGCCCACGCCTGGTGGCGCAAACAGATGTGACAAGGCAGAAGGTGACAGGACTGAACTGGAGGGAACTGAAACTTGGGCAGGGACAGGGTCAAGGCAAGGCCTGGGGAAGATGAAGAGTCTGAGAAGCCTCACAAAGGAAGATGAAAATGTCCTTCATTGGTGACCTCCAAGTTGGGGGAGGGGGCACTGCATGTGAACAGGCCCTTGCATAGGCACAAAAGCTCAGTCCTTACCTGACAGGACATGTACACAGGGCCTTTCCAGATAGGCAGGATCACATCCTGCCTGGCCCAAGTTCTAACTACATATAACCATGCACTTTAGGAAAGGTCTGCTTCTTAAGACGCAGAATACAGTGAAAGCATCCAGGTCGCCAGCCCCCACCAGGCTTCATTACCTATGGCATCCAGCACTGCTGTCCTCACCAAGGCTTCGTCCCTGAACACAGATGCCACCTTCAGGAAGGCCGAGACGACCTTTTCAGGGTCAGAGGTGTCAGTCTGTGAACAAAAGACAATGGCTAGTCACAGGCCAAAGCCACATGGCTCTTGGTAGAGATTAGCTAGAAGAGGACCTGGCAACATGTAGGACTCTGGTGGGTGGGCAAGGACTGGTCCTGACTTGCCCCAGACTGTCCCCTCAAGCCTGGCCCACAGCATGTATGCAGAGTGAATGAGTGGGACAAAGGTCACTGTCCCCAGGCCCAGCCAGTGTCGTTATGTAATCTAACGTGAGAAACCTGCTAGAGGCAGCCATCTTTACTCATAGAAAGGCTCGCTTCTACTTGACTAACAAGGGAGAGATGGGGAAAAATGTTAATTCCAGAAACAGTGCCTCGTTTTCAAGTGTGAGCGCCTCTCTCTGGAATAGAAGCTCATGAGTTCTACTGAGCCAGGAAAATGCAGAACAGTATGAAATGAAAGTAAAGAAGTTTACAGAGCTGGGCGTGGTGGCACACGCCTTTAATCCCAGCAGAGGAGGCAGAGGGGGGTGGATCTCTGTGAGTTCAAGGCCAGCCTGGTCTACATAGTGAGTTCCACGACAGCTGGGATTAAAGACAGCTGACCCTGTCTCAAAAAGACAAAAAAAAAAGTTTACAATATAATTTATCATGAAAATAGACTACAGATAAAACGGGAAATCATTTTGGCTGATGTCTACTAAGCTTCAATGTTCTCATCTATAAGAATAGGACCAGCAAAGATGGCTCAGTGGATAAGGGCACTGTCACCAGCCGGATGGCCTCAGTCCAATCTTTGGAACCTACATGGTGCAAGAAGAGAGCTGACTCCTGCAAACTGCCTTCTAACTTCAACCCCAACCCCACTACACAGACACAAATCCTAAAACAGGATACTTGCCGGGCGTGGAAGCACACGCCTTTGATCCCGGCACTTGGGAGGAAGAGGCAGGTGGATCTTTGTGGGTTCAAGGCCAGCCTGGTCTACATAGTGAGTTCCAGGACAGCTGGGGCTACAGGGAGAACTATGTCTCAAAATAACAAAAAAAAAGTGATAAATAAGAGCAAGGGGCTGGAGTTGGCTCAGCAGTTAAGAGCACTGCTCTGGGAGAGTACCCGGGTTCTGTTCCCAACACCCACATGGTGGCTAAACAACCGTCCATAACTCCAGTTCCAAGGGATCCAACGCCCTCTTCTGGCCTCCAAGGGCATTGCATGACATGGGGGAACCTACATACATGCAGGCAACACACTCATACATCTAAAATAAGGGGGCTGGAGAGATGGCTCCGTAGTTAAGAACACTGGTTGTTCTTGCAGAAAACCTGGGTTCGAATCCCAGCACCCACATAGCAGCTAACAACTGTCCGTAACTCCAGTCCCAGGGGATCCAACAGCCTCTTCTGACCTCCGTGGGCATTGCACGACATGGGTGCACTTACCTATGTGCAGGCAATACACGTATACACATAAAATTTAAAAAATTTGCCAGGCATGGTGGTATATGCCTTTAATCCCAGCACTAGGGAGGCAGAGGCAGGTGGATCCTGTTGAGTTCAAGGCCAGCCTGGTCTACATAGTGAGTTCAGGTCAGCAGGGACTACAGGGAGACCCTGTCTCAAAAAGACAAAAAAATAAAAAATATTAAAAAAATTTTTTAAAAAGAGCAACATGGCCTTCATTTCAGGTTGTCAAAAAGGTTAAATAAAACCATGCTCAAGGCCAGGTGTGGTGGCACACAGCTTCAGACCCAGCACTTGGGAGGTGGGGGCAGGTAAAGCTCTGTAAGTTGAAGGACATCTGATCTACACAGTGAGTTCCAGGCTAGATGGAGACACAGGGAGATGCTATCTCAACATCATGCTCAAAATACACAGCTGAGCACGGTGGTGCACGAAGGGGGCAGAGGCAGTTGGATCTCTAGAAGATCAAGGTCAACCTGGTATATATATGGAGTTTCAGACCAGCTGGGACTACAGGGAAACCTGTGTCAAAAGAAAACGAAACAAATCAGTGCCAATCTCGATCACCATCCCTGAATGTATGAAGCCACCATCAACCATCATGGGAGAATGGCTGAACTCCACAGAAGCCCTGGGAGAAGGATTTGCTCTAGAAGCAGCTACACAGGCAGAGCCCATGGAATATGCATTGTGGATCTTGAGAAAATCCCTAACTCCAGTTTTCACTGTGATATGGCAGGGACCCTTATAGACGGCCAAGCAGGTTCCCAGGGGGATTCCTACTGAAGACTGACTATTCTGCGCCTTAACATATTTGTACTTAAGGGGAGTGAGAGGTCAGAACCCAGGTGACAGAGTCCCCTCCCTGTGTCCTCTATCCCCCTCCTCTGGCAACCTGGAATGGGAGGCATGTACAGGCTGGAGCTGGAAGTGTCCTTACCTGCTGGACTATCAGGACAGAGACCTTGGGTCCAAGGCGCAGCAGCTTCTCTGGGGAGGGGAATGACAGGAAGGTGGAGAAGTCTGTGGGAGGCGGGGAGGACAGCACGGGAGCTGGCTCCTGAGAAACAGGCAACACGGGCTCTGTAGATTCCAAACCCCAGGTTCCTCCACCTGGTGGTGCCTGTTCCCACACAAGAACACCCTCCTAACTGCAGCAGTACTAGTGTCTAGGTCTAGAATGATTTCTCTGACTCAGCAGCAGGTCCCCAAAGGACAGGCTCCCACAGGTGCTGACCCCAGCAGGCTTCTGGTCCTGAAACCACTGGGGGGACAGGCCACCACCTCAGGGTCTTTGCCATGCCAGGGAGTGACTGAAAAGAGAAGTAGCTGGGGTCTAAAGTGATTCCACCAGGAACCAGAGTGTAACCTGGGTTACACTTCAACCAGTTAAACCCAGCCCTAAGTGAGTGTGGGCAGCCCCATGTCGCCACCTGGAACTCTCTGGGAGTTTTGTTTTGGAACCAGAGACACAAAGGAACACTGTGGTGTGGCAGTCCTGATGCTGTCAGGCAAGGACACCGCGTCTGTGCCAGTCCCTGCCGTGATCTTTAAACAGAGGACTTTTTTTTGTGTGTGTGTCTTTTTGACACAGGGTCTCCCTGTAGTTCCAGCTGTCCTGGAACTCACTATGGAGACCAGGCTGGCCTTGAAACTCACAGTGATCCGCTTGCCTCTGCCTCCCAAGTGGTGGGAGTACAGGCGTGCACCACCACACCCGGCTGAAGGACTTTTGAGGATGGATGTCTCACTCTGTAGTCCAGGCTGGCCTGAACTCACTATGTAGCCCAGGGTAACCTCAAACCTGTGAACTCATGGTAATCCTCCTGCCTCACTATCTCAAGTGCTGGGGTTACAGACAGGAACCATCATGCCTAGCTATGCTTAATTCTTTACTGTTGAATTTATGTGTATAAATGATAGCTATGAATGCTATAATCATTTTTACTTTTTTTGTCTTTGAGACAGGGTTTCCCAGCAGCTCCAGCTGGCCTGGAATTCACTATATATAGACCAGGCTGGCCTTGTTCTCACAGAAATCCGCCTGCCTCTGCCTCCTGAGTGCTGGGAGTGCCACCACACCCAGCTTCATTTTATAATTTATATTAAGAACAAACATATCTACACTGGATATATACAAGTATAGGCAGAAGTCTATACTGGAGAGGTTTCCTGAGCACATGCTATCCAAAGCCCTTGTTGGCTACATTTCCCAGTGAGGATCGTTCGAGATTTCAGGGGACCAGGACTCTGATCCCAACAACTGACAACAAACTCACCCCACTGTTAGGGTCCAGAATCTTCCGTGGGGGTGTAGTTGATGCCTCTCCTTGCCCTTGCTGTGCTTCTTCCTCTTCATCTTCCTCCTCCTCCTCCTCTTCCTCCTCCTCCTCCTCTTCCTCCTCCTCTTCTCCTTCCTCCTCGTCCTCATCCTCATCATCTTCCCCCTCATCATCACTGCAGAGAGGAGCTGGATAAAGCCCAGCACCCATGCTGACAGAGGCCTGGCTCTTTGAGCCTGCAGGCTCTAGCCAGGCGCACGAGCACTGCTCTGCTCCCCAGGTAGCACTCATGGTCATCAAAGAGCCTTTCATTTATTTTCAAGCCCTAGGGAAACCACCCATACTCTGAACACAGAAGAACCAGAAATGGTCCCTGTCCCAAGGAGCCCCAGGACTCACATGAAAGCAGATAAAAAGGGGGCTGGCAGGACTCGCCTAGGCTGGGACACCCAAGGCAGTGCCACCTACATCTCACTGACTAGAGGAAAACATGGGGGAAGGGTGTGGTTCCAGTTCTCCTGGACCCTGAGGAAGTTAAGTCCACACCTGCATCCCTGAGGACAGAGTGTCCAAAACTCATGAACGAGGTCCACCTGGAGATGAGGCAGAGATGGTGCTGAGGCAGTGCCCCACGGCTGCCCACCCTCCCCGTGCTCAGCACACCCTAGACATCTCCCTTTCTTTCCAGTCATTCACTGAAGAGCTGAGCCCATCTCCTCAATGCCAGTGCCTTCCACACTGTCACCTGCAGGCCTTGCAGTCCTCCAGACTTGCTGCTTTTGATCAGATCTGACAGCAGCTCATCAGTGGCTCCCCAACTTGCTTAGCTCCTCATGTTCCTTTGTTAAGCACACAGCAGCCTAATTTTTCTGCCTGTGAGTTCTGAACTAGGAATCAGAAACCTTAACACTCATCCTTTTCTAGCAGAGCCTGGCAGGCAGCTGGGGGTAAACCAACAGACTCTGGAAATACAAGGAGAACGAAGAGCAGGCCTGACCCCTGCCACCTGCCCAGAGCGCCCTACCTGAGAGATGCCAGCACTCTGGCCATATTGAAGCCATCTAGCACCTCCTGAAGCTGCTCACAGCCTTCTTCTCCCAGGGCGTTGCCTGATTGGGGAAGGAAAGGGCAGGGCAGTGCCGAGGCCAGCTGGCCGAGGGTGACCCGCCGGCCTATCATCTGACAGGCTGACCCGCCGGCCTACCATTGAGGTCCAGCTTCTCCAGCTCAGCCTTGTCGGCCACGGCCTCAGCCACAACTAGAGCAGCATCTCTCTTGATTTCACAGAATGACAGGTTCAGCTCCTAAAGGCAGAGGAAGGGGTAGAGGCATGTGGGTTTCCCCATGAGCAAGAAAGGAAGCAGGCTTAGTCCACCAGACAGGGCATGGGGTAGGAAGAAAAACACCAAAATAAAAACAATGCCCTGCACCCCATGAATAGTACTTGACACATTTACAAGAAAATCACAAAACTGAAAAGGGCTGAGACCTGGCCAAACCCACCTGTGTTACACCGGACTTCCTATGCCCCAAACCCCATGGGGCAGGAGCCCCAAGCATGGGGCAGCCTAGGCCCAAAATAGACAGTGGAGGGAAATGCCGGCACCTTCAGCTTGGGCAGGCCTCCGTGGACAGCATCTGCAATGGCGATGGCCCCCTTGGAACGCACCAGGCAGTCCCCGAAATTGATCACCTCCACCTGCCGCAAGGTCTTCAGGGTCTGCAAGGAGGAAGCAAGGGTCCCCGGTGATAAAGGGCTCAGTAAGCCTGAGCATGCCACACCTACGTCGTCATCACACCTCTAGCTTCTGCATTCTGTTCTGCGTCTAATCAAGAGCTTTTCATCACCTCCTCGCCACCACCTCCTCATCTGTCTCTGAGGCTCCGGCTAAACCTCTACCACCCTACTGCACCCCATATTACAGACAGCTTGTTCCCTGCAGCACAAATCTAACCTTATCAAATCACAACACCCTAAAACCCTTCCTTCTCTCCTTGTACCTCAGTCATTGCAAACCAGGACTAATCCAGGAAGACTCCCTCCTGAGTCTGTAGGCCTCCCACTGTCGGTCCTTTTCCCCAAAACACCCACCCCTGTCCTCTGTGAGTAGAATCCACCCATCTTCTAATCTTAGCCAGAAACCAAGCTACTGCAGGAGGCCTGTCAAATCTCAAGTCTAATCTGAGCCTCTATTTGAGGCTTGCAACACCTGCTCACCTTTCTATAAGGCTGTCATTACCCAGCCTTAAGTGAGTACAGGCAGCCCTGTGGTTCCACCTGGAACTCTCTAGTTTTATTTTGGAACTGGAGACACAAAGGAACAACTCCAGGCAGCCACTGTGCTCAAGGTCTCCACAAACCTGTCAGCGGAATCGTCCCTCATTGTCAAGGATCTCAAGAGGGGGACCCTGCCCAGGCAAGCCTGCACATGGCACAAACTGGGCATGGGCAAAGGGCTCAACATGTAAGTGCTGAATGAATTAACAAGGAACCAGATAAGACCAGAGCAGCTTCCTGTGCTGCCTGAACAAAACCAGCACCAGCCAGAGGGCCCAGAAGCCACACATGCAGGTAGCAGGAACACTCCAAGCTAAAGACACAGGAACCACATAATATGTAACCCTCATCTGTGACGCTGAGGCCTGTAGGGTACATGACGTGGAGGGGTAGAGAGGTGAGGGCAGAGTAATGCTTGCCAATGAGGCAAAGGCTAGACCCTGCCTCCTGAGCCCCACGTAGCACCTGCCACATCCGCCTCACCTCAGCCATGGCCACAGCGCCCTTCTCAGTGAAGGTGTTGTCATTCAGATTGATGACCCGCAGCAAGGGATTGATGGCGAATGCCTGGGCCAGGGCCGTGACACCAGGGTGGTTGATCCCATTCTGCGGCATGTGGACCTCCTCCAGAGTCCCAATGATCTGCAGGGGCAGGAAAGAGTTGAGGTGTGTCCTGGTGCCAGCAGCCCTGGTGGGCAGGAGCACAAAAGACAAAGTGTTGCCACAAGCGCTGGACAGGGGCTGTCTGTGGGCTCCAGGCCAAGGTCTCAGAGTATGCTTTTAGACATGGCTGCTTCTGACCCAGAGAGGAAGACTAGGGGTCAGAGAGCCTGAGGGACTTCAGGCATACACAGCTCTCAAGTAGATTTCTTAGTTTTGGCCTCCTCTGCATTGTGGGGACCCTAAGCTTTGGTGAGGAGTCAGAGCCATTCTTTACATGGTACAGCTCTACTGGGCCTTTCCTTCTGAGAGCCATCTGTCCTTGCTGCAGTCTCACAGACAGTCCACATCCTTTCTAGAGGGTGAGCAAGGCCTTCAGCTCACGGGCCCACTTTCATCCCGGCCTTCTTGCTATTTCCTCGTTTGTTTCAGAGACTCCAACCCAGGGCCCTGGGCATGCTCCCGTTAGCACAGTCCCACTGGTATTTTCTTGACAGGCTTATTCTCATGCATCCCAGTGTTCTTGGATGCCACCTCTGGATCTCTGGTTTCATCTCCATGGCTGTGACAAAATGCCTTGACCAAAAGCAACTTAAGAAGGAACGAAAGGGCTTTTTGGTTGGGTTATTTTTTTTCTTATAGTTCCAAGTTACAGTCCATTACTTCAGGAAGTGAAGGAGGAACTGAAGCAGCTGGTCAGGTCCCATCTACAGCCACAGCACAGAACAAACACACCCTTGCCTGCTTGCACTTGCTGCTGCTGCTCAGCCCACTTTCTTCACGCACTCTTCAGAGCCCAGCCCATAAAATGCTGCTGCCACATTCAGGGTGGGTCTTCCCATCTCCCTTAATAATCAAGACACTAACCAATGGACATGCCCGCAGGCCAGCCTATCTAGATGAATTTCTCCTTAAGACTCCCTTCCCAGGTATTCTAGGCTGTGTCAAGTTGACGATTAAAAGCTGACCAGCACATCTGGGGAGACTTCTTGGACCCGACTCACCAGGAAGCTGGTGCCCTCAGAGCATCAGTCCTCCCTCATCACTGCGGTCTTCACTTTCTGGAGCAATGAAGCCTACGTTCTTGGCTATACCTCATTAGCCCCAAGCTGTTATGTGTATGAGTGTATTGCCTGCATGTGATTAAGTGTACCTGTGTTGTGCAATGCCTGAGAAGTTCGGAAGACGGTGCCAGCTCACCTAGAACTGGAGTTACAGTTATTACCCGCCATGTGGGTGTCTGGGAACTGAACTCAGGTCCTCTGCAAGAGCAGCCAATTTTCTTAACCGCTGAGTCATCTCTCCAGCCCTGAGGCCCATATCTTCAGGCAGAGCTGAGTACTTCACAAAAAGAAGGTACAGCACTTGTTCAGTAAGTGTGGAACCCTGGCTTTCAACCCAGCACCATAAAAAGCAAACACCCAAAACTCACAAGGAGGCCTTGAAAATGGCTCGGTCAGTAAAGTGCTCGCCTTACAAGCATGAGGACCTGAGTTCCATTCCCAGAACCCATGTGCAATGCCAGACCTGGTGGTGTGTACTTGGAATCCTAGCACCAAACAGACAGAGACAAAAGGATCCCAGGGGCTCACTGGTCAGTCTCTAGCCTCATCAGAGAGCTCCAGGCCACTCAGAGACCCTGTCCAAAAGGAGGTGGATAACAACTTGAAGATGACACCTGAGGTTGTCCTCTGGCCTCCACAAACACACACATGATCACACACCAAACAAACAAACCCAGAAGGTATGTGTGGGTTTGAAACTACACATGATAAGAGCCCCTAAATGCCATACTACCCAAACTTTATAATTTTTCTCTTTATTGAAAGACTTCCTGAATTCTATCCACAGATTGGGGTAGGGTCCACAGATCAAGACCACATTCTAAACAGCTAATCAGAGGACTGGCTGTGCAGGCTGGGGGAAGGGTGTGTCTGAGGATAGTAAGGAGTTCTCCACCAGCCCGAGCAGCTCTCTGTAACAGCCACTCCCAGCAAGGATAGATGATGAGTCCTTACTAGCAGCCTAGCAGACGAAGCACTGTAAGAAGCCTGCCAATGTGGTTGCTGCTCTGGCCTGAGTTTGGCTAATACTGGTAAAATATTGTTTGCCAGGGACCAGAAGGGGACAGAGACCCAAGCCTCCATGCCTGTGGAGACACATTTAGCCCCCACAGCAAGTACACACCACTGGGGCCAACAGTGTCTTGGGCATGGGGACATAAGGGAAGAGACATCAAGGAGGGGAAAAGGTTGGTAAAGAGAGTTGTGAAGACCAGAGTGATGACTTAGTGGATAAAGACTCTTGGTGCATAAACCTATAGATCTGAGTTTGATCTCTGGAACCCATGTAAAGGAGAGAACCACCTCTACACTTACAAAAACAAAATTGTAAAAAAATAAAGAGTCCCGTGAATGGCACCCGGGCCCTTCAGGTGTTCCAGCCTATCTCTGCCTGGGCACGAGGGGCTATGTGGCCATGGCCACGTCTTACTGCCAGGGCATCCCCACCTGCCTGGCTTGAAGCCCCGAGACTTCTCCAAAAGCATTTTAGGGAATTCCTACATTCACTGGGGTGGTGGCTTATGCACCTCTCTAGACATGGATGACAGGAACTGGCCTGTCTCGGGCCTCTCAGCTGAACTCAGGAGCGTCAGCCTGTTACAACCTACTTCTGTATCTGGCACTGCAGGCTGAAAAGAAATGACTTACCCCAAAAGCTTCTGCCAAGGCAGTGGCTCCATCATTCTCCAGGCGGTTTCTGCCAGCCACAAAGACTTTCAGAGCCAGCGGCTTGCCTTGGGCACTAGACTTGCGGTGACACTCAGTTAGAGCTGCAGCCAGGATCTGTGGGGAAAAGCAAGGGGTGTGTGCAGGCCACAGCCAGGTGATCCCACCTGCCTCTGAATGGCTCCTCAGTGTACCACACCTCCACCAGTTTCAGATCAGAGGGCACTGCTCATGCACAATGGTCACCCTCACAGGGGCCCAGTACTCTACAGTTTTGTACTTTCTGCCGTGTCACACCCAGTAGAGGGGATTAGTAGCAGGGAGACTAAGGTCTGCTGAGAGGAGGTGGAGAGATGAATGCCACAGATTGATTTTAAGTCGAATGCAGGCAGTTAGCTACTGTACTACACCATTACAGCCACTGCTGGGTGGGACTAACATGATTGCTACCTTCCAGGGGAAGAAACTCAGGCTAAGAGAGTCAGAAACTTTTTTCAAACAAAACTCATGTTGCTCTTACCTCAGACTTCCAAGTGCCACCACATCAGAAACTTACTATTTTTTATGTTGAGATGGGCTTGCCATGTCATGCTGGCTGATGATCCTCCCACCTCGACCTCCAGAGCAACAGGCAAACAATGGGCGAGAACCCAAACCCTGGAGCTTCTCTCCCATATTGCATATCTGAGGAAGTTCCCTGTCAGGACCTTAGTTGCCCCACACCATCTGAGAGTATTTGTGTTCATGTAATTTTTATTTTGCTTAAGAATAGCCCCAGGGCTGGAGAGATGGCTCCGTGGTTAAGAACACTGAATGTTCTTGCTTAAGACCCAGGTTTAAATCCCACCACCGACATGGCAGCTAACAACTGTCCATAACTCCAGTTCTAGGGGATCCAATGACATTTTCTGACCTCCTCGGGCATTAAACAACACGGGTGCAATTACCTTTGTGCAAGCAATACACACATGCACATAAAATAAAAAATAAAAAAAATAAGCTGGGCGTGGTAGCACACGCCTTTGATCCCAGCACTCGGGAGGGAGAGGCAGGCGGATCTTTGTGAGTTCAAGGCCAGCCTGGTCTACATAGTGAGTTCCAGGACAGCTGGGGCTACAGGGAGACCCTTTCTCAAAAAGACCAAAAATAAATAATAAATAAATAAATAAATAGAATAGTCCCAAAGTGCAAGAAGGATGATGCCAGCAACCTAAATGTCAACAGAAGATATAAACTGCTCTTTCCTAGGGGTGTATGCCACTGTGGAGAGCTTGCCAACACACACAAAGCCCTGGCTTTGACTCCCAGCACCACAGATGAACACAGTGCTTCTCTATGATCCCAGCACTTACGTGGTAGCAGACTGAAGTTCGAGGCCATGTTCAGCCAATTATTGAGGCTGAAGCCAGACTGGGCTACACAAGACCCTGCCTGTCTCATTGGGTGTGGTACACACCTTTAATCCCAGCATTTGGGAGGCAGAGACAGGCAGCTCTCTGTGTGATGGAGGCCAGCCTGGTCTCCATAGGGAGTTCCAGGCCAGCTGTGGCTATAGGGAGACCATGTCCCCCAAAAATGGTCTCACTGGGCATGGTGGTGCACGCCTTTAATCCCAGCACTTGGGAGGCAGAGGCAGGTAGATCTCTGTGAGTTCAAGGCCAGCCTGGTCTGCACAGTGAGTTCCAGGACAGCTAGGGCTACAGGGAGACCCTGTCTCAAAAAGACTAAAAAAAAAAAGAAAATGAACCTGTGGATGAAGGCTCAAATTCTATACCCCTTCCAAACCATCATGTGAACAACTCACCCTACTTCTCTGAACCTAAGTGGGAAAATGGGACAGCACAAGCAACCTCTGAATGTGACACCCCAATCCATCAGTGTTCCATGTCCCTAGCTCTTTCTTACTGTACTCAGAATGTAGACACACAACTGGTTCTGTGTCTCAGCTCTGGGTCTGATGGAGCCTGGACAGACAGCAAGTCTCCCTCAGTACACATTCTGGGAAGAAGCAAACTCCCTTCTGCACTGGCCAGCCTGGCCGGCAGCCTGGGAGTGGGACTCACCGAAAGGCCCTATCCAAGAATAAAGGTCCACGACTGGCCTCCATGAGAAGCACATTTCTCTTTCTGAGCTCTTTCCTCAGCTGTTCTGAGTGACAACAGGTAGAGTATAAGGATATCCCAATCCCAAATTCTGCACGGCAAGCCAGTCAGAGCAGGTTATGCAGCAGTACTGCCTCTGTGTTGCCAAGGCAACTCAAGAACTTGGAATGGTTGCTTAGCAACCTCATCCTCTGGACTCCTTTCCCCACTAGCTGCTGCTTTTGTGGCAGTGCCTTTCTCCTTTGAAAAGTGACAAGTAACAGCACCAGATGGTGGGGCTGGAACATACAGACAGATGTGGACGCAAAGCCCATCTGAGCTGCTGACTCACCTTGCCACCACCAATGCCCATGCCGCAGTTGTTAAGTTTGAGTTCGTGCAGGGTGAAGCAGGCTGAGCTCTTGAGGAGGGCCTCAAAGCCTCGCACGCCATCAGGCCCAAATGCATTGTCACTCAGGTCCAGCTCCACCAGCTGGGCCCCTGCAGTGATGAGTCCCTCTCCTAGTGCGATCTGAAACAGAAAGAGCTCAGGTCAGTCTTAGACACCTGCCAGATGCTACGTCTGTGCTGTGACAGGCCCAGCCCTGCTCACAGGTCATACCTAGGCCAGTGGGGACATGGTAGACACTGGCTTTTTTTTAAAAAAGCGAGTGTATGAGTACATGTGCACACGTACCATGGCAAGCATGTGGAAGCCTGAGAACAATTTTCAAGAACTGGTTCTCTCCTTCCACCAAGGGATTTCTGGACTGAACTACAGTTAAGAGGTTTGTGTGGCAAACACTTTTACCCAAGTCAACTTCTGGACCAGACATAGGCTTTTACAGCAGAGTTTCTGTTTCCACACTGGAAACCCTACACAGAGCTCCTTTCCAATGGTGAGTAGGGCCTAGAGGGAGGAGGGTCTGCAGGAGGCGGCAGTGGACTCAGTGTGGATGAGAGTGAGCCAGTCAACATGAAAGGATTCCCAGCAGCAGAAGCAGGCGCAAGGATGAAGAGTGGGCGAGGAGTCAGGCAGGCAAGAAGCCTGGACCAAGAGCTGTGCCCATGACCCTGAGAGAAAGGTTTTGAGGTAGCTGACAGATAAAGGAGTGTCCCTGGAACCAGAGGACTCCAGTAGGAGTTGGGGGGCGTTGGAAGCCACATCCCCACCTGAGAGTGAGGTAGAAACACAGCCAGATGGGGCTGCCAGTGAGGCAGGAAGTGATGGGGAGAAGAGGAGCCTTCTCATAGAAAGAAATGAATCTGGCGCTAGATGTGCAGCAGAGAGGCCTCACAAATGCTTCCAGGTTTCAGGGTTGTCTGAGCAAGAGGATGCTAAAGTCTCTGCAAACGTGGGGGTCGGGGAGAGAAGATACCTCCAGTGCCCCACCACAAACCCAGGAGAAATGATCAGATATGGCTCTGCCATAGATGGGGATGCGGGGAAGAGAGGCAGGCGGCCTATAGTGGCAACAATTCAAGAGGAGATGAATGGGGCTGGAGAGATGGCTCAGAGGTTAAGAGCACTGACTGCTCTTGCAGAGGACCTGGGTTCGATTTTCAGCACCCACATGGTGGCTATGAACCGTCCTTAACTCCAGTTCCAGGGGAATCCGAAGCCCTCTTCTGACCTCCTCAGCGTTGCATGACACGGGTGCACTCACATACATGTAGGCAATATACTCAGACACATAAAATAAAAAATTTTTTAATGTTTACAAAAAAAAAAAAAATGAGGAGACATCTTACCTTCGCCCATGCCAAAGGGCTGAGGAGGTTTCTACTGTCTTCCTACACTCAATAAACAAAGACATGCATTCAGAATCCTAGCCTCACCTGTCCTGTTTTTATCTCTTAAGGCTGGGAACTCCACCATCTCTCAGAGGGAACAGCCCCACATAGAGGCCATCTCTAGGACCATTAGAGCCCACTGCCCCAGATAACCCAGCTTCCCCTGACTGCAGTTCCTTGAAGGGAGAGTGGTACATAGGCTTCTCTGGAACCCCAGTGCTGACTGCTATAATGTAGGTCTGAGGCCCCAGTAGGACCAAGGCAGCCAGCCTGACAATCAGCACCCCAAACACCTGCATCTTGAGGGCCTGAGGCCTTGTGCTAGGAAGACAGACCTAGTGTGGTTCACTGCCAGCCCTGCACCCTCCCTAAGGCCCAGTCAAATCTAGTTCTGTTCTGTGTGATATCCCTACACACACACTCACACACATGCATGCACGCATGCATGCACATGTGCACTCAGAGGCTGGGAACATGACCCTAGCTAATCTAAGCCTCAGGTACTGGGACCTAGAAGCCACTGCGAGTATCATAGCAAAGGAGCAGTATAGAGGGAGGGAGGGAGGAGCTAGAGAAAGTCACCAGAGGCTGGATGCAGACTGAGGTCATAGGAGGAGGCAGGTCCCCAGGGTGCCGGAAAGTGATGTCAGGAGAGAAAAGGTGGTCATGGAAGGGGAAATGCGATGTGAGAGCAGGGATCTTGGGGCTCCTGGCTCTAAGCAGCACCTCCTCACATCTGAGGCCTGGCCCTGTGGCACCTTCACATTCCACTTTCAAGGCTTGCCTGGATTCTTTTAGCAGTTCAGTCACCTGTGGGGCTGATCTTAAGTCTCCAGATAACAGAGGTGTGAGGGAATGTCTGGGGGTGGCTGATGGGGTGCCTGTGCCTGTTGGGTAGAACGGCTTGTTTCATACCAGAGCTGGTGGGATCTCAGACCGAAGCCTCCCAGTGAACATGTCGCTCCAGTGGCATCGCTGTATGGGAAGAAGGGATGTGTTAGCTGGCTAGAAACCCCAAGGCGGTCCGAATCGAAGTTCTGTGTAAGCAAGCAGTGCCTCACCCACAGGGCTTGCACACCCAGGGCACTACAGGATTTCTTATTTTTAGACCAGTTCTGACTGCAGCTTGGGGGACAGGGAGCCCAAGTGTCCTCTAAGGGAAGCTTCTGGCAGGGGAGGAAAGCTGCATGCTCAAGGAATATCTCTGCTCTGTTCAACCCTCTGGAAGGACATGGGACATGATTCTGGGTGACAGAGGAACAAAGTAAACAGAGAACTCAGCATGGAGAAATACCTCTTTTCGGCCATCTGCCACCTCCTAGGAGACCACCTTCGTTTGGGGCTGATGGGTGCTGCCCACCTCCACTGCTTGCTTGGCATGCCTTTTCTGTTTTGTTGTTTTTGAGTCTCATGTAGCTCAGGCTGGCCTCAAACTTACTCCGTAGCAGAGGCTGGCTATGAACTTCTGATCCTCCTTCTACATCCCAAATACTCGGATTACAGATATGTACTACCTCCCCAGCCACCTCTTGCCTTTTAACAAAGGGAGAACAGAGCTAGGGCTTAGAGCCAGACAGCTTTCCAGTTAGAGAAGTGATGCCTGCCTTGAATTACTTCAAAAAGCTAATTTAATGAAAATGATTTGTAAGTAGCAACAGTAGTAGCCACATAAGCTGGTTGTTATCCAAGCGCTGGCTGCTACAGGAGCCAGCCTTCAGTGGAAGGCAGACGTGCATGGCGGTATTGCTATGACTTTAAACCCAGGCCAGCAGGACAGGGCTTGGCAGGTTCTAGACCCAGGTAAGGGTCATGGCAATGTAAGGGGAAGCTTGTCTTCAACCAGCTCAGGCCTGCTCTGCTGGTAATCTTACCTTCAACTCTGACTTCTTCTCCAAGGCCTTGGCGATGACTCTGGCAGCTTCCACACCTACTGTGTTACCCTCTAAGCGCAAAGCCTCCAGACCGGCAAAGTCTTCAATCTCCTTAATCACATCTTTTGCTGCCCGGAACCAAAGAACAAAACATTAGGCTTTGGAGTCAAGAACAGCTGGGGTAGGGGAGCTCGGCAAGCACCTTAACTGATCCACTTCAAGGGCTCAGTGCAGCACCTGAATGCTAGGCCCTTGCTCAGAGATCCAATAGGAGCACAGCCTAGTGGGGGGCAGAGCTGTGCAGACAGTTCCTCTATGAGCTCAAGAGCGCGCAGACCAATTCACTGGTGGTAATCACTAAGATTGACATTATGAATGACTTTTTTGTTTGTGAGACAGGGTGTCACTATGCGAGCCCTGGCTAGCCTGGAACTCAGAGATCCACCTGCCTCTGCTTTCCAAGTGCTGGGATTAAAGGTGTGCAACCCTATACCCAGCTTTATGAGCTCTTCTTTTATGAAGACAGGGTCTCTTGTAGCCCAGGCTGGCCTCAAACTTACTATATAGTCAAAGCTGACCTTGAAATTCTGCCTCTCCCGCCTGGGTTGGGAGTAGACATGTGCTACCGTGCCTGTGGCCAGAGCCTCTTCTGCAGCTGTCCTAAGCACAAAGACTGAAGTGATCTCTTTGGCCTTTGCAAGCCTCCTTCCAACATAGCCCCATGTAGTATTAGTCAGGAGACTGGCCTCAGAGAGATGATGGCTGTTCAAAGAAATATGTACACAACCCTTAAAAGGGAAAGGGGCAGGGCCGAAGGGAAGGACTCCTTAGAGTATGAGAGTGATTTAAGTACAAACACTAGGCAGTGTTCCCAAAGATTCGTCCTGGAAAGAGTCACCAACACAGTCCATACGGGGAAGGAAATGCAACAAATGGGGAGGGCAGGGTGAGGCCACATGTGAGGCCACATGTAAGGTCACCTGTGCTTGTTCCTCCTGGTGGTTTTCAATCTAAGCAGAGCTCTAAGCACCTAAAAACACCGTTCCTCTCATAACAAGTTAGGGATGGTGTCAATCCCTTAAAGTCTGACCCATCACTGTTAAAAGGCGGTCTGGCGGGGCTCCTCTACAGCCTGTACCACCTCGGAGTCACACATTCGGGATGCTTGCTGACCTACCACGTGAAGCAGAAAGGACGTTCTTTGGTCCTTAAGCGACTTACCAGGAAGAAAAAGGAACCCGTTCTACTCACCAGCGCTATGATCTTGCACTGACCCACTACCAGCAGAAAGCCCTTCAGTCATGCACTCCATAGGACCTCTGCCCTGGGATCCCTACATACACAGCTTTCATAAGCCCACCTTCCTGGTCTCAGTTCCTGTGCTTGCCTCAGGTGGCTCTCCCTGCCCACAACGCCCTCTCTCCTTCAAGGACAATTCGAATACCAGCCCATCCATGAAGACTTCCTGGGCTCCCTAAGCCAAAGTTACCTTTTACTTCTTAGGTCATTTTGGTTCATGTCTCAGAGATCCTCACGTTCTGCCTCCCCAGTAACTCACCCCGTCTCCCCCCAATGTAGGAACTTATCAGAGGCTGGGTTTTCCGATGATCTACAATATTGCTGGTGAAGTGGAAAAGCTAGCTATACAGATTTCAAAGCCAGACAAATTCAGGGTTTTATACAGGTTTTGCCTGCCCTTTTTTTTTTTTTTTTTTTCCAGCAGTGCTGAGCATCAAATTCAGAGCCTTGTACATAGTGGGCAAGTATGCTTATCACAAAGCTACATCCTTAGCCCAAAATAAAGAACTTTAATCCTTCCTCCACTAACGATCATGCCCTCAGGAGAGGTATCACCTCCTCAGTCTCAATTTTCAAGTTGGTAAAATGGGGATAAAGCCTTTCTGTTGGGGTCCTCTGTTATGCAAAGCAGAAGTCTCTTCACGTCCGGATAGCTCACGAGCTCGGAAACCATGTGCTGCAGATTCCTTTCATAGCAGAGTGCCTTCCTGGCATCCTCCCTGACTCTTCTTTTAAAGTGCTCGCCACAAATACATGCCCTCCGGCACAGGAGCTGCCAGGTTTTTAATCAGGCGTTGTCTGATAGCCTGATAGAAGCCCACCGCCCTATGTAAATGAGGCATTCTAAAAGTACCTATCAGCTAAGGCTTCTTCTGCTGTCTCTACACTATAAATAGTCCTAGTTTTACCCCAATAAAGCTGGAGCTGGAACTGAATCGCTGAGATCTGAGCTGAGTCACTTGTCTTGAGCTGTAACACTAAATCCTGTGATTCAGTCTCCCTGGGGGGCGCTATTCCTCTGTCGCCGACTCGCAGACACCCTGGCTTTTGCCGTCCCTCATACGCTTCCCGTGTGGTCCAAGTGGCCAGTGAACCTCACATCCTGAGGAAGGTATACGGGTGAAATAGGGACGGGATCGACTGAGTAGACCTCAGTAGCGGAGGAACTTTCACTGCCTAGGAGTGCGCGCTGGGACCCTGAGAGCCCAGCGCGTGCTCGCCTATACCTTTCCAATGTTTCCTTTCGGGGCTGGAGAGGTGGCTCAGCAGTTAAGAACACTGGCTGTATGCGGGCATGGTGGTGGCATGCCTTTAATCTCAGCACGCGGGAGGCAGCCTCTTCCATCCTCTGTGGGCACTGCACGACACCACATGGGTGCACTTACCCACACACGGGCAACACACACATACACATAAAATAAAAATAGTAAGATTAAAAAAAAAAGCCGGGCATGGTGGCACACACCTTTAATCCCAACACTCAGGGAGGCAGAGGCAGGTGGATCTCTGTGAGTTTAAGGCCAGCCTGGTCTACACAGTGAGTTCCAGGACAGCTGGGGCTACAGGGAGCCCTTGTCTCAAAAAAAACAAAAAAAAAAAGTTTCCTTTCAAAGACAAGGTCTTGACATGTAGCCCAGCCTGGCCTGCCTGTGCCTCCTGAGCACTGAGATTACTGGGGTACACCGTGCCAGGCTGTTACGGGATTAAGAAAAAATATTTTCTATTTTTATTAATTTTTAATATTTTATTATTATGTGTGTGAGTATATAACCTGCATATATGTAAGTGTACTCGTGTTGTGCAATGCCCATGGAGGTCAGAAGAGGGTGTTAGATCCTCTGGAACTAGAGTTATAGATGTTGTTAGCTGCCATGTGGGTGCTGGAAATCAAACCCGGGTTCTGCAAGAGCAGCCAGTGCTCTTGACCTCTGAGGCATCTCTCCAGCCTCCAAACGTTCTAATTTTTATTGATTGTCTGTGTGTGTGTGCGTACTCATATGAAAGAGGATAACTTGTAGGATCCAATCAGTTCTCTCCTTCCACTACGTGGGTCCTAGAGATCGAACTCAGGTCATTAGGCTTAGCAGCAAGTGCCTTTACCCACTGAGTCATCTTGGCAGCCCAACAAATGACATTTAATATTAAATCTGTGTTTACTGAACTAAGTTCTCCCAGATATGATGCAAGACTCAAGAGTCAGACAAGCATGCCAGGTATGGGAGTGCACAAATCCCAGCACACAGGAGGTAGGCGCAAGAGGAACAGGAGTTCAAGGTTATTCTCAGCTACTTGGCCAGTGTCTAGCCAGCCTGGAATTTGTGACACCCTGTCTCAAAAAGTCCAAAGAGAAGATGGGGACGGCATCCAGGAAAGAGTCTGTCAATTTCAGGGCCCTATGGAGAAGTTAGGAATGGGTATTATCGCTGTCCCTAAACCCAAGAAATCCCATGGGGGAGGGGGGCAAGGCTGCCTGCACAGTAGACACTCTGACAAATGCAAACCAGTTTCTTTGGTTAGAACCAGAGTGGAAGAGGCCTGATAAGACTGAAGCTTCATTTCCAGGTGCCAAGAGATCCAAGGTTGTCAGTGCTAGCCAAGATCTGGCCATGGATGGGCATTCAGGGCCCCCATCCATCTCCCAGGGGCATCTGGTTACAAGGATGAGGACTTCCCATGAGAGTGCAACACTGCTGTTTTAATGCAGCTCCACAAGGCCCCAAGCTGTAGAAGCTATTCCTAGACCAGCTGGGACTGGAGGGGGAAGCAGGGATAGGAAGAGTCCAGCTTTCAAATCAGAAGTCAGGGCTGAGACAGGAGCACTAAGCTTCAAGGCTAACCTAGGCTACATAGTGAGACCCTGTGCAAATAAATAAAGTCACATGCATAATATACATAGAAAAAAACAGTAGTCAGGGGCTGAATCTGGGGGTGCCAGTAACTGTGCCCTCACTACCCACCAGCCCCTCCTTCAGGGAGATAAAAGGACAGTGAATATAGGAATTCCAGAAGACAGAAATACCTATGTGTCGTGCGCAAATGACTGCTGAGCTTCACCGTTAAGAGTGGACTGATGACCCTATCTCACGGCCCGGCCAGGACAAACGAGGAAGACAGGGTAACCCAGAAAGGCCGAGCTCCAGTAAAGAAGCCTGGCTTACCTTCTCCTTCACAGCCAGCCCAGGAACTCACCATCTTCTGCAGTATTCAGTTTGAGGCTCTTGCCCTTAAAACTCAGCTGTCCTCCGGCTACTTGGGTTTTGGCCAGGGTCTCTGCCAGTTTGGCAATGTCTTCAGAGGCCATGTTGGTAACGGTGTTGGGATCCCCTGGAGATCTGCAAACTGAGACCACCAAAACTGCATTAAACAGGACTTGCCTAGGAAGCATGAAGTCTGGGACTGATCCCTGGCATAACCCCAAAAGGGGAGTCTCTAGGGGCCCCTGATCAGGGGGTGGGTTAAGACAGAGTATCAGCCACCAGCCCTTGCCATCAAATACCCAAGAGCTAAACCACTGAGAGAAAAGGACACACTATTACAAAGTAACAAATCCAGAAAGGTAGAGAAATGACCACCTCCCGTAAAGTCCTCCTCTGCCAAACTGCCCCAGCAAGGTCAACCAGTGAAAACACATAAAAAAATTGCCCATCTCCTAGGCCTCAGTGAAGGGCAATCAAGTCCCAATGGTAGCTCCAAGAGTCAGTCTACGCCCCCACACACCTGCTGGGTCATCTTGGCAGCACTCTGTTGGGGGGCCCTGCACCTCAAACAGGACGTGGATAGCTATTGGATCCAGGTCATCCATCCCAGGGAATGCCCCACTGCCCACGCTGGCAGGACTTTGGGGAAGGTGACACAAAGGACTAAGGCCACTGCATGTCTGGTTTCACCCCTGGGCACAAGCCACAGTGGCTCCTCGGGTTCCTAGGAGACCAGAGGTATCTACCTCACAAGGGCCACCAACAATTGACCAGTCAGATGAACTCCACTTCCCACTGCGGTCTCCCAACACACTTCTAACACTTTAGTGCAGAGCTCCTCCCCACACATCAAGTGAACAACTACTGCAGGGGACACCAGCAGGGTATCCTCTAATCCGAATCTGACACTATTAGATCACTGGGGAGATAGTGTCAGATCCCATGGTTGCGGGTTCAGTCTACAAGGCTACTCCTCACCTGATGCTAATATGAACCCCAGGGTAGTTTACAGCTACTGGCTATGAACTAGGATTGTCATGACTCTCTCCTTGAGTTCCATTAATTCACTAGAACAGCTCACAGAACTCAAGGAAAATACATTATATACTGGCATGGTATAAAGGATTTGTGGTACGTGTATGTATGATACTAAGGATAGTACCCCAGGCTTCACACATGCCAGGCAATCACTCTACCAACCCCCAATAAAGGCTGGCTTTGAACTCTCAGAGATCCAGAAGTTTTATGCAGGGCACAGTGATGCTCCCACACCAGCCTTTAGTCCCAGCACTCCAGAGGGGAAGGCAGAGGTAGGCAACCCCCAATAAAGGATATGTTAAAGGATACAAACTAATAAAGGATATGTTAAAGGATACAAACGAGCAGTCAGATACAGAGTAAATAGGGCAGGGTATGACAGCATTCTCTCTAGGTCTGCCACTCTCCCAGAACCTCCCCACTCTGAGCTGTCTGGAAGCTTTCCAAACCTTGTCCTTTGGGAGGTTTATGGAGGCTTCATTACATAAGCATGATTAGTTAAATCATAGGTATTACTGATCAACTTTGGAGCCTGGGATACAAGACTAAGATCCCAACCCTCTAATTCTGGTTTGGTTTTTGGTTTTTCTTTTCTTTTTTAATATTTTATTTATTATTTTTATTTTATGTTTACAAAGTGTATTGCCTGCATGTATGTGAATGCACCTGTGTTGTGCAATGCGGAGGAGGTCATAGGTCAGAAGGTTTCAGATTCCCCTGGAACTGGAGTTAAGGACGGTTCGTAGCCGCTGTGTAGGTGCTGGGAATCGAACCCTGCTCTGCAAGAGCAGTCAGTGCTCTTAACCGCTGAGCCCTCTGGTTTGGTTTTTCAAGCCACCAGTCTCTACTCTCCTCATCCTACCTAGGGGGCCTACCAGCCAGCAGCCAGCAGCCAGTAGCCAGCTATTAACATACAAAAGGAGCAAGGATGGTGTAGGCTTTTTATCCCAGTACTGGGGGTGCAGAGGTAGGCAGATCTCACATCTTGTTACAAATTGAGAAGTTTTAAACGGCATGGTGGGCGTGGTGGTGCATGCCTATAGTCCCAGCACTTGGGAGGCAGAGGCAGGCAGGATCTCTGTGAGTTCACGGCCAACCTGGTCTACATAGTGAGCTCCAGGCCAACTGGGGCTACAGGGAGACCCTGCTTCAAAAAGACAAATAAAAAAAAAAAGAATTTGAGAAGTTTTGCAGGACTATGACCTAATTACATATTTCACAGGATCACCAGGGACAGAGCTGCTCCCAGCTTGGAGCTCAATAGGTTGGCAAAATGGACAACTTGGGCTAGGGTGTATGTAGCTCAGTGGTAGAGCACCTACCTGTCTAACATGTAGGAGGCTGTAGACCGCTGAGCACATTGAGGAAGAGAGAGAGAGGGAGAGAAAGGATGGATATGGCAGCTAATCAGGGGTTGCCAAGGACAGTACTGTGACAAACTGCAAGCCGTTCTTCAAGTACCTTCTAAATTCAAGGCCACATGCAGCAATGATCTGGTTAAACATAGGTCAGAGCATTGTCTCCTCTGCAAAGAACTGGGAGGTGTTATTCCAAAGCCCTTCCAATCCCCTGCTCCTCTTTGGACACCAGGCGGCTTTTCCTTATCTTCCCCCAAGCACCCACGTTTCTCTACAGATGAATTATTATCAGGATAAGGCATCAAAGTCAACAAAATACTGCATTAAGCACTATGTACTGAACATTGTTCAAATGCCTGGGTTTGATTCCCAGCACCTACATGGCAGCTAACCTTCAGTAACTCCAGTTCCAGGGGATCTGATGCCTTCTTCTAACCTCCATGGCATTATACAACATGGGTGCTCTTACATACATGCAAGTAATACACTCATACACAGAAAATAAAAATAAATCTTTTTTTTTTTTTTTTTTTTTTTTTTTTTTTTGAGACAGGGTCTCTCTGTAGCCCCAGCTGTCCTGGAACTCACTATGTAGACCAGGCTGACCTTGAACTCACAGAGATCTGCCTGCCTCTGCCTCCCAAGTGCTGGGATTAAAGGCGTATGCCACCACGCCCTGAGCAATAAATCTTTTTTTTACAAGTAAACAGAAGTGGTGGAGGGGCAGATTCCTAGCTAGTATTTGTGAGTCCCTGGATTTGATCCCCACCACAAAAATAAACAAGAATGGCCAGGTGGTGGGGCATTCCTGTAACCCAACACATGGGAGATGAAGCAGAAGGATCTCTTCAGCTACCAAGGGAGTTAGAGGCCAGTCTGGGTTACCCGAGACCCTGTCTCAAAAATACACACACACAAAACCCCATAAACACGTGTAAAGAAGTGCAAGGAAGGTGGTGTTGGCTTTGGGTGGGTGGGGAGGGGTGCACAACTTAAAGTATAATTACCAAATATTCTCAGGAAAGAAATGAAGCCTGAATCATGCAGTATGAGAACACAGCATATGCAAAGGCTCAAGGGAGAAGAGGAACTGCAAAGCTAGAGGGGCTAGTACACAGAGGGGTCAAGAATGAATGGAGGAGAGGCTGGAGAGATGGCTCAGTGGTTAGAGGACCCAGGTTCAGTTCCCAGCAACCATATGGCTAACAACCATCCATAACTACAGTTCCAGGGGACCTGAAGCTCCCTTCTGACCTTCATGGTACTGCACAACACAGGTGCACTTACATAAAAGCAAGACATTTATACACATAAAATAATAAAACATCTTTTTTTTTTTTTTTTTTTGGTGGTCTTTTTGAGACAGGGTCTCTCTGTAGCCCCAGCTGTCCTGGAACTAAGTATACCAGGGTGGCCTTGAACTCACAGAGATCCGCCTGCCTCTGCCTCTCAAGTGCTGGGATTAAAGGCATGCGATACCATGCCTGGCCTATTTATTTATTTTTTGGTCTTTTTGAGACAGGGTCTCCCTGTAGCCCCAGCTGTCCTGGAACTCACTATGTAGACCAGGCTGGCCTTGAACTCACAGAGATCCCAACGTTTTCTGCAGGGCATGGTGGCGGTCCCACACCAGCCTTTAGTCCCAGCACTCTGGAGGCAGGCAGATCTCTGTGAGATGGAGGCCAGCCTGGTCTACATAACAATTTCAGGCCAGTTGGAGCCAGGGAGATCCTGTCTCAAAAAGCTTAAAAAATAATAATAAAATAAAAGAGCTCAAACTTGCTTTGACAAGAACAACACTGTATAAGGCCTGGTATTTAGAAGATGTTCACAGAATGACTATGTCAAGAGTTTAAAAAAAAAAAAAATCTATCTGGAGCGCAACCACTTTACAGTTCTTAGATGGGACAATGTGAGGGTAAAAAAGTGATGGTGGGGGTCCAGGTAGAAGAGGGGCACAGAACTCAGTTGGAAAGGAGGGTAGGCACATTCTCATTCCGGGAACACACATTCACACACATATGCAGACTCATGCACACACACTCGCTCACGCACCCGCACTCACGCGGTCAACCACGCAACTAGCTCCTCGTGCACACACACAGGCACGCACGCTCATACGCGCACACACGCTCGCATGCGCACACACTCAGGCACGCATACACACTCACACACACGCACTCACGCCCTCCTCCATTCACGTTAAAGACCGAGTCGGCAAAGCAAGGTCAGCAGGCCTGCCGCGGAGCAGACACGAGCGGCTCACACACTCGTCCTTAGGAGCACATCCATCCTTCAGCAGAGCGTCAGCAGTGACTCACGCCAACCCCCGGGGCCTCGTCTTCCCGCGTGGGCGTGGGTGGCGGGGCAGGAATCCAGCGCCCACCGGGGGGCGGGAGTCCACCCCGAAAGCCTGGCCACCTCTCACAGCCTCCCGGCCAGCCCGACTCCCATAGCAGACGCCACTGCGCGGAGGGGGTCCGGGGTGCCCTCTCCGGCCTCAGTTTCCCCACCTACGACGCGGGGGCAGCAGGTGCTCGCGGCGCCCCACTCGGGCCTGGGGGCCCCGGCAGGGGACGCGGCCAGCTATGGGGACCCCGACCCACCGTAAACAGGCGGCGCGGCCGCGTGGGGCGACCGGATGGCGCGCGTCCTCTGGGCGCGGACGCCTCGAGGGTCCGCGTGGGGTCCGGTGTGCTCACCGCAGCCGGGTCCGCCGGTCCGTTCTCACTCGCGGAGATCCTTGCCTCTCTCCGTTCCCACGCCACCTGCCCCACGATCCGCGGCAGATGATGGCGGAGGAGGAGGATTTTGAAAGCCGGCAGTTTCTTTCCTGCGATCTGATTTGTTCGAGCCGCAGACGGCTTTTCTCGGACCCCCGCGCGCGGCCTACCGGGTAGGGAAGTCCCGTTCCCTGGCTAGGGCATGGAGGGGCGCGCGGTGCAAACTACAATTCCCATAGAGCATCGCGCTGTCCGCCCGCCCTCTCCGCTTGAGGCTCTTTCTTGCTGAGACGCTACAGGACCGCCACGGCTCGGAGCTCTCAGAAACTACAAATCCTGGCAGGCCGTGCGGCAAGCCTGCCACACCCTTCCGGAAAGGTTTGCGCGCACATTCACGCAACTTTATTGACAAAAGCTGATTCTGCTGAAAGCATGGTGCTGATCTTTTGGGCAATATGTAAGAAGCGATCTTAGATTTTTTTGGCCCATGAAATTGAAATAACATTCCAAGGGTTTTTCTATAATAAAAAAATAGAAATAGCCACTTTGTAGTAAAGAAAACCTGTAGATAGCACCTTAACCATCCTATGGCAACATCGATAACAGGACAAAACTGTCATCCTAACGTCACAACGTGGCGCACTGAAGTGCTTAAAATTAATCAAAGTATGAGTAAAACAAGAGAAACAAAATCTGAGGTCATCTCCCAGAATAGCTGGTCTGTAGCCTTCCAGAATTGTGTGTGCTGTGACAAGTTGAAGAGTTGTTACTGACTGATGGAGATGGGAATGGTTGGTCTGCGAGCAGAGCTCAGTGGTATGTGTATGCACAAGTCCTTGGGTTCATCGCCAACATCGAAAAATAAATAAAATGAAAAAGACATGACAACTAAAGGCAACGCATGGCCTGGATTGCATCTTCCTCCGGGGTAAAGAGATTTTTCGACAAAGGACAATACCAAGGTGCTTAGCAAAATGTGTCTGTGTATTAAAATGATGGTATCAATAGGAACTTTATTTTAATGGTGGTGTGGGTTATGTGATATTGTGAAATAGAGGCCTTTATACTCTCTTTCCTGGCACACTCTCCTAAAGTCCTGGGAAGTCACCCAGCTGGTGTCTGCAGAACTGATTGTATGCTTGGTGTATAAGGAGAAAACTTTTACCCGTGAGGAATCACGAACTATTCTATGCCGTTACTGATCAAGAGATGGGGGTGGGGGTGAGTGTGTTTTTGTCTCTATTTTCAGAGTCAGACTCTCTTTGTGTTGGGGGGAAATGCCCAAATGATTCAAAATAAAGGGGCATGTTGTCTATAACTTACTTTCAAAGAGTTTTAAAAATATGTATATAGGCTCTGGAAAGACTGAGCAAATATGCTCTTCCAGAGGACCAGAGTTTGGTTCCCAACACCCATGTCAGAGGGCACATACCTGCCTATTACTCCTACACCAGGGCATCCAACACTCTCTTCTGACCTCTGAGGGCACTTGCACTCATGTGCAAATACCCACACACAGACAGGCCCAAACACACGTGATTAAAAATAAAAGGGGCTGGAGAGATGGCTCAGCAGTCAAGAGCACTGGCTGCTCCTTTAGAGGACCCGGGTTTGATTCCCAGCACCCACATGGTGGCTAACAACCGTCCAAAACTCCAGTTCCAGGGGATTGGATGCCCTCTTCTGACCTCTGTGGGCACTGCCTGACACAGGTGCACCTGCCTACATGCAGGCAATCCACTCATACACATAAAATAAAAAAATAAAATCTTCAAAAATAAAAAAGTAAAGCCAGGTGTGGTGGTACACACCTCTGATCCCAGAGCTTCTGAAGCAGAGGTAGGTGGATCTCTACGAGATCCAGGTCAGCCTGGTCTCCATAGTAAGTTCAAAGCCAACTGAGGCTACAGGGAGACCCTGTCTCAAAAAGACACAAACACACGTATTATGTGTGTGAATATATATATATATATATATGAAGAGGGGAAGGAGGTTTAACTTCAGAGGTAAAGTGCCTGCCTAGCATGTCCAAAGCCCTGGGTTCAGTCCTCATCTCAAAGCCACAATCAAATTCCCAGAAAATCTATACATGTATAAAGAAAAGTAAGTGTGGTAAAATGCTCATTTGCTTTGTTTTGTTTTTGAGACAGTGTCTCACTATATAGCCCAGGCTGGCTTTGAACTCTCTATGTATCCCAGGCTGGCCTCAAACTCCCAATTCTTTTGCTCTAGCATTCCCAGGGTAGGGATTCCAGGCATGTGCCACCACACCGAGCAAAATGTTAGTAAGGGAATCTAGGTAAAGAGTATATGGAATAATCCTAGTGCTTAGGGGGACACAGCAGGGTTCAAGAATGAGGCCAGCCTGGAATACACATGGAAAACCTGTCTCAAAAAACAAAAAAGGCTGGACAGATGGCACAGCAGTTATGAGCACTGGCTGCTATTCCAGAGGACCCCAGTTCAGTTCCCAGAATCCACATGGCAGCTAACAACAGCTTGTAACTCCAGTTCCAGGGATCTTGTGCTCTCTTCTAGCCTTTCAGGTCACTGCACACACAGGTACACTCACATACATGCAGGCAAAACACTCATACACATAAAAGTAAATATATTAAACAATATTTATATATATATATATTTTAATTTTATGTGTGTATGAGTGTATTGCCTGCATGTAGATAAGTGTACCCATGTTGCACAATGCCCGTGGAGGTCAAGAAGAAACTGTCAGATCCCCTGGGACTGGAGTTATGGACAGTTGTTAGCTGCCATGTGG
>NW_008348199.1:4689608-4692060 GCF_000622305.1 Nannospalax galili | reverse complement strand
TATATATGTCTTTTTGAGACAGGGTCTCCCTGTAGCCCCAGCTGTCCTGGAACTCACTATGTAGACCAGGCTGGCCTTGAACTCACAGAGCTCCGCCTGCCTCTGCCTCCGGAGTGCTGGGATTAAAGGCCTGCACCACCACACCCAGCCACAACAATATCTTTTAAAGAAAGAAAAAAAAGAGGGCTGGAGAGACGGCTCAACAGTTAAGAGTACTGGCTGCTCTTGTAGAACACTTAGGTTATATTCCCAGCACCCACACTATGGCTAACAATCATCCTTAACTCTAGTTTCTAGTGGATTTGATGCCCTCTTCTGGCCTTTGAGGGCACTGCGCACATGTGGTGCACTTAACATAAATCCAGGCAAAATACTCTCCACATAAAAAAAAAACCAAATCACCAGGATGGTGGTGCACCTGGAACTTGCTATGTAAACCAGGCTGGCCTTGAACTCACAGAGATCTGTCTGCCTCTGCCTCCTGAGTGCTGGGACTAAAGGCATGTGCCACCAAGCCTAGCTCTAAAGATTTTTTTTTTTTAAGAAAAAAAGAACAGCGGGTGTGCTGACGACGCCTTTAATCCCAGCACTCGGTAGGCAGAGGCAGGTGGATCTCTGTGAGTTCGAGGACCAAAAAAAGAAAAAAGAAAGAAAGAAAGAAAAAAGAACAGGGGCTGGAGAGATGGCTCAGCAGTTAAGAGCACTGACTGCTCTTGCAGAGGACCCAGGTTCGATTCCCAGCACCCACATGGAGGCTACGAACCGTCCTTAACTCCAGTTCCAGGGACTCCGAAGCCCTCTTCCGGCCTCCGCGGGGCATTGCACGACACAGGTGCACTCACATACATGCAGGCAATACACTCATACACATAAAATAAAAATAATAAATGAAATATTTTTTAAAAAGAAAAAAAGAACAGTAACCTTTTTTTTTTTTTTTTTTGGTCTTTTTGAGACAGGGTCTCCCTGTAGCTCCAGCTGTCCTGAACTCACTATGTAGATGTAGACCAGGCTGGCCTTGAACTCACAGAGATCCGTCTGCCTCTGCCTCCCATGTGTTGGGCTTAAAGGTGTGCACCACCACACCCGGCCTAAGAACAGTCACCTTTTAACCACTATATAGATAACATCAAAAGTTACTTCTATGCCAGGCATGGTGGCACACACCTTTAATCCCCAAACTCAGGAGGCAGAGGTAGGTGGATCTCTGTGAGATTGAGGCTAGCCTGGTCTACCTAGTGAGTTCCAGGTCAGCTGCGGCTGTGGGGAGACCCTGTCCCCAAACAACAACAAAAAGTTGAACAGACCATGGGCCAGATTCTTTCACACACAAAAGCAGTAGGCATCGCTAAGCCAGCAAGATGGCTCCATGGGTAAAGGAGCTTGCTGCTATGCCTAAAGACCTGAGTTCAATCCCCAGGCCCCACATGGTGGAAGGTGAGAACTGACTCCTGTGAGCTGTCCTCTGACCTCCACATGTGCACACATGCATGCAAACACACACACAATTTTTTAATATTGTATTTATTTTAATTTGTGTGCATATCTGTCTGTATGTGCACCATGTGCATGCAGGTACCCATGGAGGTCAGAAGAAGGCAGGCATTGCCAGCCCTGGATCTGGAATGACAGCTGGTTGTAAACTGCAGGATATGGGTGCTAGAAGCTGGACTCAGGTCCTCTGGAAGAGCAGCAAGTTCTCTTAATTACTGATCCCTATCTCCAGCCTTGTTAAAAGCCCATGGGGGACATTATCATTCAAACCACCACAGTCACCAAGTGGAACAGTAACCTTGTACTATAGACGAAAATATTTATATATATATATATATATATATGGGCTAGAGAGATGGCTCAGTGGTTAAGAGCACTGACACACTGACTGCTGCTCTTGCAGAGGAACCCAGTTCGATTCCCAGCACATGCAGGGCAGCTAATAACCACCCACCATCCATCCAGGGGAATCTTAACATCTTCTTCTGACCTCCTTGGGCATTGCATGACACAAGTGCACTTACACATATGCAGGCATTACACTCATACACATAAAATAAAATAAAATAAATATTAAAAACAAAAAAGATAGGCATTTTAACCTCCTCTCTTAGCCAGCCCGGACAGGAGAAAACTAGCTCCAGAGGGAAGGTAGTCTCCATGGTCATAAAACTGAGCGGCGGCTCATCTCCTCATCGCCTCTTTTTCTGCTTACAAGGCTCACAGATGACAGTGAAATGACTCACCTCATCCCAGAAGGTCTTCAGGTAGAGCTCCAACAGAAGAATTTGTTTCAACCTCCTGAGTAACCACAACAGGGTATAAACTCCTATGGGGCAGGGAGATTTTCCACAAAGTAAGCTGTATTCTTGGCCCTCCTCTGAGTCAGGAGGGTCTGCGGGGCAGGTACTGTATCTTGCTGTGCAGTATCTTCTGTGGGCCTGAATTCTCATAGGTG
>NW_008348199.1:4687762-4689592 GCF_000622305.1 Nannospalax galili | reverse complement strand
TTTTTTTTTTTTCTTATTTTTGAAGCAGGGTTTCCCTGTAGCCCCAGCTGGCCTGGAACTCACTATGTAGACAAAGCTGGCCTTGAACCCACAAAGCTCCACCTGCCTCTGCCTCCCAAGTGCTGGGACTACAGATGTGAGCCACCACGCCTGGCGATTTTCCTCATTTTTAAGAAGTGTGTGGGTGGGTGCATGAGAGGAAGGTGTGGGATATCCTACTGTACTTCTCTCAGGGTTACTCCCTTAAAACAGGCTCCCTCCTAAATAAACCTGGAGCTAGGCTGATGGCCAGAAAATCCCAACAATCCTTCTGGCCCCACACCCACCCAGTACTAGACTTTTTCTTTTCTTTTTTTTTAAGACAGGGCCTTTTGCCAGTGTGGCGGCGCACACCTTTAGTTCCAACACTGGGGAGGCAGAGGCAAAAGTATTTGGGAACTCTTATCTAATCCGTAAAAGATTTTAGGGTTACCTCTTCAGAGGGGGAATGTTAGAGTAGCAAAAAGCCTCATAAAGAAAGGAAGGAAGGAAGAAAGAAAGAAAGAAAGAAAGAAAGAAAGAAAGAAAGAAGAGAAAGAAAGGGTCTCGTTCTCTCTCTCTCCAGACTCAGCTGGTCTAAAACTCAATATATAGACCAGGCTTGAGGAGAGTCCTGGCTTGGTGATTTACTTGGCGGCCTTGGTAACAGCACAATGAACCCACAGGATCATCAGGTCAAGCCTTGTGAGCATACTCCAAGGTGGCCTGACCCTCACCCCATGTTGCCCCACCTAGTGAATTCCCCATTTCTTTGCTCTCGCTGTACAAAGCCTGCCCAGTCCCTCCTGGTGCAGTCTCAGTGACAGCCTCACCTTTAAGGTGATTGGCTACGGTGGCACTCGTGGAGCCTGGTGATTGGTACCTGTTCCCTATAAAGCCTGCTACACTTCCTAATAAACTTTAGATCTGCATCACAGAACCTGGTCTCTGGTGTCTGCATGTCGTCTGACTGACGCTGTTGCCTCACCCCCGATCCCTGAGGACCCCTGATATTGCAACCCAGGCTGGCCTCAATCTCACAGAGACCTGCCTGTCTCTCTTTCCTTGGTGCTGGGATTAAAGGCTGTGGCACCATGCTTGGCAGGGCTGGGCTTTTTACGTGGGTTTTCAGAGACCTCCCAAAGGAAAGCAAGAGGTAGATCCTTTGTACGTCCTCCCCTTTCCTTACCCAGCTGTGGATCACAGGCTCTTCAGAAGTGACACGTCATTTTCTTTCCCTCCCCCCCAAGCTTTCTTTTTCATTTTTTTTTTCTTTATTTGTGTGTGTGTAAGTATGTCTGTGTGAGTGTATACCATGTGTGTGGGTGCCCTCAGAGGCCAGAAGAGGGCATTGAACCACCTGGAGCTGGAGTTACAGGCCGTTATGAGCTGCCTGTCTTGGATATTGGGAACAGAAATCTTGCCCTCTGTAAAGAGCAGCAAGCCTCCAAGCCTTCTTAATTGCTGAGCCATCTCTCCAACCCTTTAAATGCATTTATTGAGACAGGGTCTCATGTAACAGGCCTTGAATTTGCTATGTAACCAAGGATGCCCTTGAACTTCTGATCCTCCTGCCCGTAACTCCCAAGTGCTGGGTTTACAAGCCTGCTGACCTTGCCGTTTTTTTTTATTGTGGTGCTGGGGATTGAATCTTGGGCTTTCAGCAAACACTTTACCAAATAAGCCAAGTCCCTAGCCCTCTGTAGCTTTCTGTAACCATCCCCATAGAGCTGGTCAGCCTGGCTTGAGAAGCAGACTCAGCTTTGGACAGAGGGTAGAGCCACCCCCATCTTCTTCCCTCGTGCCTTTTTT
>NW_008348199.1:4663649-4687737 GCF_000622305.1 Nannospalax galili | reverse complement strand
GGTCTCCCTGTAGCCCCAGCTGTCCTGGAACTCACTATGTAGACCAGGCTGGCCGTGAACTCACAGAGATCCGCCTGCCTCTGCCTCTGCCTCCCAAGTGCTGGAACTACAGGCGTGCGCCACCACGCCCGGCGTGTCTCTTTTTTTTTTTTTTCCTCTGTCTTACCTTTATGGTTGTTTTTTGAGACAAAGTCTCCTCTTAGCCCAAGCTTGCCTCAATCTCACCATGTAACTCAGGCTGGCTTCGCACTCAAGGCAACCTTTCTTCTTTGACCTCCTGAGCACTGGGATAATAGGCATGAGACCTGTGTCTTTCTTCACTTAGAGGCAAAACTGAGACCTGAGGAGTGCAGACTACACAATGACTTAGACAAGAGTCCATACGAGCCAAGTCTCCAGGGTCCTTTGAAACACACAGACACAAAACAGGCCACTTTGTATGAACTGAGCATAAACACGAGAGGAATAAAGGGCATGTGTTGCAGTTTCTAGACCTTCTTCTCTTGTCTTATGCAGTTTTTTATTTACTTATTTATCTTTTTTTTTTTCTTTTTGTCTTTTTGAGACAGGGTCTCCCCGTAGTCAGCTGTAGTCCCAGCTGACCTGAACTCACTATGTAGACCAGGTTGGCCTTGAACTCAAAGGATCTGCTTGCCTCTGCCTCCTGAGTGCTAGGGATTAAAGGCATGCGCCACCACACCCGGCTTACTTATTTATCTTTAAAGAATGTTGTGGAGAGAAAAATCAGGCTGCCTTTGATTAGTCTGGTTTACTTAACTGCTTTAAATTCTATTCCCCTGCCTGAAAGCAAACTTAATTGCCAATAGTAAATGGAATAAATAATATTTATGCCGTCTTCCCAAAATATTACCAGGGCCACAGACTTGCTATTCAGTGTGATCAAAAACAAATGGCTGGGGGCTGGGGATACAGCTGAGTGGTAGAGTGCTGGCCTAGCATGCACAAGGACCTAAAGTTAATCCCCAATACCTAAAACACACACATACACACACACACACGCACATGCACACGCATGCACACATGCACGAACG
The DNA here is from genome assembly GCF_000622305.1 of Nannospalax galili. Classification (NCBI taxonomy): domain Eukaryota; kingdom Metazoa; phylum Chordata; class Mammalia; order Rodentia; family Spalacidae; genus Nannospalax; species Nannospalax galili. The sequence goes on along the minus strand of NW_008348199.1, from coordinate 4,686,685 downwards.
CACACATGCACAGAGCTGAAGTATGCCAGACATGTGAGGAATGTGGAGGAATGTAGAGAGAAACTCCCAAGACCCAGAGGGGTGATATCTGGGGCCTCCTGAGAGAGATGGGTCAACTCACCAGCCATAGCTAAGAAGCATCCTCTCCTGGGAGGAAGTGGCTACATCATCTATGGTGGGTCCTCAAACCATCTTCTCCTTCAGGCCCAGGGCTCCCAATGAAAAAGGCCTTTAACCTCGATAAATAATCATAAGATAATTTATTCATTCCACAAGTGTTGTACCTCATCCACTGGACCCCAAAAAGACCACAGAGGACCCAACACACCAAAACGCAAAAGCAAAGGTTTATGGTTTGCTTGGGCTCTCAGACCTCACCAACTCAACGGATCCATGCTGAGAGCCCAGAGTAAGGGAGAGTGGAGCCTTTTATAGGTTTTAGACAAAAAGAGGAGGGGGGGATGTGGGAAGCGAGCACAGCCGAGCCAGCCAAAGATGGAGCCCTGGCTGGCTGCCAAACCTTGTGCTGTTTACTTCAACTCTTGGCTGATTGCCAAGGCTCGTGAATCCCGCTTGTTTACCCCAACTCTGAAGTATGGTGAGCCCCAAAACAGGTGCTGCCAGCCTGATGATCTTGCTACGTGCCTATGGGCTACACTCTGCCTGGCCGCTGCACGTGTGTGAGCCCTGATTGGTACCGGCTGGGGGGAGGGCTGTTGGAAATGCTATATAAAGAACTGAGGCGTGTAATAGAAAGACCTACGAACAGCATCATAGTGAGAGAGGATGAAGTGAGAGATATAATAGATTAGAACAGAACAGAAGCAGCATCATAGTGTATGAGATAATGAAAGAGAGAGAATAAAGGATGCAAGAGAAACAGAAGCTTGAACCTCACCTTGGTGTCTGTGTCGTCTTTCCTCGGCTCTGCTGGACAGAGCTGAGGCTCGCGACAGGGGGATACCGAAGATACATTTTGGTTGGATCACGGAGCCCACACGCGGCAACATAATTCTTAACTGATTGGATGTATAAGATGCAGCCCTGGAAGTTTCTTATTGGTAGGTGCTATTCTCAGGGCTGTGGAATGTGCTGACTGTTATCTGTGGGGCCAGGAGTCTCTGTTTTTACCTTATAGGGCAGTTTTCATGCCCAGGCTTGCTTAATCTATAGTTTCCTGGAAGAGTGGGGGACAGCAGGCAGGGGTCAGGGCATGTCTAGGCCTGTCTAAACAGCAGCCAAGCATTTTACAGAAGCTAAAAGAGCAATTAGTGGGGGTCTGGAGGGATTGGGGGGTAGCGGGTGAATGAAGAGGGTCTCAGGATCCTACACAAGCATCTATCAAACAGCTACCTTGGAACAAGCACTCAGAATCCAGTGGGGTACAAGGCAGATAAGTGGTAAGTGGTGTTCACACAGGGGCCAAATCTGCCCTGACACTAAACACTTTTTTAAAAAAAATATTTTATTTTTATTTTATGTGTATGAGTGTATCGCCTGCATGTATGTGAGTGCACCCATTCATGCAATGCTGCAGAAGTCAGAAGAGGGCTTCGGATTCCCCTGGAATAGGAGTTAAGGACGGTTTGTAGCCGCCATCTGGGTGCTAGGAATCAAACCTGGGTCCTCTGTAAGAGCAGTCGGTGCTCTTAACCACTGGGCCATCTCTCCAGCCCTACTAAATGCTTTTGACAGATTATCTACTCGACTCTCACTCCCTCTTTCTATGTATGCAGGCATGTGTGAGTATGTGTGTTTCTGTCTGTGGAGGCCAGAGGACCACATCAGGTGTTTCTTTGTGTGTGTGTAGGTGTGTGGTGTATATATTTGTAGGTGTTCATGTGTAGGTACATGTGTGAATGCATGCACACAAATGTGGAGGCCAGAGGTTGAAGTCAGGTGTCTTTATCACTCTCCCCCTTATGTTTTTAATATTTTATTATTATTCATTCATTCATTCATTTATTTGTTTATTGGTCTTTTTGAAACAGGGTCTCCCTGTAGCCATGGAACTCACTGTGTAGACCAGGCTGGCCTTGAACTCACAGAGATCCACCTGCCTCTGCCTCCCGAGTGCTGGGATTAAAGGCGTGCGCCACCAGGCCCAGCCCTATTTTGTTTTTTAAATGTTACTCTCAGATTTGAGAACTTGAAAATTCTATGACCATTATCCTAGAGAATATGAACCAAGGATGACCTTGAACTCCTGATACTCCTGCCTCCATCTCTCAAGCACTGGGATTACAGATGTGCTCCATCATGCTCAGCATATTTACTTATCTTTAAATTAACAATGACACTCACATCAGTGCTTTACATGTAATAGTTTATCTTTGCAGTGACCCTGCATCAGGATTCTCCAGCAAAACAGAATCAATTGAATAGATGGATGGATGACTAGGTAAGTAGCTAAGCTGGTAGGTAGGTAGGTAGGTAGATGACAGATAGATAGATAGATAGATAGATAGATAGATAGATAGATAGATAGATGATTTATAAGGAATTGGCTCACATGATTATAGAGACTGACCATCACTACTCAATCCCCTATACTGTCCTGGGGGTCAAGTAATTACAGACGAGGGAAAAGGAACCTAAGCCTAAAGTTATGCGTACATCCAGAACCCTCCCTAAGTGTTTCCAAATTGAGACCCTTTGCCATAGGGCTCAAGCCTGGGTCAGTGCAGGAGCTGTTGGCAACATGGGGCCTCACAATTTGTTGAACAAATAAATGAACCCTGAACATGATTTCAACTAAGGTTGCCATGTGCTCAGGCTCTTCTAGGAGATGATTGGGCCCAGGCCTTGTGCAGAAGGTGCTCATTGAATGGATACATGAGTACTGTACCTGTCAGTCCCTCAAGGTCAAGAGTATGAGCCTTAGATTCTTGCCTCTTGTGGCTCACTCATGGGACAAGCCCTTGGAGTAACTAGTGACAGATCCAGAATTAAGATGCCCCAATCATGGTGGTCATGACATATAGAATAAGTCTGGAACTGAGCCCTGCTCTGCCTCTTCCTAAGATGTATGACCTTGTCCAAGTCATGAACTACTTTTGCGTCTAATTGTCACCTGAGAGTAGGTAAAAACAACCCCTATCTCATAGGGTTTTTAAGAAGGTAAGAAGGGCTGGAAAGATGGTTCAGTTAAGAGCACTGGCTGCTCTTGCAGAGGACCCAGGTTCTATTCCCAGCACCCACGTGGTAGCTAACAACTATCTGTAACTCCAGTTCCAGGGGAATCTGAAGCTTTCTTCTGACCTCTGCTGGCATTGTACGACACAGGTCACTTATGTACATTCAGGCAATACACTCATATACATAAAATAAAAATAATAAATGAAACCGGGTGTGGTGGCGCACGTCTTTAGTTCCAGCACTCAGGAGGCAGAGGCAGGTGGAGCTCTGTGAGTTCAAGGCCAGCCTGGTCTACATAGTGAGTTCCAGGACAGCTGGGGCTACAGGGAGACCCTGCCTCAAAAAGACCAAAAAAAAATTAATAAAATAAATACAAATAACATAAAAAAGAAGTTGAAAATATTGGAATAAGCATATTTTTGCTCATGATAAAGTAGTGGCTGTTATTATTTTGGCTTTGATGTGGGGATACAGAGCCTTGCAGCTGAACATTAGGATTCCTCAGAAAACAACCTGCTGATGTAAGACTTTGGGCACTTTTCTCTAAGCACCCCCATCTCGGGTTGGGGTGTCTCCAGCAGTCCAGCTGATGTCACACTGAAGACATTGGAGGCTGGCATCCAGCCAAAGCACCCTTAAATGACAGAAATTGCTCTTTGAAGGATATCTGGTACTTTACCAAAAGCTTGAGCTAGTACAGTCTCCAGACCTCTTGCCAGCTAATTCATTTGAGGCAAGACAGGGTAATCCAACTGGCTTCAGTTCCTCATCCACAAAATGAGAGCATTATTAACAGTGGTTAAGCTGTCAGAGCAGCTCACTGGAAACTTCAGGGGTGTGGAAACTAACATTTGTTCAGCCTTTATTGTGGTCTAGGAACTGCACTACATGATTAACAGACATGATTTCATTGTTGTTCTTTTTAAAAAGATATTTATTTATTTATTATCTTTTTTTTTTTTCTTTTGGTCTTTTTTGAGACAGGGTCTCCCTGTAGCCCCAGCTGTCCTGGAACTCGTTATGTAAACCAGGTTGGCTTTGAACTCAAAGAGATCCGCCTGCCTCTGCCTCCCAAGTGCTAGGACTACAGGTGTGCACCACCACGCCTGGCTAAGATTTATTTATTCTAATTTTGTGCGGATGAGTGTTTTGCCAGGGCTTCCCCTGGAACTGGAGTTGTAGATGGTTGCTAGCTGCCAAATAGGTGCTGGGAACTGAATCCAGGTCCTCTGTAGGAGCAGCCAGTGCTCTTAACTGCTGAACTGTCTTTCTGGCCCCTTATTGTAGTTCTTGTAACAAACTTGTTTTTGTTTTTTAATTAATTAATTATTTATTTATTTTATGTGTATGGGTGTCTTGCCTGCATGTATGTAAGTGTACCATGTGCATGCAATCCTCACAGAGGTCAGGAGAGGGAGTCAGATTCCCTGGAACTGGAGTTAAGAATGGTTGTTAACTGCCCCCCCGCCCTTTTTTTTTGGTCTTTTTGAGACAGGGTCTCCCTGTAGCCTCAGCTGTCCTGGAACTCACTGTGTAGACCAGGCTGGCCTTGAACTCACAGAGATCCACCTGCTTCTGCCTCCATCTCCCAAGTGCTGGGATCACTGGTATGTGCCACCATGTCTAGCTGGTTCAGTCTTTTAATCTTAATTTTACAAATGAGGAAACATGCTACATGATTGTCTGGGGGGAATGTGTCAGGTAGCTGGCAAGAGGCAAAGCAAGAAATCTTAGTCTCCCTATTGTTAGTCAAGGGGCAGCCTAGCCCAGATACCACCAATCACCTTCACACCCCCACCCCCACCCACACCCACACCCACACCTAAATGATCCAGGGGTTGAATCCCCATAAGCACCAGTGAGTCTGAGAGCCACTGGATTCTGCTTTTGATTCTGAGATTGTCTATCTGCTTCATACCAGAGCCTGACTTTTTGTTTGCTAATCTCAGAGTAGCAAAGAGGGAGAAGGCAGCTACACAGGGTTGAAGAACTCTTGAAAGCGCAGGAGCATTTGTTCCCCTTCCTGAAAGCTGAGGTAGTAGAAACTACCAGACGTCATGTAAGACATAACAGACAAGAGCCTGGCGTGGTGGGGCACGCCTGTAATCCCAGCACTTGGGAGGCAGAGGTAGAAGGATCTCTGTGAGTTCAAGGCCAACCTGGTCTACAAAGTGAGTTCCAGGCCAGCCCCCACTACAGGGAGACCCTGTCTCAAAAACACCAGCATAAACAACATAGTTTTAAATTCAAAAACACACACACACACACACACACACACACACACACACAAAGACACAACAGACTTGGGAGTCAGAGCCGCCCCCTTGACAGCTTAATCTCTGAGCTTCAGTTGCATATCTATCAAATGGGCACACTAAGATCAATGTTGCAGGATTATTTTGTGAATTAAATAAGTAAACACAGCACTGGATTCTGGTACCTCTTGGCACCTGCCATAGTATCTTTAAATGTTTAAAGTGCGTCTCACTGTTACATCCCTAGTTCCTAAGGGTATGTCTGGCACAAATGTTTGTGGAAGAGATAACATTTGTAAAGATATAGTCTGCCAAGCTCACAGCTGATCTGCAATAAATTAAATATACATACACATGCGTGTGCATAAAATGAAGAGAAGGAAAGAGGGAAACTGTTCTCTGGCAGGTAGAGTTGTGTAGGATGAACACTATTTGGAATCAGAAGTTCTGGATTCAAATCCAGCCTGACCATTTTTAGCTCTGAGGCAGCACCATGGATTCTTACAGATGACCTGTTTGGTGAATCTCTCTTTTTCCTTGGACCTCTAAGGAAACTCAGTTCTCTTCTAGAAAGATCCCTGACATAGAGGCTGTCTAGGATGGAATTCTACTAGGCTCCCCTGTAGTTTTCAAGTGGGCCTGGACGTTAGGACTTCTGTGTTTAATCTCGGATTGTCCAATTTTAGCAAGGATCTTGCTAAGCTGGTTTAACTAGAACCCCCTAACTTCCATCTCTGACCGTCATCAATATTTTCTCAGGGTCCTCATCCTCCTATTGGTCCCCAAGTGATGTCCCCGGGAAGGACCCTGGCCTGTCTTCAAGAATCCTGTTAGGTGGGTTTGGCTTCATTTTCTGTCCATCGACTCTGCCTTGCTCCTTTGCTATAAATTCCCGGTTGCTCATGCTGAATTCAGGGCTGAGCCAAGTATCTCTGCACAGCGGCAAAATCCCACTGCAGTGGTCCGTGCGTTCACCTGACGCCCCCTCCCTTGTCCCCCCTTAAATAAAGTCTGCCTGACTTTCTTGAACGTGTCATTGAAATTTGTCTTCCTTTAATTTCCCATATATAATATCCTAACTAAATGAGATATTGATTCGGTGCTCGTCCACGAAAAGGGCACAACGCAACCACGGTCTTGAAGGGAACCCTTCAAAAAAGCACCTAACCAGAGGCGAGGGGTGTGCTTTTTGCTAGGATGGGGAAAGGCAGGGGCTTTGGGTTGGTCCAGCATCCGCACAGAATTGCAGAACTGCTAGAAGAAAAGCCCGGAAAAGGAAGGGACATGTAAAGGAACATAAAGGTGAATTCCAGACATGAGCCTTCCACCGGGAAGGGGGGCTTCCCGACTCCCCGCCCCCTTCTTCCCAGGTGCGCAGCCCGTACCGCCCACCTCCTGCGCGGGCGAGCGAGGAGGAGCTGCGCGCTCTAGGACCCGAGGAGGACCGAGCTGTCGGGAGACCGAGCCTCGTCGGGTGCTGCCGCGAGCGGCCGGCCGAGGGGGCTGGAAATGAAAGTAAAGCGCTCCGGAGCCACATGGACCGAGCTGCCGGGGCGGCGGCGCCGGGAGCAGGATGCGGCCGCCCGTAATTAAATAGCATTTACTCTTATTATTACTAATAATAATAACGTAATCATACCTCTAGTCATAGCATACCATTTATCGGGCTCGGCGCAGGCCCGCGGGGAGCGCAGCCCGGCCGAGGTGAGTGCTTGCAGCGGCCGGAGCCCCGCGGGGCAGAGGACGGGTTCCCCGGTCCCGGGCGGAGTGTGAGGGTTGCGGCGCCGGGGCCGCGCCGGGCCGGGGAAGACGCGCGGGAAGCCGGGATCAGGCCGGAGCGCGCGGCCGGGAGAGGCGGCTGCAGCGGCTGGGCAGCGGCGCCCGAACCGCATCACTCCCTTTGCGGGGTCTCCCCTCTCCGGGTCCGCGTACCCCTGCCCCAAAGTTTCAAAGTTATGGTGTGTCTGGGCACCTGCCGCCGGGGAGATGGGGTCCCCCCCGCACCCCAGGCGATGCCTTGGGGTCTCCTCCGGGTCTGGGGCTTTGGGGGTTCACGGATACTTTGCTGATTCTATTGCAAGAAGGGGGGTCTGCGACAGGCAAGGCGGGTGTCCCCCCTCCTTTTGTGTTCGCAGCGCCTGGAGTTGGAGGGGCCGCGGAAAGGGCCGGGGACGATGGCCGGCTGATGGGTCGCCCCTGTCGGTTGCAGCGGCCACGCGAGTCCGGGGATCCTGGGCCTGCGGGCCGGGCCCTGGGGGAGGGGGCGGCAGGAAAGGGGGGCGCGGTCTGGGTCTGCTGAGCAGGAGGGCATTTCCGGTGCTGGCATCCGTCTCTGGGCTCGGAGGCCTGCTAGGTAGCCAGTAGCCAGGCTTCGAGATTTGTGGAGATTGTGGGGCTCGCGGGCTGTGGTGCTTGGGGGGGCTCCCAAGCAGGGCTGCGGACCCTGGAGATGCTGAACCGACCTAGAACACCCCCTCCTATCCTCCGTGGGCAGAATGCTCCTCTAGGACTCGTTACCCTTTTTTCTCTCCCCTTTTAAGCACTCTTATAAGGTGCTTGGATTGCGGGTCCTTTGCGGAGACAAAGCCATCCACCCCCACCCCCAGGTCGGGGAATCATGTAGCAAGAGTTCATTCTTTATAACAGGATGTTGCGGTGTTCGTGGGGAAGACTGGGCTCGCTGGAGCCACCAATGAGTTTAGAGGGTTCTGGAGGGGCCTGGGTCTCCAGCGTGGGTGTGGAGGGCCCACACTCAGGGTGATTGGGGATTTATTTTATCCCCTGGTTGCTAGTTGGGAACCCCCAACTCCTTGCCATTTTCCTCAATGCCTGCAGTTCATCCAGTCTGATGAAAATAGCAGATCCTTGAATTTTTACACAAATGCGATAATTATAGTACATTTAGCAACTATATTGGACACAGCATTCTAGTGGAATCCTTGCCTCTACTACCAAAACTGCCCCCACAGACATACTCTCTGATGCCTTCCCTTCCATCTCCCGTGGAAATCTGCTGCAAGCTAGAAGCCATGTCAGACCCAACCCTGGCTGGAGCAGGTTCCTGGCCCTGTGTGTGTGTGTGTGTGTGTGTGTGTGTGTGTGTGTGAGTATACCCTGATCTGGGCATAGGTGGGCTCATCTCTCCTTCATGACAATTATACTAGGTAGACATTTTTCAATCCTTATTTTTCAGATGAGGAACTCAAAGGAATAGGAATAGAAGAGAGCACCTGGCACCCTCTTCTGGTATCCATGCTTGTGCACAGGTGTGTGCACCCAGGCATGTGTGCATACATTCACATAGACACATAGACAAAAATAAATACATTTCTGAAAAAAAGAAATAGCTTGAAAAAGAAAGAAAAAACATTCAACTCCAGTCAGTGCACTGCAGAAAGAGACAACTTGGAAGGCTGGAAAAGTTCAGGAAGGCTTCATGTAGGGAGTAGAGCTTGGGCTTGAAGTAAGGGGGTACTTAGTGGAGAAAAGGAAGGGAACTCTTGGGTTAGCTCCTATTCTGTGCTAGCAGGCTAGCATATTTTCTCTTTTTAAGAGTTCTTTAGAGCTGGGCTTAGTGGCACACACCTTTAATCCCAGCACTCGGGAGGCAGAGGCAGGCGTATCTCTGTGAGTTCAAGGCCAGACTGGTCTATATAGTGAGTTCCAGGCCAGCTGGGGCTACAGAGAGACCTGGTCTCCAGAGATGGCTCAGCAGTTAAGAACACTGACAGTTCTTACAGAAGACCCGGGTTTGAATCCCAGCACCCATATGGCAGCTAACAACTGTTGGTAACTCCAGTTCCAGGGGATCTGACAGCCTCGTCTGACCTCCAAGGGCACTGCACTACACAGGTGTACTTACCTACATGCAGGCAATACACCCATACACATAAAATAAAAATAATAAATAAAATATTTTAAAAAGATTTCTTTAGCTGGGCATGGTGGCGCACGCCTTTAATCCCAGCTCTTCTTGGGAGGCAGAGACAGGTGGATCTCTGTGAGTTCAAGGCCAGCCTGGTCTACATAGTGAGTTCTAGGACAGCTGGGACTACAGGGAGACCCTGTCTCAAAAAGACTAAAAACAAAACAAAACAAACAAACAAAAAAAGATTTCTTTAATATTTTTAAAATATTTTATTTTTGTTTTACGTGTATGAGTGTATTGCCTATGTGTATGTGAGTGCATCCGTGTCGTGCAGTGCCGTGGAGGTCAGAAGAGGGCTTCGGATTCCCCTGGAACTGGAGTTAAGGACAGTTCATAGCAGCCATGTGGGTGCTGGGAATCAAACCCAGGTCCTCTGCAAGAGCAGTCAGTGCTCTTAATCACTGAGCCATCTCTCCAGCCCCCAAGAGTTCTTTAATATTTAAAAAAATACCTTTTGACTTAAATTCTCTCTAACTGTAGTTCATGAAGAGTGGGCATTTGTGTCTGTATTTCCCTGAAGAATTTGAGGAACTCAAGATTTCCATGGCCACCTCAAGGTCACTTGACTGGCGTCGAACCCAGGACTTTATGATCCTTGAGTGTGCATCTCTGACATGCAGACAAGTGCTAGGACTGGGGAGTCTGAACTGGAAAATGCAATAGGCATGAGGGTTCACTCTGAGAGGTCAGTGGGCTGCTCAAGGCCAGAGTTCTACTGAAGGGGCTCTGTGCCCCCTTGCCCAGTCAAAAAGACTGAATGGTTGTAGAAGGGGGCTAGTTCTGCGTGTGGAAATCTGAGTAAATTCAGTTCCTTAGTTGCTGTTAGGGGCCCATTTACCATCCTGGAAGAGCTTGGAATTTGGGCACAAGATGGATATGGACCATTAACCTGAACTTCCCAAGGACAGGAACTGGCTCTGATTCACCCTCTGCCTCCAGCCCTGGTGGACGTGCCAGGAGGACACGTCTGCTATTATGTTGTCAAACTGAGTTATGCCCCAGTGTGGAGGAGGCAGGCCTATTTTGCCTGGAGTGGAAGGTCTTCCTAGAAGAACTGGTATGTGAATAATGCTTGAAAGATAGGGCAAGAGAGGCCATTCAGAGTGGAGACAAAGATGGACAGTCAGGGGCTTCTGAAGCCTACAGACCAAGACACGTGGCACAGCCATAATTAGGGGGCAGCTGTGAGTTCAGGTTCAAGCCAGGCTCTGTCACATCCTTTCTCTGTTGTCCTTTTGGTCTTCTGAAAGTGAGTCCTAAGAGCATTTGTTTGTTTTTCTTTACCTTTTTTTTTTGAGTTTTGAATTTTGAGATTGGGTCTCACCAAGTCACCCTGGCCTGCCTGGAACTGGCTGTGTCAACCAAGCTGGCCTCAGTCTTGCAGTGTATCTTCTGCCTCTGCCTCTCAAGTGCTGGAATTACGGGCACGTTCTACCATGTTCTGACAAGTCCCGAGAGTCACTGATGATTGAGGGTAACAAGTGAAAGAAGCAAGAAGGCTGAAGAGACAGCTGAGCAGTTAGGAGCGCTTGCTGCTCCTGTAGAAGACCTGAGTTCTGTTCTCAGCATTCACGCCAGGCAGCTCACAACCACCTGTAACTCCAGCTCCAGGGGATCCAGTACCTTCTGTCAGCTTCCTGGGCACCCACACTTATGTGCACATACCCACACACAGACAGACATACATACACATACACAGAATTAAAAATAAGCCAGCCTGGTCTACATAGTGAGTTCCAGGACAGCTGGGGCTACAGGGAGACCCTGTCTCAAAAAGACAAAAAAAAAAAAAAAAATCCTTTTTGAAAAAAAGAAACTAAAAGTGCTTAAAATTTTTTACTAATTTAGCAGCTGCACCCATAAGTGTTTAGTGGTCAAACCCAGGTGTCCTAGATTAGTTTATTTGACCCTCAGAACAGTCCTATAGTAAATTTCCATGATTGTACCCATTTTACTGATAAAAGGGAGGTCAGACACAGAGTTTAGATGACATTGCTAAGTCACAGAGCTGCCAAGCAAGCCCAGTTTGTTTCCAGTAGGGGATCACAAAGGTTGAGGGGAGTGTGTGGTGGGGCCACAGTACAGACCTGAGACCACAGAAGGTGGGGGTGTCCACCCAGGAAGGCTGGCCACAGCCTACCGGGAGGTTCAGCGGGTGATGAAGTGACTTCTATGGCAGCTCCTGGAGCCTGCCCAGAAGCCGGCTCCTTTCATCACCTTTAATGGCCCGTAGCAAACGGGCTTGTTTTCCTTTCTCTGTCAGCACCAGCCACAGGACTCCTTCCCACCTTATTTATTTCCCCTGGTGAGTCTGTCTCTGTGCATGCACCTTGATGGCTTCTGCAGGTGTTAGCGCTGCTTCCCCAGCAGGCTGCGGCCCCCCCGGAGGGAATGTAGCATTTCTGTCTTCAGAACCCATCTTCTCTCTTCAGCACCTTCTAGTTGACTTCAATAACAATTCTTGAGCCCTGTAGCAAAGGCTGGGACACAATGGGAGTAAGGACAGTTGCCACTGTATTTTAATGCCACTGTGTGTCAGCACAGTGTTTGGCACCTTCTGTGCCATCAGGTATCAAATCCACTTAACCTCTCTGTAAAGCAGAATCATTATTAATCACCAGCCCTGTTTTGCAGATGAGGGGATGGAGGCTCAGAGAGGTAAGGAACGCTTCCAGGATCATCCAGCTGAAGTCAGATGGCTACAGGCCTACTGGACTCCAGAGCTTAAAGTCTTTTGTGGGGTCTCATGTAGGCCAGGCTGGTCTCAAAGTCACTGTGTAGCTGAGGTTAGACTTGAATTCTTAATCCTTCTGCCTCCACCTCTCAAGGGCTGGGGAGATGGCTCAGTTAGCAAAGTGCTTGTCATACCTAAGTTTGATCCGTAGTACCCAAATAAAAAAAGCTGGGCAAGGCTAGGCTGGTGGTACACATCTTTAATCCCAGCACCCAGGAGGCAGAGGCAGGTGTGTCTTTGTGAGTTTGAGGCCAGCCTGGTCTACGTAGCCAGTTCCAGGTCAGCCAGGGCTATATAATGAGACCCTGTCTCAAAAAAACAAAACAAAGGAAGCTGGAGAGATGGCTCAGGAATTAAGAGTGCTTGTGGTAGGACCAAGAGGACCAGAGTTCAGATGCCAGTACACACACTTGTAACCACAGCTCCAAGGAGGGTGGAGATAGGATCACTGGGGCTTGCTGGCTTCTAGCCTAACAAGAAAATGTGAGCCCCAGGTTTAGGGAGAGACCCTGCCTCAAAGGTGTAGGCAGAAAGTGATAGAGGAAGGCACCCAATAAGTGTGTGCACACAAACATACACACAAATCTTTAAAATTTTGGGTAATCCCAGGCCTGAGGTGCAGGAGCCATCAAGTGCTGGGATTACAGGTATGTGTACCATACCCTCTGAGAGCCTGAAGTCTGAAGTATTTTAACTGCCATGCACAAGACACAGTCTCCACCGGTTACCAGTTTCTTTCATTTGGGGAGCAGGAAGTGGGAGCCCCCAGTGCCTCACACATGTTAGGTAACGTCTCTACCACTGAGCTTCCCCGTCCCCCCCCCGCCCCCAACACACACCTTTTTATTTGAGACAGGGTCTCCTTGTAACCCCTGCTGGCCTGGAACTTGCTATGTAGACCAGGCTGGCCTTGATTGCACAGAGATCTGCCTGCCTCTGCCCTGTTGGGTTCTTTTCTTATCTGTCTGGAAATGAAACATTTATTTTTCTATCACTAACATTTATTTATTTATTTACTTATTTAATTACTTGTTTAAGACCATGTCTGAAGCACTAGAGAGATGGCTTCCTGTTTAAGAGCACTTTCTGGTCCTCCCAAGGACCGGAGTTCAGTTCCCAGCACATCTGCCAGCTCACAACTACCTATAACTCCAGCTCCAAGGGATTTGATGCTTTTTTATGGCCTCCACAGGCACCTACACCACAGACATATGCACATGCACATACTTACACACATTCACACACACACACAAATCTTAAAAAAAAAAAAAAGGGTGTGGCGTGGTGGTGCACACCTTTGATCCCAGGGCTCGGGAGGCAGAGGCAGGCAGATCTCTGTTTTCATGACAATCTTTCAAGGTAAGAGGCATCCCTGATTCTCAGAAGAAAATTGAGGCTGTGTGTTCTTCCTCCTACTGTGTCCAAACTGTGGCTCTAAAGACAACAGAGTTGTCCAGTTCTCTGAGACCAACAGCTGTTTTTGGTCTTTTTGAGGCAGGGTCTCCCTGTAGCCCCAGCTGTCCTGGAACTCACTATGTAGACCAGGCTGTTTTTAACTTATTTAAAAAAAATTTATTTTATTTATTTACTTGCTGTTTACTTTATGAGTGTTGCCTTTTATTTTTGGTCTTTTTGAGACAGGGTCTCCTTGTAGCCCCAGCTGTCCTGGAACTCACTATGTAGACCAGGCTGGTCTTACAGAGATCCACCTGCCTCTGCCTTCCGAGTGCTGGGATTAAAGGCGTGTGCCACCACGCCCAGCCCTATTTTTTATTTTTATGTGTGTGTATGTATTGCCTGCATGTAAGTAAGTGCACCTGTGTTGTGCAATACCCGTGGAGGACAGAAGAGGCTGTTGAATCCCCTAGAACTGGAGTTAAGGACAGTTGTTACCTGCCATGTGGGTGCTGGGATTCAAACCCAGGTCTTTTGAATAGTCAGTGTTCTTAACCACTGAGCCATCCCTCCAGCCCCTTGATAGCTTCTTTCTGAAGTGTCAGGTCAGCCAGTGACCATTCACTGCCTGTGAACCCTGCAGCCACAGTCCAGGCTGTGACTAGCCCATCTGGGGTTTTCAAAAGTTGCCCTGGGACAACCTGGCAGCACATGCTCATACAGTCCTGTCAGTCATTCTTGGCCTCCACCTCCTTTCTTTGGTCCAGGTTCATTTGCCCTGTTTGCTGTAAGGGTCCAGTGAAGGGCTTTGGAAGCTTTTAAAGACCATCCAGTGTGAGGTAATGTCAAGAGTACTTAATAACATCCAGAATGTTCCTGAATCTTCTCCATTTTCTGCCTCGATACAGTCCTGGACTATTGTAGTAGCTTGTCTGTGTTCTGGTATCCCTCTGGTCATCAAGGGATCTCCTCAAGATTTAAATGAGATCCTGCATCTCTTGCTATGGAACCCTCTAGTGACAGGCACAGAGCCCAGCCCTGGCTCTCTGGTAGGACCCGTCTCTCTCTGATCAGCCCCAGCCTGCCCCCTGCACTTACTTCCTCCTTGGGATGCCCAGGCTCCAGGGCTGTAGTCTCACCAGCCTGTGTTTTCCTTGAACATGCTCAGCTTGATCCTACTCTAGCCCCAGCACCCTTCCCTGCCCTCTGCTGGGTGTACTCTTGTCCCTGTTATTGTGTAAGATTGGTTCCCTCCATCTCTTAAATGCCACTCCCTCTTAAGAGCCTTTGCTAAGCTTCCCTACTTCCTATTTATTCTTTGCCCTAACCTCTGCCTCTTGTGCCTTTTTTTTTTTTGCTCTTTTTGAGACAGGGTCTCCCTGTAGCCCCAGCTAGCCTGGAACTCACTATGTAGACCAGGCTGGCCTTGAACTCAGAGATCCACCTGCTTCTACCTCCCAAATGCTGGGATCAAAGGTGTGCACCACCACACCGGTGGGCTTGTCTTGTGGCTTTAACGCTGGCCTATTGTGTGTGTGTGTGTGTGTGTGTGTGTGTGTGTGTGTTTATGTGTTTGCAGATGGACATCTGTGTGCAAGCATGTGTGCATGTGTGTCCACATGTGCATGAAGGCTAGAGGGCAGCCTCAGGTGTTGTTCCTCAGGAGCTATTCAGCCGTTTTTGACACAGGGTCTGTCATTGGCCAGAAGTCGACTGAGTAGATTAGACTGGCTTATGAGCGAACCCCAAGGATCTGCCTGTTTCTGTCTCCCCAGCACACGGATTCTAAGTGTGCACCATGGTGGCCAGCTTTCAACGTGGGTTCTGGGTGCTGGACTCAGGTCCTGTGCTTGCCTTGCAAGCACTGTACCCACTAAGCCATCTCCCCAGTCCAATGTTGACCTGTTTTTGTGTTTTCTCCCCTGTGAACAACAAGCTCCTTGAGGACAGAGACTTTATTAACCATGTTTCCTAGTATGGGGACGGCTCCGTGCTCATAAAAGTGTTCCATGCTTTACTTATCGAATAAGTGAATAAAAACAGCAAGTTGAGGGGCTGGAAAGATGGCTCAGCGGTTAAGGGCACTGACTGCTCTTGCAGAGGACCCAGGTTCGATTCCCAGCACCCACATGGCAGCTACAAACTGTCCTTAACTCTGAAGCCCTCTTCTGACCTCCATGGCCCTCTTCTGACACGGGTGCACTCACATACGTGCAGGCAATACACTCATACACATAAAAACAAAACAAAAAACAGCAAGTTGGCCATAGAATAGCCCTTACCAAAAAGGGGTGACCTAGACAGAAACTGCAAAATCCATGTTGACTGACTGACACCCACCCCAGTGCAGCAGAAATTGATTCTGATTTGCTCCGCAGAGGCAGGTGAGTACAGATAACAGAACTGAAGCTCAGAGAGGTCCCCTGAAAGCCTGTGTGAGACTGTGTGGGATCTGAACCCAGGGCTGACGGACTCCACAAACACTAGCCTGCCTCCCTGTTGACATCAGAGTAGGTGGTGGACTACGGGGCTTCTCCAGCTCCCAGGAGCAGTGACTAACCAATTGATCAGGACAAGAGAGGATCCCTCAGTTTTACGCTGAGTGATGGGTTCTGGGTGATTCTGTTTATTTTGTTCTTTATGCTTGCTTATGATTTCCAGCGATAAACTGCGCTGTCTTTTCTTTTTTTCTTGACTCCAGTTCCAGGGGAATCCAACACCCTCTTCTGACCTCCACAGCATTCCATGACAGGGCTGCCCTCACATAAATGCAGGCAATACACTCATATACATAAAATAAAAATAATAAAGCTGGGTGTGGTGGCACAGGCCTTTAACCCCAGCACTTGGGAGGCAGAGGCAGGTGGATCATTGTGCGTTCAAGGCCAGTCTGGTCTACATAGTAAGTTCAGGTCAGCTGGGGCTACAGGGAGACCCTGTCTCAAAATGACAAAAAAAAAATTTCAACTTCATGTTAGATAAAAATGTAAAAGATTGCTCATGAAATAATTTAAACTTTTTCTAAATCTTCTAGTAAATAGGTAGACCGCATCTCTAGTTGTTTTTGGTTTTGTTTTGTTTTTTAAATATTTTATTTATTATTTTTATGTGTATGAGTGTATTGCGTGCATGTATATGAGTGCACCTGTGTTGTGCAGTGCTGTGGAGGTCAGAAGAGGGCTTCGGGTTCTCCTGGAACTGGAGTTAAAGATGGTTTGTAGCCACCATGTGGGTGCTGGGAATTGAACCCGGGTCCTCTGCAAGAGCAGTTGGTGCTCTTAACTGCTAAGCCATCTCTTCAGCCCCTGGTTTTGTTTTTAAGTGGGTACTGGCTGGGCATGGTGACAGACATCTTTAATCCCAGCACTTGGGAGGAAGAGGCAGTTGGATCTCTGTGAAGTTGAGGCCAACCTGGTCTATATAGTGAGTTCCAGGTCAGCTGGGGCCACAGGGAGACCCTGTCTCAAAATAAAATAAATATATGAAAGAAAGAAAGTGGGTTCTATTTTTTTTATGTAGTATATATGTTGAGTGCACATGTGTGTATGATATGTGTATGGTATATGTGCACATATGTGTAAATGTATGCCCTTCTGTGTGTTCAGAGCCAGAGGACATTGGGGATCCTGCTCTGTCAATCTCTGCCTTATTCCCTTGAGACAGGGTTTCTCACTGAACCCAGAGCTAGGCGGGTGGCCCCCAGTCCTCCTGTCTGTGCCCTTCACAGTGCTGATGTGAAGGTTAAGGCAGCCACACCAAGCTTTGTATCTGGTGTTGGTATTGAGCCCAGGTCCTCATGCTTGCACAGCTCTTGCTGAGCCACCTCCTGTCTCCTTTCTTAGTTTTCTGAGGCAGGATCTCATGTAGTCTAGGTTGGCCTTCAAATTCATACGTAGCTAATGCTGGCCTTGAACTTTTGGTTCTCCTGTCTCCTCCCAAGTGCTGGGATTATTCGTATGCCCAGCATATGTTTGAAAATTCAAATCATGTATATAATGTGTTTTTGATCAACTCCCCCCCTTCCCTCCAATTCCTCCACTACCCTCCTATGACTTTCCCCTCCTAACTTCATATGCCCTTTTTATTTTTTAAACCCACTGAGTCCATTTAATGCTATCTTTTTTTTGGTCTTTTTGAAGCAGGGTCTCCCTGTAGCCCCAGCTGTCCTGGAACTCACTATATAGACCAGGCTGGCCTTGAACTCACAGAGATCCGCCTGCCTCTGCCTCCCAAGCGCTGGGACTACAGGCGTGCACCACCACCATGCCTGGCTCATTTTGTGCTATCTTTATGGGCCTGGGTATAGACCATCAACTGGAGCACAGGTAGCTTCATAAGGGTCACATCCCTGAAGAAAACTGACTCTACCAGCAGCCATCAGTTGCCAGTAGCTCATCAGCTAGGGTGGGACTTCATGCACCCTTACCCCATCCATGTAGGATTTTGTCTGGTTTGATCCTGTACAGGTATTGTTCAGGCACAGCCGTTGTGAGTTCATATGTGCAGTAGTTCAGCAAATACAGCTTACCTGGAGCCATCTATTGCTTCTGGCTCTTACAGTCTTTCTGTCCCTGCATTCGCAGTGACCAGTGAGCTTTGAGAGAAAGGGATGTGATACAGCTGTCCCATTTAGAGCTGATGCCTAGCATATTTTAAAAAATTTTTTATTGATTTTTTTTTGTGTATTTCATACCCCCTTTATACCCCCTTCCCTTTTGACATCCTTCCATAACCCCGCCCCTAACTGGAGTTCATACATTCTGTCATTTGTATTAAGGCCCATCATGTAAAGTTAATGTCCTCAGATGTCCCTCAGGGCAAGTTCATCCACTGGAATTTAGTCAGCCTATCTAGAGTCCCTCCCTTTAAGATCAGCTCATCCTCACCCAGCAGTTATCAGCTGCCAATAATTCAACTAAGATTGGGACCTGCTGTTCATTTCCACAGTTCTGTGCTGGGTTTTTGTCTAAGTTTGTGTGGGTCTTGTGCATGCTGATGCCATTGCTGTAGGTTTGTATGAGAAGGGTCCCAGGAGCCTGTAGGACTATATCTGTTTGGTCTCTCACCTCCTCCCAGGCTCCTACAGTCTTTCTGTCCCCTCTTCCACAATGGTCCCTAAGCCCTGGGTGGGTGGATTTTAATATAGGAGTCCTGTCCAAGGACCCAACTCTGTAGACTGTTATTCTCTGCATTTTGGCCATTTGTGACCTTTTATGTCCCTGGCCCTCTGTTGCATGAGGGAGCTTCAGTGATGAGAGTTGAAAGATGCATTAGTGTTCTCTTCATCCCTTGTTCTGTGAATCTCAGGAGTAGAGGTTGCTCTGTAGATGTGCCACTTGGGCTTGGGCAGTTCACAGTCTCTGTGTGACCAGTTGTGGAACTCTGTAATTATCTCCATCTCTTCAAAAAGAAGCTTCTTTGATGATTGGTGATTGGGATACTTGTTTACAAATCCAAGGATCCATATCTTTTTTAAAAAATATTTTATTTATTATTTTTATTCTATGTGTATGAGTGTATTGCCTGCATGTATGTGAGTGCACCCACGTTGTGCTTTTCTGAGGAGGTCAGAAGAGGACTTTGGATTCCCCTGGAACTAAAGTTAAGGATGGTTCGTAGCTGTTATGTGGGTGCTGGGAATCAAACCCGGGTCCTCTGCAAGAACAGTCAGTGCTCTCAACTGCTAAGCTACTCTCCAGCTCAAGGATCCATATCTTGCACATAGTAAGAAACTACACATGCCTAGAGATGTGACATCTTAGAGTTTTCTCTAAGATCTATGACCTCTCCAGCTATGAGTTTACAGTACCACATATGAGTTTCCTCCCATTGAGTGGGTTTTAAATCCAATTAGGTAGCTGTTGATTACTCCCAAGATAAAAGTGCCAATACTGCACCAATCTCGTTTGCAGCGCTGGTCATTGATGTGGTTTTTAGGCCTTGAAGGTGGTTTTGGACCATTGATTGATGAGCTCCCTTACCAGCTTGCATAGTGCTCTCCAAAGCTATGAGAGCTAGCCTTCAGGGGAGGAGGCTTCCAGGTCAGTTCCAGCTCCATTGCTCCAAATCCTGTGTCCAAAGTATCTCCTGTCTTCAGCAGTAGGGTCTTACCTTCAAGTTCTGGGAGGCAATCAAGAACTGTGGCAATAGCCTGTATAATTTTGGGAGTCTCTTGGACTACCCTGGCCAACAACTCAAAGGAAGTTTTCTCCTTTCTGGCACTGTTTCTTGTTACGTAGCCTTCAGCTGTACTCACAGAGCCCAGCATATTTTTTGTCATGTGTTATCACATCTGTAGTCTTCTGAGGTCTTTTTTTGGTGATTTTTTTTTTTTTTTTTGAGACAGGGTCTCACTGTGTAGCCCTGGCTGCCCTGAAACGCACTATACAGAGGAGGTTGGCCGCAAACTCACAGAGATCCACCAGTCTCTGTCTCCCAAGTGCTGGGATTAAAGGCTTGCATCATCACACCCAGTCCTTGTGTTATATCTAGATAGGTTCCATTATGTAGTCCTGGCTGGCCTGGAACTCGCTGTGTAGAACAGACTGGCTTTAAACTTGTGACAGTCCTCCTGCCTCTGCCTTCCCAGTGCTGGGACTAGAAGTGTGTGCCACCAGACCGGGCCTATATCGGTGGGACTTTAGGGGGAAACTGGAGCCTGAACCCGCAGAAACAGAGATGAGGTTTTGAACCATTCCTGTGTAGTTTGACCCCAAGTTCTTGGGAGGGTGGGACAAGGTTATGAAAGTGAAAATCCTCTGTAGTGGACGACTTTGGAAAGAAGGGCGAGTAAGTTTTCTGCTGACACTTAACTTTGTGAGGAGGTGTAGGAGGAAGCTGGGGAAGCTTCCTGAACTATGATTTCTGTTAAAGAGGGCCAGTTACAAAGAAAGCAAACTCAGATTGCTGAGGCCTGTGGGTATTCCACACCCCTTCCTTAACCCTCTTTCCTGGTGGAGCCTGGAGTAATGCCAGCAGCTCTGTCTTCCTTAGCAACAGTGTCACCTTGTGCCAGCCACCATCCAGTCTAAGCCCTACTTTTCTGTCAGCAATGGGATGGTAATACCTGCCTATGAGATGATTGTGGGCATAAGTGATTCCTTAGCCCAGAACTTTTCTTTTCAGACCTTTCTCAGACCACAGGATAAGGAAACCAGTTCTGTTCTGAATCTGGACTCCTTTTGTGTATGTGTTCATATATGTTTTTGGCAGGTACATGGGTCTGCATATGTATGTGTAGAGGACAACCTCAGGGGTCATTCCTAAGGAGACATCCACTTGTCTTTTGTGACAGGATCTCTCACTGGCCTAGAGATCACTGATTAGGTGAGGGTGGCTGGCCAGAGAGCCCCAGGGATCAGCCTGCCTTGCCTCCTAGTACTGGGATTACAAGTGCATGCCACTGTGCCTTTTTAATAGTTTATTTTTATTATTTTTATGTGTATGAGTGTATTGCCTGCATGTACGTGAGTGCACCTGTGTCGTGCGATGCTGCAGAGGTTAGAACAGGGCTTCAGATTCCCCTGGAACTGGAGTTAAGGACGGTTTGTAGCCGCCATGTGGGTGTTGGGAATCAAACCCTGGTCCTCTGCAAGAGCAGTCAGTGCTCTTAACCGCCGAGCCATCTCTCCAGCCCTTGTGCCTTTCTTTTTTTTTTTTTTTGGTCTTTTTTGAGACAGGGTCTCCCTGTAGCCCGAGCTGTCCTGGAACTCACTATGTAGATCAGGCTGGCCTTGAACTCACAGAGATCCACCTGCCTCTGCCTCCCAAGTGCTGGGATTAAAGGCATGTGCCACCACACCCGGCGCTGTGCCTGACTTTTTAAAATGTGGGTTCTAGGGATCAAACTCAGGTCCTTATGCATGCAAGACAAACACTTTACTGGCCAAGTATCTTCCCAGCCTTGGACTTCTTTATCAATTCATTCAGCAAGATTTGCCAGTGAGTTTTAATGTAGCTACTATAATTTCAAAGTTGCAATGAGGACACACATTTTGTTATTTGCAGTAACTAACATGTGATTGGAAAAGACTGCGGGGGTGCTGGCCACGTGGAACTCAAGGACAGGACGACAGTGTTTTGTCTCCATTCATAGTTGGAGGACACACTAGCTCTTGTCTGGGGTTAGAGTGGTGTTTTCTCATCTACACTTAAAGCCACTGAAATCTCTCTACTAAGAATCCCTGCCATGGACCATGCTTGACACCTTGCAGATGATAGAACTAAAATATGACCCACCCTGGTATCCATGGAACAGAGGATCCAGGAGTGGGCAGACATCCTTGCACAGGCTGTGGGGAAAGAATATTGCAGACCCAGGATGCTGACTGGTAAGGCTGAAGATCATAAAATTAAACCTTTCCTGCTCTGACTGAGGGAGCTATGGAGGCCCACCCGGTGCCAAGAATCTTCAGAGATGACAGAACCTCGAGTGGTGAGCACATGGAATGCAGCCAGCTGCGTTCTGGATGGACCATGTGCACATGTGGGCAGGGTGAAGATGGGAGTGGAGCTCTGTTGATGGGGGGGTGACAGAGTGGACTCCAGAGCCAACTGCTAGGGTACAAACCCCAGGTCTGTCATGCCTCACAGTGTGACGCTGGTGGGCTACTTCACCCTGTTTCTTCATGTACAAAATGAGGATGTAATTGTTCTTTTTTACAAGGTATTGTGAAGACTAAGATTAGATTGAAAGCTTTTGGCACAGAGTGTGGTAGGAGAAAGTATTTGTCCAGGTTGATGGATGTCAGCCTCTTGACCTCAGATTCCTGGGCTCCTCCTGAGTAGAGGTTTCTAAGCACTGTTTCTCTGAGCTGCTCCTAGATGACTCTCATGCAGCCTCTGCCTTCAGGAACTCATAGTTTAGGAGGAAGCAGAGACATATGTATATAATTGGAATTGTCTAAGATAAGCACATTGCTTGGGATGGGCACGGGGTGCTGAGCTTTGGTGGGGGTTGGGAAGAAGGACTTCCTGGTTGGAAGACACCTTGGCCAAGCTTTAAAGAAGCACTGGGTGTGGAGGATGTCTCATGCAGAGAAGGCAGCTTGATGGTCAGTCAATGCTGGGCGTGACATCCCAGGCCTGGCCACAGGGCCAGGGGAGGCCAGGCATGCCCTGCCGTGCTGTAGGCACCAGCTAAAGAACTTGGACTTTGTTCCCTCATTAGTGATGTCATGGAAAGTTTTTGTTGGTTTTTTAACTTTTTATTCACAAGAAGTTGTAAAAGTTATACAAGGAATCTTCTTTACCAGTTAACCCCTAACAGAGATATTTTATATTTGATTTCATTATTAAAACCAGGGAATTGGCCTTGGTACATTATTGGACTAGAAAGATTATTCAGGTTTCCTTTTTTCTAAAGACAGGATCTCCCTGTAGTTCCAGCTGGCCTGGAACTCACTATATAGACCAGGCTGATCTGGATCTCACAGAGATCTACCTTCTGAATGCTGGTTCCCAGTCCCCTGACAACTGGGACCAAAGGCATGAGTCACTCACCCACAGCTTGTTTTCTTCCTTTTCTTCCTTCCTTCCTTCCTTCCTTCCTTCCTTCCTTCCTTCCTTCCTTCCTTCCTTCCTTCCT
>NW_008348199.1:4637849-4663454 GCF_000622305.1 Nannospalax galili | reverse complement strand
CTGCAAGAACAACCAATGTTCTTAACCGCTGAGCCATCTCTCCAGTCCCCAGGCTTACTTTTTTTTTTTTTTAAAGACTGTATTTGTGTGGATCTCCCTGTAGTTCCAGCTGGCCTGGAACTCACTATATAGACCAGGCTGATCTGGATCTCACAGAGATCTACCTTCTGAATGCTGGATTAAAGGTGTTCCCCCCGCCACCACCAGGCCCAGCTTACTTTTTAAAAAAAATTTATTATTTTTATTTTATATAGAGCACTGGCTGTTCTTGCAGAAGACCTAGGTTCAAATCCCAGCACCCATGCCAGCTAACAACCGTCCATAACTCCAGTTCCAGGGGATCGGACACCTTTTTCTGACCTCCATGGGCATTGCATGACATGGGCACACTTGCATACATTACAGGCAATACACTCATACATATGAAATTTAAAGAATAAAAAATTTATTTATGCCGGGCGTGGTGGTGCACGCCTTTAATCCCAGCACTTGGGAGGCAGAGGCAGGCAGATCTTTGTGAGTTTGAGGCCAGCTTGGTCTACATAGTGAGTTCTAGGACAGCTGGGGCTACAAGGAGACCCTGTCTCAAAAAGACAAAAAAAAATTTATTTATAAAGACTACGTTTGTGTATATGTACATTTTGAGGGGTTTTGAGAAGAGGAATCTGACATTGGTATATGTGTTAGACATCTCTGGCTCCCAAATGGGAGTAGATTGGATAGAGTTCATTGGGGGCTGTTGGCAAGAGATGAGGATGGCCTGTGAGACACCTGTGGTTGTGGAGAGAGGATGGGAGGAGCTTCAGAGTGGAGGGATGTTTAGGAGGTCAAGGTGGAAGGAATTGGGGCTTACTGGAGACCAGATGACAGAGCTCTGAATGGGAGGGGTGAATGAAGGAGCAGAGGGAGAGAGCACAAGATGCCAAGTTTGGTTTGGAATATGTTCAGTGGGAAGAGACCCAGTACAGCTGGGATGGGCATCTGAGAGGACTCTATGGACACAGAAGTGGGTGTGAAAGGATGAACAGGAGTGTCTGGGTGTGGGGGTTGGGATTCTACATAGAGAGCCCAGGATTAGGAAGAACATGGGGGTCATGGCAGCGTGGGCATTGGAAGTCCAGGTACCACTATCCAGAAAAGGAGAGATGAAAATCTGAAATGCTGAGGAGGGGGTGCATCTGGTGGGAGGATGGATTCGTGAGTCATCAGCATGACTCATGAGATGAAATGCAGGAGCTCTCTCGTCTGGGAAGGGCAGACAGTAAGGACAGCAGGAGCACTGTCCCTTCTATGGACTCTTGGGAACATTGGTCTTGAGGCCTGGACAAAGAAGAGCCCCCAACAGAGACGGCAGGAAGACTCCTCAAGGTGGGAGGACAGGCCAGGAGGCCGCAAATGCAGCTCAGAGTCCCAGAAGAAGCGAGCGAACAACTGTCCCTCATGGAATCTCAGCAGCAAGGAGGCCGGCTGGGCTGGGAAGCCCCTTGGCCAGGGCAGTGTAGTGGAACGGTAGGGTGGGAGGTGGTTGCTGTGTGTCACAAAGTTGAGGGGGGAAAGATGTGTGTGGGCAACTCTTGTATTAACTGTAGTCAAGAAGGGGTGGGGGGGGACATTCATTGTGTGCTGTCCAGAAGGAAGCAGGTATGGGAATTACTGTGGCTTCGGGAAGATTGGAACATGATGGTAGATGGAGCGGTCCTGGAGTGGGTCTACTTGCTTAATGACAGCTTAGAGGTGGTGGTGATATGTGCAGGCTCTATGGCCAGACTACCAGAATTGGAATTCCAGCTCTACCACATACCTGCTGTGTGACCATAGCCAAGTCAGTGAACTTTTCTGTACCTCTGATTTGTCTGCAAATGGAGATGTTATCTGTATCTATCTACTAAAACTGTTGTGGGGCCTCAAGGAGGTAAAGTGAGGGGACTGTGACAGTTCCTGGCCCAGGGAAACTGCTCAGTAGGTGTTAACATTCTTAGGATTATTTGTTTCTCTCGGCTTTCTTTTATTTATCCATCATTCATTCATTCTAATCTGTAAAACAGTTGGGTTGGATGAGCTAATGTTCCTTCCTTCCTCCTTCCCTCCCTCTCCCCGTTCCTCCCTCCCTTCCTTCCCTCCTTCCTTCCTTTCTCCTTCTTTTCTTCATTAGCTTGCTCTGTGCCAGGCACAGGACCATTGAGGTTTTCAAGAGGCAGCACATCCCTCCTGGGGAAGATTTGAGTGTCTAAAATTTGCCCATATTCTCTCTCACTCAGCCCCTGCCCTCTGTGCTGGGAATGGAACCAGAGCACTCGGGCCACTGCTTTCTACCTGGTCCCTGCCCTTTTGGGTTGGTCCCAAGTTAGTCATCTCAATTTATATTTGAAATTACAAGAATAATACTTGCTCTGTGCAAAAAAATCCAATCTCTGCTGAGGAACGCATTCTGTGCCCTTCGATCTTTAGCAGATTCCCGTCCCTAGAGAAAACAAATTAGAGATTGTTCCTTCAAGTTTCTTTTCTTCATGTAAGCACACATCACACAGAGGTGATCATACGACATAATGTATTCTGAGATCTGCTCCTTTGTGGGTCCCTCAACCATGCCTGGAGGCATTGCTGTGCGCATAGGTTTAGATTCAATAGCTGTATTATATGCTGTGGTATGAGTGTTACAGTTTAATTGCTTAGGTTAATCCTTTTTAGGTAAGCACCAAGGTTGCTTTGAGTTTTTCAGGCATTCTTAAAATAATTCATTTGAGGCTGGAAAGATGGTTCGGGAGATAAGAATGCTTACTGCTCTTGCGGAGGACCCATGTTGTTCCCAGCACCCATGTTGGGGGGTTCACAATCACCAGTTCCAGGGACTCCAGGGCTTTCTAGCCTCCATGACCACATGCTTGCACACTGATGCATATAAACTCACTCAGGCACATACACATACACATTAAAAAGATTTTTTTTTTTTAATTTCCTGATGAGATATCTCAGCAGGTCAAAGTGCTTGCTGCCGAGCCCGAGTTCAATACTGGGATCCTATGGTGGAAGGAAAGAGCTGACACCTTCCACAAACCCACTGTGGTGCACGTGTACCTACACTTACATGTACAACAATAACAAATAGAATTTAATTTAAAAGTAATACGGCCCAAGCTGGGCAGGGTGGTACACACCTTTGATCCCAGCACTTGGGAGGGAGTGGCAGGTAGATCTCTGTGAGTTTGAGGCCAGCCTGGTCGACATAGTAAGTTCCAGGTCAGCTGGGGCTACAGGGAGACCCTGTCTCAAAAAGACCAAAAAAAAAAAATCAATTGTATACCCCTCTGCAATATAATTGAGCACTTGAACAAGGGTTTGGGTAGGTTAAATTCTTGTAAGTGAAATTTCTGGAACTAAGGAGAGGAACATTTTACCATTTGGAAAGCTGTCAGCTGCAAGGATCCTACCTCAAAAGAGGAGTTTCTTATCACAGAAATGAGGAAGAACAGTCCCACTTTGGAGTCAGGCTGTGTTGTTTCATTTTGTTTTTTGTTGTTTTTGAGACAGGGTCTCACTATGGAGCCCAGGCTGACCTTGAATTTATGAGAACCCTCCTCCTGCCTCTGCCACCCAGTTCTGGGATTATGGGCAAGCACAGACCACAGCAGGCTGGAGTCAGGTTTGTTGCTAAACATCTTCCGTCTTTCTGCTGTGCCATCTGGGTGTGTTCATCTTATGCACCAGGGCACACATGACAGACAGAGGGGTTCTTTCTTTTGTCCTGTTTATGTTGTTTGTTGGTTGGCTGTTTTTTTTGAGACAGGGTCTCCCTATAGCCCCAGCTGGCCTTGAACTCTCTGTGTAGACCAGGCTGGCCTTGATCTCACAGAAATCTGCCAGACTCTGCCTCCCAGGTCCTGTTTCATGTGAAGAAAAACCTTTCCCACATGGTCCTTGGCTGACTTCTGGTTCCTGATCAGCCAGCATGATGTCACATGCTCTTGCCTAAGCCAGTCACTGATGAGGGAAAAGGACAGCTGTGATTGGATGGGAGCAATAAGGCCCATTTCAGTGGCTGGGAAAGGAACTGGACTAGGCAATGCAGGGACCATGGAGATGTTGCTAAAGGCTTTCATAAGGATGCATCCAGCTCATTTTCCTGGATATACAGAGCTGGATGCCTGCCTCACCCAGCATCCTCTCCCTTCTGTTTGGGGTTGGATAGAGGGAGTGGGGGTTACGGGGTGGGGAATGTGTAGGTTTTGGGAAATGCCTCTTGGTTTTGGTTGTTGTTTGTTTGTTTGGTCTTTTTTGAGACAGGGTCTCCCAGTAGCCCCAGCTGGCCTGGAACTCACTATGTAGACCAGGCTGGCCTTGAACTCACAGAGATCTGCCTGCCTCTGCCTCACGAGTGCTGGGATTAAAGGCGTGCACACGTGCCTGGTGCCTGTGGAGGCCAGAAGATGATGTGGGGATCCCCTGGAAATGGAGTTAAGGATGGTTGTTGGTCTCCATGTGGGTGCTGGGAACCCGGTCCTCTGCAAGAGCAGCCAGTGCCCTCAACCACTGAGCCGTCTCTCCAGCCTCTTGTTTTAATACATGGTTCTTTTTTCAGTGACCTAGTGTCTTTTATTAATGATTTATATTTCTGTTTATGGTCTTTGCCCATCTTTTAAAGTAATAATAATGATTTTAAAAATAGTTAATATCAATTAAATGTCTAGCATGTGCCAGATATCTCATTTAACTGTCATAACAACTCTGCAAGGTAGATATTATTATCCTTGTTTTCAAGATGAGGGGCACTGAGAAACTGAATAACATACATAATTAAGGAAAGAGACCTTGGAGGCGGGGTGGCGCAGGGCTTTAATCCCAGCACTAGGAGGCAGATCTCTGTGAGTTCAAGTCCAGCCTGGTCTACAGATCGACTTCCAGGCCAGCTGGGGCTACAGAGAAACCCTGTCTATCTCAAAAAGACTGACAGAGAGAGAGAGACAGAGACAGAGAGAGAGAGAGAGAGAGAGAGAGACCTTGATATTTACCTGGCACAGGAGATACCATAATCAAAAAAGACCGAGAGAGAGAGAGAGAGAGAGGAGTTGAACCAGAAAGCACCTCAGATATCGAGGAAATTGTTTCCTGCTGGTTCCTTATTTTGGTTTGGTTTGGTTTTATGTTTGTTTAAGTTTTAAGACAGGGTCTCACTATGTAGCATCGGCTATCCCAGAACTCACTATGTAAACCAGACTAGCTTTGAACTCACAGAGATCTGCCTGCCTCTGCTTCCTGTGTACTGATATTAAAGCTGTGTGCCACCACACCTAGCTGGTTTGGCTTTTTGAGACTTGGTCTCACATTAAACCTGACTGGCCTGGTATGTACCGTGTAGCCTAGGCTGGCCTTAAACAATCCTCCTGTGTCAACTTCCTGAGTACTGGATTATAAGTATGCACCACTATACCCAGTTTCCTGTTGATTCCTTAATTCACAGCTATATTCCTGGGGAAAACCCACTTGTCCAGTGTGAGATTGCTAAGCCATAAGAACCTGAAATGGAGAGCTGGGCCTGGTGTCAGGGTCCTGGGCAGATCTGGGCCTCACTTTCTTTCTTGAGCTTTAAAATTTTTGGAGCAAGACAGGCGTGCATTGGGGGGTGGGTTGTGGAGGTCAGAGGACAACCTGTGGGAGTCAGTTCTCCTATCCCGTGGCTTGTGAGGTTTGGCAGCAGGAGCCTTTATTCACTGAACCACATCATTAATCCTCTTTCTTGGGCTTTTTAATTTAAGAGGAAGTGGGTCTGAGCCAGGCATGATGATACATGTTCAAAGTTCCAGCAGTCAGGAGGCAGAGGCAGGAGCGTCACTGCAAGTTTGAGGTCAGCCAGGGCTACATAATGAGACCCTGTCTCAAAACAAAGAAGAGAAAAGAGGAAGTAGGTACTGGAGGTCTGCTTTTGCATCAGGTGCCCTTTGAGTCCTCCCCAACTTCACCCTGAAACAGCAAGCCACTGGGTCTTCATTTATAAGGATACTAATCCTGTTGGATCAGCACCTCACACTTATGACCTCATTTAATCTTGATTACCTCTGTATGGGCCTATCTGAATACAGGCACCTTAGACCTAGAGCTTCAGCACATGAATTTGACAAGGACATTGCATTCCACCACTGGCCCCTCCAACACTCATATCTTTAGTGTATGCAAAACACATTCACTCAGGCTGGAGAGATGGCTCAATGGTTAAGAGCACTAGCTGCTTTTACAGAGAACCTGGATTTAGTTCCCAGCAGCTACATGGCAGCTAACAACTGTCCCTAACTCCAGTTGCAGGGGATCCGATACCCCCTTCTGACCTCTGTGGGCAGTGCATGACATGGGTGTACCTACTTACATACAGGCAAAATATTCATACACGTAAAATAAACATCATAATAAAATATTTTTTAAAACACATTCACTCTACGTCCAAACCCCCAAATCTTATCTTAACTCATTCTGGCATCAACTGTCAAGTCCAAACACACATCTAAGACAGATATGGGTGAGACATGAGACACATCACCCTAAGGCACAACTCCTCTCCAGCTGTGAAATGAGACACATTCTGTGCAGTACAGTTATGGGACAGGTACAGGGTAGACATTCCCAGTCCAAAACAGAAAAATTCCATAGTAAGAGGGTGATAGGTACCACATAAGTCTAAAAACCAGCAATGCAAATTCCATTTGATTTCAAGGCTCTTTGGCTCAGTGGTCTTCCTGTAAGCCACTGGGATGGCAGTATTACCCTATGGCATAGTCCTGTACCCAGGCTCTGGGTGGCAGCCTGGAGTGTTGAAGTGGAGGTGCTGACCCTACCCCTTTGAGAGCAAGGAGGTAACCTGATGATCTCTAAGTCAATCTTTTTTTTAAGTTAAAAAAATTATTTTATTTATTGCCTGCATGTATGTAAGTGTTCCTGTCTCGTGTAATGCCTGCATAGGTCAGAAGAGGGCATTGGATCCCCTGGAACTGGAGTTACAGACTCTTGTTAGCTACCATATGGATGTTGGGAATCAAACCTGAGTCCTCTGTAAGAGCAGCCAGTGCTCTTAACTGCTGAGCCATCTCTCCAGCCCCTAATCTTCTCTTTAATTGAAGAATGAAGCATGTTCATGTCCAAATAACATGTGGGGGGGGGGCATCCTGTAGAACCCAAAAGCCCAGTAGCCTTCTCTCATTCCATCCTACTTTCTCTGTCCCTTTAGTTCAAACTGCCGTTGTGTCTGTACCTATGATCCCACCTCATGCTTGGCTTCACCAGCATGGCTAGTTATACCCTTGGCTCACATTCACTTAGATAGGGGTTAGGCTTCAGCAGAGGCAGTCTATAGCAAATGGTTGATGGCCACATCATCTCTCCTTTAGCCCTTTCTCATTTTTGCAATATTGAGTTTTCTAAATCTTCAACTTCTTTTTTTTTTAGTCTTTTTGAAACAGGGTCTCCTTGTAGTCCCAGCTCACCTGGAACTCACTATGTAGACCAATCTGGCCTCGAACTCACAGAGATCTGCCTGCCTCTGCCTCCCAAGTGCTGGGACTACAGGCGTGCACCACCACACCCAGCTAGTTCCTTCTTTTTTATAAAAAAATTTTTTTTTCATGTGTGTGAGTGTGTTGCCTACATGTAGGCAGATGCACCTATGTCATGCAATGCCCACAGAGGTCAGAAGAGGGCATCCAATCTCCCAGAACTGGAGTTTTTTGGAGAGTTGTTAGTCTCCATGTGGGTACTGGGAATCGAGCCCAGGTTCTCTGCAAGAGCAGCCAGTGCTCTTAACCACTGAGCCATCACTCCAGCCCCTCTGCTGTTTTTTTCTGGCCTCTGTATTCACTGCTCTGTCCACCACTCCATCCACTCCATCCACACTGGCTCCTCCTTAGATAGATATGCCTGTCCCAGGACTCTTTCACTCACCATTCTGTCTGGAGCGCGCCCCCTACCAGATGGCCACGTGGCCCATTCCCTCACATCATTGAGATCTTTGTTCTCTCTACACTACTCAGAACCCCTGTCATCTTCACTATTTCTTGTCACCTGTGCCCCTCTTGTATGTCAGAACCTCTAAAAGCAACATTGTCGACTTTGTGAATTACTAGATCCCAGCTAGCCTAGGATATTGAAGGTATTCCTGTCTGGCAGGCAGCTGGGGCAGAAGGCCTGCTTAGTACTAGGAGGAAAATAGATACAAGATACTCTAAGCCAGGTGACTCTTAAATTTTTCTTACATTACTCTGCTGGGCAGGGTGTGGTGACACGTGCCTTTAATTCCAGCACTTGGGAGGCAGGAGCAGGTGGATCTCTGTGAGTTCAAGGCCAGCCTGGTCTACATAGTGAGTTCTAGGCCAGCTGGGGCTACAGGGAGACCCTGTCTCAAAAAGACAAAAAAAAAAAGCCCAGAAAAAGGGGGTCCCAGGCGTGAATCCCAGATAAATTCATGTCCCCCGCAGAAGAAAAACTGGGCAACAATAGGTCCTTGTTCATAAGCACATTCACAGGCCTTCCTTCCTTCCTTTTTTGATAGCATCTCTTTCTTTCTTTCTTTCTTTCTTTCTTTCTTTCTTTCCCTCCCTCTTTCTCTCATATCATCTATTGATTAAATTTCTCTTATATCTCTATCATCTATCTATCTATCAATCATGTGTGAACGGGGGTGCTGGCATGCCACAGTTCACATGTAGAGGTCAAAAGACCATCATGTCCATTCCTGGGAATTGAACTCAGGCCATCACGTTTTTTTGGGGGGGCGTTATTTTGGTTTTTTGCTTCTGCCTCTTGATTGCTGGGATTAAAGGCGTGAGTGTGGCACTGTGCCTGGCAAGATACTCTTTTAAGTGTTCATTTCTTTCATAAATAAATGGATGGATGGAGGGATGATGGGTGGGTGGATGGATGGATGGATGGATGATGGGTGGGTGGATGGATGGATGGATGGATGATGGGTGGGTGGATGAATGGGTGGGTGGGTGGATGCCTCTCCTAAAACTCCTATTCATCATACTATAATTATGTCTCTGTAGTTTGGTTCCCAGTAGACAGTGAACCCTTTGAGGGCAGGGTTTTTTTTTTTTTTTTTTTTCAGGGGGAGGAGGGGAGAAGAATCAAGACAGAGTCTCTTGTAGGCCAATTGGCCTTGAACTTCTGATCATCTGCCTCCCCCTCCCCAGTGCTGGGATTACAGTTGTGGACCACTACACCAGCGTTGAGGGCAGGGTTTGTATCCAGATGAGGGCTTGAATAAGCTGAGTGGAAGTGGTGGTTTCCCTCACTTGCCTGGCTCACAGTGTGCTACTGTCTAGGTCTCTCTGGAGGCTTTCTTCCGTCCATCTGCCCTTCTATCCAGGAAATGCCACTTTGCACATTCTTAATGGTGTTCTGTTTGTATTTGTGGGTCGTGGACAGACCAAACCAAATGCAGAGCCACATCTTGCAGCTCTTTTGGTAGTATCTATCCCTCTTGTCCTCAGTAGGGACAGTTGGTCAGTACCTGGTGCAAGGTCGATGCCCCTCTGCATTCCCCTCTGCTGTTACCTGCCTGTACAGCATTCTCTTGGTCTTGGACTCAGGGCTCCCCAACTTTGCAGCTTTGGACTAGAGGGAGACCCAGACTTCTGTCATCAAGGCTATGCAAATTCTAGGGTGTCATAAGAATTGGGGTGTCATGCTGAGTCTACTACACATCCTTCTTAGCAAATTTCCTGTTGGCACTTGCCATTTTCCTTCCCTGGGCTCCCTAGGTACCACTTCCTACAGTACCCCTCTCCCCTGAAGAGCTCCCCTTTGTTGCCTCACAGTTTCTGGACCTGCACCCACAGCTCTCCTCCTGATGGCCCAGAGTTCTCTGAGGGCAGCCCTGGACCTGAGCAAGCCCCACCCCACCCCCAACTAGCACCAAGTATGAAAGTGTAAGAACTGTTTCTAGAACTGAATGAAATTCTCTCCAATTGGTGTTACAGATGGTCATTGGCCTCCACATGGGTGCTGGGAACCAAACCCATGTCCTCTGCAAGAGCAGCCAGTGCTCTTAACCTCTGAGCAGATCTAGCCTAGTTTATAGAATCTTGATTGATGGAAGTCATCAGACGCTGGAAGGAAGCAGAAGGAGAGGCAGAGACAGTTAAATCTGTAGGTTTGAAAGACTCCCAGACTGTACTTGAGGAGGCTGGGGAGCTTGTCCATTATCTGGGACAGGTAATATCACTAGAAGTAGGGGGAGGCAGAGACTAGATTGTGACCCGAGTCCACCACTGGGGGCTCAGTGGACATGGGTTATGACCATGACATGTGGTACCTGTGGTCAGACACAGAGGCCTCTGCCATCCACAGCTTCCTCTGCATGGGCTGCATGGTGACTGACATGCCCATACCCCTCCTCTTCAGTTAGTACTTCCAGAACAAGGACTGGCTTTGACCCATTGAAGCTACCCAGGCTTCTGGCCAACACCAGATGAGTGAAGGGTGGTGGATCGTCTTCAATGGCTGGGCAGGGACTGGTGCAGGAGAAGTTTCTGCAGGAAGGCCAGGAAGGAACATAGTTGTATAAGTGCAGGGGAGTGTGAGAGCAGGTGGCAAGGGACTGCCAGCCTGTGTGTTGGGGGTTAGAGCAAGGTGCAAGAATAAGAGGCTCATTCTGAAGACAGACGAGACCTCCACCTTGGGACTGTATTGCAGCCACTTGTCTGACCCAAGAACCACATGTACAGTGTCTTGTAACAGGGAGGAGCAGTGTTGGGTGACACGTTTTCCTACGATGGTTGGACTATCGACTACACCAGGCACTCTTCACCAGTCACCTCCTAAACCCTCATGACAGCCAGTGTGGCAGGACCTGCCATCAGCCCCACTTCCCGCTTGGGACCCTGAGGCCCAAAGCCACATATTAAATGTAAATGCTGGACCCACACCCAAGTTAAAGCTTTTTTCAGTGTCCCCTTGAGGCCAAACAGAGACATAGTGGACACATGTCAGTACTCCATAAATATACACACTGGCTTCTCTTTGGATGGAGGACTCCCTGGGGTGGCAACTGTGTCCCTGTCATTTGGACATCCCCAGACCTGCCCAGCATAAGCCTCATTGCCTGGTGAAGATGGGTAGCCAAAAGTGTGCTATGGAGAGAGGAAGGGAGCAGGACTCCCAGGTCTCAGGGCCTTCCTGGGCTAACCTCTATGCTCTGGCCAGGCACAGGCAAGAGGTACTCAATGCCAGCTGGCACTTTTCCTAGGCAGCCTTCACCAAGGTTCATTAGTCGTGCCCAGAAGGGACTGCTGGTGGGCATTAAAGAAAGCACATTGTGGGTTCAAATGCAGCGTAGTCCTCCCTGCCCTGTGCCAGCTCATGACTGGAGCTCCTGAGCTTCTGCTTCCCCCTTGTATGTGGGGGTGAATGGACACCTGCCTCTCGCTATTGAGTGAATAAGAGCCTGAACAGAGCCAAGCTCAAGACAAGTGGCTGGCGCTTCCTTGTTTATATGATCACCAGCCATTGTTTTGCCCTTTCCATGACCCTTCTCCTTGGTAGTAACACAGACTACTGAGTTTGATGGTAAAACAAGGTTCTTCCCCTGAACTTGAGATTTTCCTAGGCAGTACTGTTGCCCAGGCCTTTGTACAGCAAGGGGCAGGTGGCTCCCCTGCAGCCCTTGCCCATCAAGGACATCACATAAACAAGTCCAGTGGGCTGTGGGTCTGCAACGTGACAGTATGGCATGAGGTCCATGTAGTCTCTGAGATGGTCCATCGCCCCACAGACACCCTCCCGCCTCTGTTGTGGGATGAGTGGGAATGCACGCACCCCTCTCATGGCCACAGGGTAGTTTCTGGTCCCTGCTGTCTAATTGATGGACCATACTCTGTACTCTTTCTGCAGACACTGATGGAGAGGCAGAAACGGAAGGCGGACATCGAGAAGGGGCTGCAGTTCATTCAGTAAGTGGGCAGTGGGCAGGGTGGGCTTTCCTTTTCCTCCTGAGTCCCTGCTCTATGTGCAGTGGCATGTGGAGGGGTGAGATGAGGGGCAGAGGCCATGAACTCCACATGTACTTATGCAAGTACTCTACGACCCTGGTTGCCCTTGGATCTTATCGGGTGTATTGTGTTACCCACCCTCTGCGTTTGCACATACAGTGCCTTGAATTCTCTTGCATGTCTGCAAGCACCTTCTAATACATCAATAACCCCCTTATGGAGTGCCACTCTCTCTCAGACTCTGTACTGGGCCCACCCGTTAGCTTTTTAATCTTCACAATAACCCAGTAAATAGATGGGCTTTATTCCATTTTACTGATAAGAGAGCTGAGGCTTAGAGAGGCTAAGTTTAGTTAGGGTCATACAGCTATTGAGTGACAGGATTCCAAACCAGGTCTGATTTGAAAACCCATGTTTCTTTACATTAGATGGCCCCCAGCACTCCCAGCCTGTGCTTGTTTGTTTTCTTTCATAATTTTCCTTATATGCAAGATATAAAAATATCTTTACTTAGCCCCTTTCCTTCCCTCCCTCTCTCTCTCCCTTCTCCCTCCCTCCTTCCACCTCTCTCTCTCTGTCTCTGTCTCTCTGTCTGTCTCTGTCTCTCTCGCTCTCTGTCTCTCTCTCTCTCTGTCTCTGTCTCTCTCTCTCTCGTCTGTTTCATATGACCCAGACAGGCCTCAAACTCCCTGTGTAGCTGACACTGGCCTTGCCCCTGTGATCCTCCTGCCTCAGCTCTCAAGCAGCTGGATCATGAGCCTGTACCACCAGAGCTGGCTGCCGGTTTCTTTTTCTCTCTTAAATAGATTCTCAGAGGCATATTTATCATGGTGCTCATAAGTGTATTATATAATACACATTCCCTCCAGCCTGAACTTGCAATACCAGGGCATTCAATGCATGCCAATTTATCTATTTTTATCGTATATATATATATATATATATATATCTGTGTCTACATGTGTATGTGTCCTGTATGTGTGTAGGTACTTGAGGAGTTCATAAGAGGGTGTTGGGCCCCCTGAAATTGGAGTTACAAGTCTTTATGAACCACCAAAGGTGGGAGCTGGGAACTGAACCCCAAGATCCTCTGGAAGAACCGCTGCTGCTCTTTAACTGCTGAGCTATCTCTTCAGCCCCTTGATTTGGGAGTTTTGAGAGCACCTGAGTTGAACCCTGGCGCTTGTGTTTCCCTACAGCCCTGCAAGCCAGGGTCCTCAGCCCTCCTCACAGATGTCAGAGCAATGGCTACTTTTCAGTCTTTACTCCCCACTGGGGCAAATCTTGATTTTTGTAGTGCTCGTTTGATGCTTGGAAAATGCTCAGGTTTATTCAGAGGCCAGTCTGTTAAACGAGGTGGACCTTTATGACTCCCGTTTTATCCAGCCTTTGAATTCAGTCACTGACTTCTGTGTGGCCTGGTCCACAGCTAGTTCTTTGCTTCTGGGGTACTGTCCTTTCCTGTGAGTGAGACGGCACCCCCTTCTCATTCAGAGTTCTTATGAGAGTTGAGGGGCCTGGTGGTGTGTGGGGCAAATACTTGTTCTGACATCTTCTTTCATCTTTTCAAAGGAACTTTTAATCCTCCTACCTCCACCTCCCCAGTGCTGGGATTACAGGCATGCACCACAATGCCCGGTGTGTGCAGGTTGGAGAATCATCCCAGGGCTGTGTGCATGTAGGCAAGTGCTCTGCCAACTGAGCCACACTCCTGAGGTGTCTTTTAGGAGGGGAATGTGACCTGCTGAAAATGAAGCCAGCGTTGACGGGGAGAGCTGGAGGCAGGAGATCAGCTGAAGGAGAGGGATGGGGGACTGGGCCAGGCAGCATGGGAGCAGGTGCCCGCAGCAGCATGGGCAAAGACAGGCCTGGCCTCTGATGCTGAGGTGTGTAAGGATGGCATGTCAAGCCCTGGTTCCTCTGTCAGTATTACACATATGTGCATGTGCACACACACACACCCCTGCCTACACTACACATATGTGCATGTGCACACACACACCCCTGCCTGTACTACACATATGTGCACATACACACCCCTCCTTCTACTACACACACACACACACACACACACACACACACACACACACCCCTCCCTTCCCTTGTCTCTGCTCACTTCTCACTAGTCTGGCCTGCTCTTTCTTGCCCAGGTAGCAGCTTCAGGCAAAAGAGAAGCCTAGCCCCACCCTCTGGTCCTGTCTTTGATTCTGTCCTACTATGTGACCTTGGACAGGTCACCCCTCCACTGTCTGTTTTCCCACCAGTAGACAAGCCCCTGCTCGTATTCTAACCTCACAGGAGTTGCAAGTTCTCCTTTTCCATTGCTGTGGTTTAACCACAAAAGAGGAAGCATAGCGGCCACAGACCCGGCTTAACTTGTTAGCTTCTGGCCTGATGGGTCGATGGCCCTCAGCTTGCCTGGCATTGGCTGAGTGTGTGTTCTGGGAGGGTCAAGAGAACAGCAGAACCTCCCAGTTTGAGGGCACCTGAGTTCCTCAGTGTCCCATGACTTGCCCCTATGGGCCTGAGGTACAGATTTGGTTTGATGAGGACATGGTGGATGAGGATTCTAGAGTCCCAGAGTAGGTGTTAATTTCCTAGCTCGCCTGTCCCCATATAAGTCACCATTGATTCTGCCTTCGTTAGAGTCTGATTTTTCTCCTTCTGTACTGTTCCAGGCCTGGGGGGCCTCCTAGACCCAGCTGTGACTCCCCTACCCTTATAGCTTAGAGACCTAAAGTCCTGCTCTCCTTAGGAGAGGGGGGCACATAGGCAGAGGACAGCTGTTGGAGCTAAGGCTGCTGCTGGCCAATCTTGCTCAGCATCTACCTCTGGGAAAACCAGGGAAAATACAAGTCCTATTAGAACTAAGTGGCCCTCATGCTGTCCCCTCACCCTGGTCCACACGTGACTGTGATCTGAGTGGGAAGAACCTACTTGTGGTACAACCTCAGACCCTGTAGTATAGTCCTGGGGCTTCATAAGGCTGGGACCTGTTGGCTCAACCAGACCTGTGTCTCTCTTTTCCTACTAGGTCAACACTACCCCTAAAGCAAGAGGAATATGAGGTGCGTGTCCCCTTGGTGGGTGGATGGCGGTGAGGGCTGTTGTGTCCAGCTAGAGGGCTGTGGGGACTGGGTGAGGGCTGTTGTGTTCAGGCTGTGGGAGTTGAGCTAGGCTGCATGGAGGCAACTTGTTGAGTCCCCTGTGTATCTGCCTTGCATAGGCCTTCCTACTCAAGCTTGTGCAGAACCTGTTTGCTGAGGGCAATGACCTGTTTCGGGAAAAGGACTATAAGCAGGCTCTGGTGCAGTACATGGAAGGGCTGAATGTGGCCGACTACGCCGCCTCTGACCAGGTGGCCTTGCCTCGGGAACTGCTGTGTAAGCTTCATGTCAACAGAGCTGCCTGCTACTTCACCATGGTGAGCCTGCCTCCTCCCCCTGCCTGGCCACATCTCCCTGGATACCTCTTGAGTTTGTCCGAGCTAGGCTGGCCGCATCCACCTCTTCCTATCTGAACATAACTGCCTCAATCCCAGACACACGGCAGAACATAAACAAATTTTTAAGATTATGTTTATGTTTTTAAAATATTTTATTTATTTTATTTTATTATGAGGGTACTGAGGTAGGCATACCCAAGTCGTGCAATGCCCACAGAGGTCAGAAGGCCTCTGACCTCCTGGAACTGTAGTTACAGATGGTTGTTACCCATGTGGGTCCTGCAAGAGCAACTAGTACTCTTTTTTAAAAAATATTTATTATTATTATTATTTTTAATATTTATTATTTTTATTTTATGCATATGAGTGTATTGCCTGCATGTATGGAAGTGCACCTGTGTTGAGCAATGACTCAGAGGGCAGAAGAGGGCTTCGGATTAACCTGGGACTGGAGTTAAGGGTGGTTCATAGCCGTCATGTGGGTGCTGGGAATCAAACCCGGGTCCTCTGCAAGAGCAGTCAGTGCTCTTAACTGCTGAGCCCTCTCTCCAGCCCCTTATTTATTATTTTTATCTCATGTGTATGAGTGTTATGCCTGCATGTAGGTAAGTGCACCCATGTCGTGCAATGCCCATGGAAGACAGAAGAGGCTGTTGGATCCCCTAGAACTAGAGTTACGGACAGTTGTTAGCTGCCATGTGGGTGCTGGGTCTTCTGCAAGAACAGTCGGTGTTCTTAACTGCTGAGCCATCTCTCCAGCCCCTTAAATTAA
Source organism: Nannospalax galili (assembly GCF_000622305.1). NCBI lineage: Eukaryota > Metazoa > Chordata > Mammalia > Rodentia > Spalacidae > Nannospalax > Nannospalax galili. Next base: position 4,647,268 of record NW_008348199.1, on the reverse strand, counting down.
ATTTATGTGTGTATATTTGTGTATGTGTGTGTCTGTATGTGTGTACACATACAAGCGCTGGCCGGGCGTGGTGGCGCACACCTTTAATACCAGCACTTGGGAGGCAGAGACAGGCGGATCTCAGTGAGTTCAAGGCCAGCCTGGTCTACACAGTGAGTTCCAGGAGAGCTGGGGCTACAGGGAGACCCTGTCTCAAAAAAGACCAAGAACAAAAAACAAAAACACATACAAGTGCCACAGCATTCACATAGAGGTTAGAGGACAACTTGCTGGAATCAGTTCTCTCCTAACACCATGTGGGTCCCAGGGATTTAATTCAGGTTCTCAGGTTTGTCAGCAAGCACCTTTACTTGCTGAGCCATCCTGCCATCCTTGGGAAGCTTTTAAAAGAACAGATGAGGGGCTGGAGGGATGGCTCAGCAGTTAAGAGCACTGGCTGCTCTTGCAGAGGACCTGGGGTCGATTCCCAGCACTCACACGGTGGCTAACAACTATTTATAACTCCATTTCCAGGGGATATGATACTCTCTTCTGACCTGTGGGCATTGCATGATATGAGTATATTTATACACATACAGGCATTATACTTATACACATAAAATAAAAATAATAAATAAATTAAAAAAAAAAAAAAGAACAGGCCAGACATGGTGGCATATGCCTTTAGTCCCAGCACTCAGGAGGCAGAGGCAAGTGAATCTCTGTGAGTTCAAGGCCAGCCTGGTCTACATAGTGAGCTCTGGGCCAGCCGGGGCTACAGGGAGACCCTGTCTCAAAAAGACCCCCTAAAAATTTAAAAATAAAAAAAGAACAAATGGGTGTGGTCGTGTGCATTTATAGTCCTAGATTCAGAGGCTGAGACAGGAGAATCACTTGAGTCTTGGAGTTTCAGACCAGCCTAGGGCAACCTAGTAAAACAACTTCTTTTTTTTTTTAAATATTTTATTTACTATTTTTATTTTGTGTATGAGTATATTGCCTGCATGTATGTGAGCGCACCAGTGTCATGCAATGCCATGGAGGTCAGAAGAGGGCTTCAGATTCCCCTGGAGCTGGAGTTAAGGATGGTTCATAGCTGCCATGTAGGTGCTGGGAATCGAACCTGGGTCCTCTGCAAGAACAGTCAGTGCTCTTAACCGCTGAGCCATCTCTCCAGCACCTCCAGCCCCGTAAAACCACTTCTTTTATTTGTATTTTATGTGTATGAGTGTGTTGCCTGCATGTATGTAGGTACATCTGTGTCATGAAATTCCTACATTTATGTAAGTGTACCTGTGTTGTGCAATGCCTGAGTTCAGAAAAAGGTGTTGGATTCCCCTGCAACTGGAGTTATGATTGGTTGTTAGCCATCTTGTGGGTGCTGGAAATTGAACCTGGATCCTCTGCAAGAACAGCCAGTGCTCTTAACTGCTGAGACATCTCTCCGGCTCTCCAGCCCCAAAACAATTTTTTTTTTGTCTTTTTGAGACAGGGTCTCCCCATAGTCCCAGCTGACCTGAAACTCACTATATAGACCAGGCTGGTCTCAAACTCATAAAGATTTGCCTGCCTCTGCTTCCCAAGTGCTAGGATTAAAGGTGTGTCCCACCACGCCCAGCCCCAAAACATTTCTTTTTTTCTTTTTTTTTGATCTTAAATTTTTAAGAAATATGGGGTGAGAGGAAGGTACATTTATTGATTTGCCAGAATACTTGTTTCAGAATCTTGAACCTGCTTACAGAGAGGCAGGAGACTATGGTTGCAGAACAGCCCTGCAGACAGTTTGGTGCCCTTTCTGTCCTCACCTCTGAGGCGCTCACTTTCTTCCCCTTCCTCCCAAGTCATCTCTTTTAACAAGAGGATACAGGCACAGAGACATTGATGATGTCTTTGCGGATCATGCTGGATGGCTATTAGATAGTACAAAGTTTATTTTGTGTGTATGAATGTTTTGCCTGTGTGTGTGTAAGTACACCCGTGTCATGCAATGCGCACAGGGATCAGAAGAGAGCATCAAATTCCCTTGGAACCAGAGTTATGAATGGTTGTTAGCTGCCATGTGGGTGTTGGGAATTGAACCTGGGTCTTCTGCAAAAGCAGTCAGTGCTCCTAACCACTGAGCCATCTCTCCAGCACCCCCAAACCAATTCTTAAAAAAAAAAAAAAAGCCAGGCATGATGGCAAACACCTTTAATCCCAGCACTTGGGAGGCAGAGGCAGGCAGATCTCTGTGAGTTCAAGGCCAGCCTGGTCTACACAGTGAGTTCCAGGACAACTGGAGCTACAGGAAGACCCCGTCTCAAAAAGACCAAAAAAAAAAAAAGGGGGGGGGGCTGGTGCTGGGCTGGAGAGATGGCTCAGCGGTTAAGAGCACTGAGTGCTCTTGAAGAGGACCTTGGTTCGATTCCCAGCACTCACATGGTGGCTACTAACCGTCCTTAACTCTAGTTCCAGGGGAATCCGAAGCCCTCTTCTGACCTCCGAGGCATTGCTCAGCACAGTGCACTGACATACATGCAGGCAATACTCTCGTATACATAAAATAAAAATAATAAATAAAATATATTAAAAAAAAAAAACTTTAGTTAAAAAAAAAAAGGGCTAGGGAGATGGCTCTGTTGGTAAATTACATGCTTTATTGCCTCACAAGCATGAGAGATCCAAGTTTTATCCCCAAGAAACATGTCATACCTGTAAAAAGAAAATCTGCCTAGGCATGTTGGTGTACACATTTAATTCCAACACTTGGGAAACAGGAAGATGGATCTCTGAGTTTGAAGCCAGCCATGGCTACATAGTGACAGTCTGTCTCAAAACAAATACAAAACATCGCCTGCTGGAGCTCACTGTCCAACTAGTCTAACCAATCAGTGAAACTAAATCCACAAAGAGATCCTACTTCATAAAGTAGAGAGGGCTGGAGAGATGGCTCATCAGGTAAGAGCACATGCTATTCTTGCAGAGGACTGGGGTTTGATTCCTAACACCCACATGGCAGCTTACAACCATCTGTAATTCCAATTCCAAGGGATCTGACACACTGTCTTCTGGCCTCCACAGACATTACACACAAATGGTGCACTTATACACATGCAGGCAAAACACTCATCTACATTAATTTTTTTAAAATATTTTATTTATTTTATTTTGTGTGTATGAGTGTATTGCCTGGATGTAAGTAAGTGTACCCATGTCATGCACTGCCCTCGAGGACAGAAGAAGCCATCGGATCCCCTGGAACTAGAGTTAGGACAGTTGTTAGCTGCCATGTGGGTGCTGGGAATCAAATTTAGGTCCCCTGCAAGAGCATCCAGTGCTCTTAACCACTGAGCAATCTCTCCAGTCCCTCTACTTTGGTTTCGCTATGTAGCTCAGCTCTTGAACTCTAGACCCTTCTGCCTCCACCAGTTACTAGAATTACAAGTATGTGCCACCACACCTGACACTAGGCACCACTTTAAAATTATTCTCCCTAAGCTCCTAGGTTTTATTTATCATATTATATTCCTAAATCTTCATAGACATGGTTACATGGAAGCAGGCCCTATGCCAGGTGAGTATAAAGTGGATTCTCAACCTAGAATTAAATTAATAAAAATAAATAAATACACACACACACACACACACACACACACACACACACACACACACGACAGCAATAGAGTAAAGCCCCTGATGTCAACCTCTGGCCTCCACATAAGCACACGTGGGCATGCACACCTGCAGACACATGAGCACACACAACAGAAGCAACAACATAAAAAAACATTCAGCCTTCACCTTGCCTCAGATGAATTGAGTTAGAATTTCAGGGTGACCCAGATTGCACCTCTGTGAGATGCTTACTGTGTCTCTTAGCCTGTGGTGTTCCCAGTTGAGGGTAGACAAACAGCAGGTGTGTTACTGACGAAGCTCACTGCTGTAGAACCATAGCTCTCCTAGCAGTGTCCCTCTCCATAGCAGGAACTCTTCAGCCTGGTCCTAGATCTCAGCCTTCCTGCTGTTTCTCTGTAGACCACTGAGGCTCCTTTTTATTCTGACAGTCAGAAGTGCTGATGACTGGGCTGCCTGCTTCTCTCCCATAGGGCCTGTATGACAAGGCGCTGGAGGACAGTGAAAAGGCACTGGGCCTGGACGGCGAGAGCATCCGGGCACTGTTCCGCAAGGCACGTTCTCTCAACGAGCTGGGACGCCACAAGGAGGCCTATGAATGCAGCAGCCGGTGCTCGCTTGCCCTGCCCCATGTGAGTTCCGGCTTCTGACCTGTACTGGCCTTCCTATGGACATACCACCCTGTGAGCCTCGGCTTCCTTCTCTGCCACACAGAGTTGCTGATACTGATGTGATGCTAGCTATAGTTTCCGAGCTGGATTGGGTGTCTGCATTGCTAAAACTGCATTGTGGGTATAAGTTACCTCATCCTGGCAACAGCCCTATGAGATTGGTGCTCTTATCCCTGTTTTAAAGATGAAGAGACAGACATGGAGAGAAAGGAACTTAACTGGGTAGATCACAACCACCAGGGGATGGCAAAGTGGAGGGCTGACCCCCAGGAACCCAATTCTTGTGTCTGTGTTCTTGACCTCAACACTCTGACAACAGGGTTGTGTGAGGTTTAAAGAGGTGCCTCTGTCCTGGGGTGCTGGTGTTAGGGCTTTCCCTGGGGGGACTAGTGACAATGAGAAATGACCAACAGAGAGCTTGCCCACTCACGGCTGATGTATATTGTCAGCCTCCCCAGACCCCTCTCCACTGCCATTTATTTACTTGATAAGTATTTATTATGCGCCACCCAAACAGGCACAAATCAAGACCCACAGCCCACTGGTGACTAACTGTAACAGCCCTGAGGTCCAGGTGTATCACCACCCTGACCCCCAGTGTGACCTTGGACAGAGCTTTTCCTCCTCCCAAATGCTGGGATTAAAGGCATGCACCACGCCCGGCCCTGGCTTTTCCTCCTTCTACACATCAGATCCACATCCATCAAGTGCCTTTCCTCCTTTGTCTCTGGTGTGATGGCTGCAAAGGGCTCTGTGTCTTTATAGGGCTGGTGCTTCTAGAAAGCTCAGAAAACACAACAGAACAATATCATAGTTCTTCCCGGGAAGAGCTGGAGGTTGAGGGTGAACTAATAAAGGAGCACTTGTACTTACTGACAGTTTACCCTCCACTGTGACACTGTAACTTGCTGAATTTTAAAAATTAAAAGTTGGGGGCTGGAGAGATGGCTCAGCGATTAAGAGCACGCCTTTAATCCCAGCACTCAGGAGGCAGAGGCAGGCGGATCTCTGTGAGTTCAAGGCCAGCCTGGTCTACAAAGTGAGTTCCAGGCTAGGGGGCACAAGGAAACCCTGTTAAAAAAAAAAAAAAAAAAAAAAAAAAAAAAAAAAAAAAAAAAAATTAAAAAAAAAGGGCTAGGGAGAGGCTCTGTTGGTAAATTACGTGCTTTTTTGCCTCACAATCATCAGAGATCCAAGTTTTATCCCCAAGAAACACATCACACCTGTAAAAAGAAAATCTGCCTGGGCGTGTTGGCGTACAAATTTAATTCCAGCACTTGGGAAACAGGAAGGTGGATCTCTATGAGTTCAAGGCCAGCCTGGTCTACAGAGTGCCAGACCAGCTGGGGCTATAGGGAGACCCTGTCTCAAAAAGACCCCCCCCCAAAAAATAATATATATATATATAATAAAGGGCTTGGGGGTGTGGCCCACTGTGGACTTGCCTAGGATGTACACTCTGGGTTCCTTCCCTAACACTGCAAAGAAAAAAGAAAAAAAGATGATATTAAAATAAAAACAAGGGAAGGGGCTGGAGAGATGGCTCAGTGGTTAAGAGCACTGATTGCTCTTGCAGAGGACCCGGGTTCAATTCCCAGTACCCACATGGCAGCTACGAACCATCCTTAATTCCAGTTCCAGGGGAATGCAAAGCCCTCTTCTGACCTCCGCGGCATTGCACGACACAGGTGCACTCACATACATGCAGGCAATACACTCATGCACATAAAATAAAAATAATAAAATATTAAAAAAATAAATAAATAAAAACAGGGTTTGGCCAGGCGTGGTGGCGCATGCCTTTAATTGCAGCACTCAGGAGCCAGAGGCAGGTGGATCTCTGGATTTGAGGCCAGCCTGGTCTGCAGAGCGAGTTCCAGGCAGCTGGGGCTCTAGGGAGACCCTGTCTCAAAAAGACCAAAAAAATAAAAAATAGGATAAAAATAAAAACAGGGTTTGATCCCTAGCACTACTAGAAAATAAATAAAATTAGAAACAGCCAGGTACAGTGGGGAGCACCTGTAATTGCAGGGATTCAAGGTCAGCTTGAGCAACATAACAAGACTGTGTCTTGAGATAAATAAAATAGAGTAAAATAAAAACAAACCTATTGATATCTTTACCTTTCCGGAAATGAAAGGAGAAACAAAAGCGTGGTTGAGCTGGTGGTTCTAGGCCCACTGTTCCCAGCATATTACACCACCTAGGCTCCTACTTTCTTGTTGGTGACATGCTATAACTGTGACCCTTCCTACAGGGCTACACAAGGTGTCCACAGAGCACCTGGGTAGCCCGACCCACCTGCGGTATCCAACCCGTGTCTCACCTTCTGCAGGATGAAAGTGTCACTCAGCTGGGTCAGGAGCTGGCTCAGAAGCTTGGACTGCGGGTGCGGAAGGCATATAAGAGGCCCCAGGTAGGTGGGCTGTGGGTCCTGGGGTAGGGGGAGAGAAGAGGGGTGAAGATTTGAGCTAGGCACTCTGGGACCCTGAGTGAGGTAGCCAGGAATGGGTGAGGACAGAGGGAGTAACAGCAGGTGACCTTTCCCCTGTTGGCCGAAAGCCCTGAGAAGCAGGGCCCTGTGGAAGAGGAAAGAACAGCCAAAATTCACAGCTCACCTTAGACACCAGCTGTTAAAACACGCTCCCTCCCCACCCTGGAGATGGCCCAAGGGGACTCTGACATCCTTCAGCTTTGTGTTCTCAAATGACCCCCCTGTGGTGACTGTCAGATGTCAGTATGTGTTGGACTCCTTCGAATCCACATATGTTTTTCTGGTACCCGCTGTGTGCTTGGATGCAGGCAGGAAAGCATATGGCTCAAGTGTTTCTGACACGACCTTTAGCAAGTTAGTGCCTGTTTCTGCCTCAGTTTCTGCATCTGGAAGACAGATAATTATGCCCACCTCAGAAGGCTTGTGGGAGGACTAAAGCACGAGGACGTGCATGAGGACGTGTTTAGGTCGAGTTGGAAGAAGAAAAGAAATCAATCTGATCCTGGGAGCCAGGGCACGGGATGGTAGGAGGCCTGGGGGTAGGGAGCCTCGGGTGGCACCAAGGACCCCACGGCTGGTGTCAGGGCCTCTCTGTTGGCTGGCGGGATGCTGAGCATCTTTCTAGAATCTTGATCTCTTTCTACCTCTCCCCTATCTTTGGCAGGAGTTGGAAACCTTTTCCCTGCTTAGTAACGGCACCCTGGCTGGCGTGGCAGATCAGGTAGGATGGGGGCCAGGACTCCAAACACTATACCAACCTGTCTGTTTCCATCTATCCCAAAATTCATCCTTGTGGATGACGCCAGGTAATACAGCACCCTAACCCACCTGCAGCCAGTGGACTACAGAGGTCATCACGTCTGGCACTAGGCTACCAGCCCCTTCCGTATCTTTCACTAATCCCTGCCTTCTTGCTGGTACACTCAACCCATGCCCAGAGGTCAGGATTCCTGGAGGTCTTTGAGAAACCCAAGCAGGGTAGAACTCCTCATGGAGAGGATAAGGCCAGGCCAGCCTCAGTATAGTAGCACACACAGTTACCTGAGAACGCATAAGCACTGGGTAGTGTCCAAGCAGAGCCCCTGCATCCTGCATGTCAAACACAGTCATGTCTGAGGTTTGTCTGCTGGATTCCCTGCAGGCACATGCACCATGGAAGTCGTTTATTTGACTAGTTGGTCACTCTTCATGAGCACCTAGAAGTGGGTGGCCTGGACTGTGCTCATAAGCAGTTCTCAGAATTCAAGGCTCAGTATCTGTGTAAGTTGAGCTTAGGGAGCAAGTTACCAGGAGGGCTAAGAGTCTTGGAAGAGAAAGCCCAAGGCAGCCTTGTTGGGAAAAGGTCTCACCAAGCCAGAGGAGTGGGCTTCAGCCAGGTAGAGATGAGGGAACTGTATCACATGCAGGGGTGTAGCCGGAACAGAGGTCGGTAGTCAGGAAAGGAAGAGACATTCCCTAGACCTCAGGCCCAGTTCTTCCTTAGGGGGTTCAGAAGAATCCGCTCTGCAGCTGGATGTGTTGGGGGTTAGATCCTGAGTGTACCCTTGCTGTGAGGTAGCCACTCCAGTCCCTCAGGGCTTTGACTTTCTTAGGCCTCTGTGGCTAAGTGGGTGTTACCAGCAGGGGTTCTGAGCCAAAGGGCAGGGAGAGAGGAGCCTGGACAGTCTGAGCAGCAGGAAGCCTGGGAGGTCCCTTTGTCCTGCAGGGCCTGAGGAGGCCTGGGCAGCACTGATCAGGAGACTCACAGCTGTCTTTAGAAGTATTTGTCTGGCACCTCTTCTCCCCACCCCAATATTTCCCATGCGCACTGTGTGAAAAGCAGCTGTCTGATCCAGCACTTTGGCCTTGGTCTACACAGCTTATCTACAATGCACAAACACCTTGGGAGATAGAAGTTTACTGTGTGCTCTGTGGACAGACTCAGAGGTGGGGCTGGGAGAGTGCCCAGGCCCAAGGGACAGTGTCAGGGCAAGCTCTGGTCAGACAGCCCTGCTCTGACACATGAATGACAGCCTTGACCAATATCTGTGCTATGGAACACCTCCCTCATAGCATGCTGATAAACACCACAGTAGGTGTGAAGTGCTAGCCTGGGGCCTATCGTGAGGCAGGGTGCTGGGTGTACTGTGTTGCCATTATTACCACTGCTGACTCTTGGAGAAGGTGGCTAATGGTGAGTCTGTACCTTCTGTCCTCCACGGGAACATGAAGGAATCAGGGACCATCCAGGGCCTCACAAGGAAAGCATGATTCTGACAGATTGTAAAGGGATCAGAGAAAAAACGGGGAGTTCAGGGTAGAGGAATGACTTGTGTCCCTTGTATCTCAAACAAGGCAGAGGAGTTCACTGGGGACGGAGAAAGGAGGCTGTTCAACTAAAGGCCTAAGTCATCCTCCTGGTAGCTCATATGTACAAATGCATATTATACATATAACAAATACACAAACACACAACACTTCTTGTGTTCTGAGTTGTTTCAGCTTTTGGGGGGGGGGGTGGTCTTTTTGAGACAGGGTTTCCCTGTAGCCCCAGTTGGCCTGGAACTCACTATGTAGGCCAGGCTGGCAGTACATTCATATACATAAATAAAAATAATAAAATATTTTAAAAATAGGATTTTTATTGAACTATGATGAAAATATCATCCAATCCAACCATTTAA
>NW_008348199.1:4621221-4635418 GCF_000622305.1 Nannospalax galili | reverse complement strand
AAGGATTAATAAAGGCACATACAAAGAAATTGGATGCAAAAACTCTATAAATCAAAGAGCAAAATCAGAGAAAAATATCTACAAGATACATGACAATGTACTGATTTTCTTAATTTAAAAACATCCTTTTGGGAGGAGGGCTGGAGAGATGACTTGGTGGTTAAGAACACTTGCTGTTCTTCCAGAGGACCCAGATTCGATTCCCCATACCCGCATGGCAGCTAACAACCATCTGTAACTCCAGTTCCAGGGAATACAACATGCTCTTCTGGCCTGCAAGGCATTGCACAAACATGGTGCACTTACATACATGCAGGGAAAACACTCCATATACATAAATAAAAATAATAAATGAAATATATATATATTTTAAACTTTTAAAAAATTTTATTTTTATTTTATGTGTGTGTATGTATTACCTGCATGTAGGCAAGTGCATACATGTCATGCAGTGCCCACGGTGGTCAGAAGAGGCTTTCAGATCCTCTGGGACTAGAGTTACAGACAGTTGTTAGCTGCCATGTGGGTGCTGAGATTTGAACCCGGGTCTTCTGCAAGAATAACCAGTGTTCTTAACCACTAAGCCATCTCTCTAGCCCCATGAAATATAGTTTTTAAAGGCCCAAAACTCTGGCCACCTCTTCAGTGTATGGACTCTACCCTTTTACAGGTGAAATAACTGAGACTCAGAGATATATCCCTCCCCTGGGGCCACTGCTCCCCAAAGGGCACCTACTAGGCTAGTCTACCTTACATTCCTCCCGACCCATGCCTGCCCAGATCCCAGCTGAAAACCAGGCTAAATGTGTGATGGGTGTTCAGTGTCTCTCCTGGACAGCTCTGCTGTTCCTCAGCAAGTGACTTAGCCATGTGGGAACATAGCTGGGCTCTGTGGCCATCCCATCCCTTATCTCTAGCCTGGCCAACATCTCTGTCCTTCTCCGCAGGGAACCTTGAATGGATTGGGATCCATAGATGACATTGAAACAGGTAGTGTCCCTGATCACGAGGGTGGGAGTGGGCTCTCTGGTAGGGCTCAGTCCCTTATCCAAAAGTCAGAGGAATCAAACCTCTCCCTATATCAGTTGTGTAGACAGGGACATTGGAACAGATTCCCTAAGGTGGGACAGAAAGTATAACTTCTCTACTTAAGCGCTGGGAGAGCACTTCCCCAGCAGGTCCCTGTTCCCCTTTCATGCTTGCTGTACTCGGGCATCCACATCTTTCAAAGTCCCCCTCTTTCTTCCCTTACTTACTGGCTTCCAGGTTGTATCTTATAAGTCCTTGAAGAAGCCACTGCTTACCTCAGAGAAAGGTGACACTCGTGGATGTTTGAGCAGAGCCAGGGCTATCCGCTCCAGTTTTCCTTCCTTTACTACCTCTGAACCACTGCTACTGGGCAGGCCATAGGGAGCCAGGCCCTTGGTGGAGTGGAGGAAGAAGGGAAGGTGTCGGCATAGTGCCTGGGCCCTGGGACTTTTCCTCTACTCCCACCACACAGCACTCTTGCAGCTACTGAGGCCTACCCCCTCCACAGACTGCTATGTGGACCTACGAGGCTCCCCGGCCCTGCTCCCCTCCACCCCCACGATGCCTCTGTTCCCTCATGTTCTGGACCTACTGGCCCCCCTGGATGGCAGCAGCAGGACACTCCCCAGCACTGAGTGCCTGGACGACTTCTCAGATGGGGATGTCTTTGGTCCAGAGCTGGACACCCTCCTGGACTCGCTGGTGAGCCATGCTGCTGCCTTCTTGCTCCCTCCGAATCTGTCTCTCTCTTTGAACCCCACTGTCCCATGAGGTGGGGAGGGACCTCCATCTCCATGTCACAGTTGGGGAAATAGGAGCCTTGGGAGGGACTGGCTGGGATGGAAACAGGGCTTCAGGACAGACCCCCAGGAGGAACAGAGAAGAGCCCTAGCTCCCCTTCATGGGTGGTTGAAACTGACCTGCAGAGAAGCTGCCGGCGTCTTGGAATGCCCCGTGCTGCCCAGGGCTGGGTGGTCCTGTTCTCTCCTGATCCCTGGCTCTGTCCTCAACTTGCAGTCTCTGGTCCAGGGTGGCCTTCCTGGCAGTGGTGTGCCTAGTGAGCTGCCCCAGCTGATCCCTGTGTTCCCTGGCGGGACCCCACTACTGCCACCCGTGGTGGGTGGCTCCATCCCCGTGTCCAGCCCACTGCCTCCTGCCTCATTTGGTCTCGTCATGGATCCCTCCAAGAAGCTGGCTGCTTCTGTGCTGGATGCCCTTGACTCTCCAGGGCCCACGTTGGACCCCCTAGACCTGTTGCCATACTCTGAGACCCGTCTGGATGCCCTCGACAGCTTTGGGTCGGCCCAAGGCTCCCTGGACAAGCCTGACTCCTTCGTGGGTGAGGCCTTGGTGGGCACATTCTCCCTCTACTCCCTTGACGGTGCACAAAGTGCTTCTGTGTCTCTGGTCTTTGGAGCTTTGTGCTGCCAAAGTGCATGTCCCTGTCTTTATCACCGTCTACAGCAGTTCATGTTGTCCTGTCTCCACTGTATCAGGACCATTGAACCTGAGCCTCGAGCCACATGTCTTTTTCTAGATCAAATAGCAGAACTGCGCTAGTGGTTCAGTCTGGTGCTCTCCCTAGCCCTCTGGAGCCCTGGACCCCCAGGCTCAGGGTCCCATGGAGTTTACCCTGATGCAAGGCCAGGGTACAAGGTGATGAGTTCCTTCAGCACTTCTCTGGGCTGGGAACCAGGAACCTGGAGAGAAAACTGACTAGGCCTTCATAGAGTTGGCTTTTGGACCTCAGATATAGTCCAGGGCACCCAAGACTGAGGGACCCATGGAATGGCCAGGGCAGAGAGGGGCCAGGGATTCCTTCTGGAAGAAGTGATAGCTGGACCAGTCTCAGAGGAAAGGTTCACCAGTGAGGTGGAGAGAGCAGAGTCATAGAATCTTCATGGTGGGGGGTCAGGGATTGGTTGATGGCCAGAGGAGAGATTCCCAGGGGAGTGGATAGGGTACGGTTTCTTTGTGAACCAAGCTAAGAGCCTGGGCTTTCTCCCAGGGCAACAGGGAGCCTCTGAAGGCTTAAGCAGGGGTTGATATGCTGGAGCCGCAGCCTCTTTGCCTCAGGGTCATGAAAATAGGAGGGAGGGCCTGTGAAGAAATCCCAAAAGCATGCCCTCTCCATCAAGACATGTGACCCCTGTGTCTTTTCACTGCCTAGAAGAGACCAACTCACAGGACCACCGTCCCCCAAGCAGTACTCAGAAACCAGCCTCCTCAGTGAGTAACTTGAGTGGGGCTCCCAGACCAGGCCCCTTATTCTTACTGGGGTTATGGGCCTTAGACTGGGGAGGAGCTGAGCCCTCTGCATGGGTGTGGTGCTACATCTTCCAAGGAGGGACATCCTCAGAGTAGTGGGCTCCAGGTGGTCTCCTGGTACTACCTCACTTGCCCCATGCCAAAGGGCACACCCAGGGCATTCTACACTAAGTGCGAGAAAAGAGCAAAACCGAGCAGCCTTAAGTGATGTCCCTAGTGTTGGCCATGACTCTGATCTCCAGACAGCCTGTTCTGGGTTTAGAAGAGCACTTGACCATGAATGAGCAGCATGTACTCTGACCTCAGCTTGGACCCTAGCTGTGTGACCCTAGAAAATCAAGTTACTGACTCTCTGAGTCTTATTCCTTGACTTCTGATGGCTGGGACATCAGGGTGGTTCATGAGCAGAGCCCTCAGACAACCCCCTGCCATTTCTCTGCTTTCATGTTGACCTTTAACTCAAGGAAACATTCTAGGCCAAGATCATTGCCACTCACTAGTCTGGGAGTTTCTGAACTGGTACTGGTGTTCTGGGCTCTTAGACCACAATACATGGCCTGGGAGGATGGAGAGGAGGGATCCTGAGCTACAATTCTGTTGTTGGGTAGGATCGATGGGAGAGTCAAAAAGCACCCCTACCCCCACTGCCCAGGCTGGCCTTGGTGGTCCCAGGTGTCACTAAGGGCCCAAGATGACTAACATCCTCCCATTTATAGCCGGAGCCCTCCATGCCCAATACCGCCTTGCTCATCAAGAACCCTCTGGCTGCCACCCATGAATTCAAGCAGGCCTGCCAGCTGTGTTACCCTAAAACAGGTAACCCCACATGTGCAGTGGCACCCCTCTGCCCTGGGGATGCTGGGAATCTAGGGAGGGTGGAAGCCCAGAATGAAAAGACCTCAGTGGGTCAGTAGGAGATTTGTGCAAGAAAACAAGGCCCTCCGGTACAGGAAAGGATGGGGTGCACCCTGGATGGGGCCAGCCCTCTGCCAAGCGCTGTCTTCATAATTCTCTCTAAAAAACTCTGAGATGGGCAGGCTCACCATAGGTCTAGGCTCATCAGGGTAGTAAGGTGGTAGGTTCCCCAATTCTCCCATAGCAAGCACATGGTGACAGCATGCTGGGAGCTGCAGATGTGCAGATGAGAGTTCCCATATCCTCCCTGTGCCAGTGTCACCCTTCATTTCTGCCTGGAGTCACATCCCTGTGCACCCTGCCCACAGGCCCCAGAGCTGGTGATTACACCTACCGCGAGGGCCTCGAGCACAAGTGCAAGCGAGATGTCCTCCTCGGCCGACTCCGAAGCTCTGAGGAACAGATCTGGAAGCGTATCCGGCCCCGGCCCACCAAAACCAGTTTTGTCGGCTCTTACTACCTGTGCAAAGGTGGGTGGGCTGTAAGTGGGGCTGGTACCCAGCCAGGGCTCGGCTCTTCCCGTGCCTGCAGTAAGAGCAGCTATGATCTTCTTGACCTCAGGGGAAGTGAGGGAGCTCAGATCCTGGGGCCCCTGGGGCCATCAAGGCATCTCTCCTCCTGACCAACTCCAAAGATGGAGGACATTCAGGGTGTCCCGAGGATCTCGAGCCCCACAGTGGCCTGCGCTCTTGCATGTGAGATTCCTACAGTCCCATGGGGAGCCAGTTTCTTGCAGGATTCCAAAAGGCATGGGGCTTGAAAAGCACAGAAGTGCCTGTTGATGTCAGTTGTTTTTAATGATTATATTATTTTTCTTATCCTTACTTCTGGTTCATAAAATTCGGTCACTATCAAATAGACATTTGCTGTGTACCTTTTTTGCTTTCTTCAAATTCCCTACTGAGTCACTGGACTCAGTCTATGTGGCACCTACTGAACAGTCATGAGACTAAGCACATCTGCATGCAACCCTTTTGTACTCACACCAAGCATCATCCCAGCTCTAGACATGAGGAACTGAAGCCTTGAGCATCCTCCACAGACTGCCTGTCCTCTCGCCCAGCCCATGGGTGGTAGGATGAACACCTGTGCATGCCCACATCCACATTCTCATCCTCTGCCCTAACCATTCTGCAGGCACACTCACCCTTCCCCAGCTCCATGGCCTGAGCTCTGCCCTTTGAGCCTGATGGCCCAGAGTTTGGAAGTGATTCCCTGTGCTGCTTCCCCCCGATCCCACTCATCTGAGGATGCTCATGGGTCTCCCAGGTCTGTGACCCATGTTCCTTGTGCCAGGAGTCCTCTGCTCATGGAAAAGATGACATAGGCTCAGGAAGTAATAAGGAATCCTAACCACAGTCTGTATGTAGGACTGCAGAGTCCATGATCTTAACCATGCAATTATTTCCTGAATGCTCATTTTGTAAAATCCCTCCTTCTGTAGAGGCTTATGTATGCTACAAAGCCCTTTTCATACTTTTTGTCTTACTTGACCTGCATGAGACACCATAGGGGGGTGGTTGGCATGTGTTGGGCACAGAGGTGCCTGGCCTGGTATTTGGAAAAGTGTCCTTATGGGAGGATGTTAGTCACCAGTGCTCCATCCTGCCACAGCGGGATTGTGGGGGTACTGCAGGTCGCCATCCCCGCCTGGCAGAACGTGTGTCCTATTGCCTCTTTGCAGACATGATTAACAAGCAGGACTGTAAGTACGGGGATAACTGCACCTTCGCCTACCATCAGGAGGAGATCGACGTGTGGACAGAGGAGCGGAAGGGCACCCTCAACCGAGACCTACTCTTCGACCCTCTTGGGGGCGTCAAGCGTGGCAGCCTCACCATTGCCAAGCTCCTTAAGGAGCATCAGGGCATCTTCACCTTCCTCTGTGAGGTACCCACTTGCCCACCTGCTCTACCACCTCCACCATGGTCCCAGGCACATGCAGGCTTGGGGCTGCTCCCTGGTGCTAGCCATCATGGGAGTAAGTCCTACAAACTCTGGATATGGGAGGTGTGACCTTAGAATCACCAGATCTGTAGGCTATCCACAAGTCAGGCCCCAAGGTTCCTATCTTGTTAGGCCCTAGATCCTGCCTAGCCTTCTCATTTTAAGTGGAAACTAAGGTTGGAAAGAAACCCATCTGCTTTTCCCTGATAGCTGGTAGTATGCAAGGAATTTCATTTCCATCTCTACCTTCTGAGTGGCTCCAGCACAGACACTTTACTCATTTACTGGGATTTGAGGAGTCAAAGTTGAGCCTGAGGGCCAAATGGCTAGGCTAGAGCTGAGCTGAGCTTCAAGCCCCAGTGCACATGTCCACACCCCACTGCCAACCACTACTGGTGACCCTCATGGCCAGGCCTCCTGGGAACAGTCAGACTGAGAATCTTGTCCAGTATTGTCCAAAATCCCTTATCAGGAGTATGGTACATTTAGTGCATCTCAGCTATTTCAAGCAGGGTAACTGGCCTGCTTTTTCACGTCTCTAATGTGTTCCAGTCTGTGTGCGCCAGCTTCAGTAGCACTTCCTGCATGTGTCCTGGCCGTGCCTTCCCCCTAGAGTGCCCTCCCAAGTTGCTTTGTTTCTCCTAGGCTCTTCTCTCATCCAGGCAGCTCCACTGAACTGTCCCAGAAGACTGCTCAGTCTTGACAGTATACTCAGCTCTGTAGCTTTTGAGGACAGAGGCAGTGTCATCTTCATCCCTGGGGAACAAGAGCTTGGGCTGCGGAGAAAGGGGGTTGATGAGGCTCAGCCCACCCTGATCTGCTGACCCTTAGGACAGGTGAACTTGTGCCATTTTCCCTGAGGTAAAAGTTGACCTGGGAATCATGGCTAATGGCCAGGAGGCAGAAGTAGTTCACAAAGTTACTGGATTCATTTTTATCTTTTTTGACCTGGACAGTGAACCTGTGATACAAAGTAGGTATGATTATCCCCAGTTTACAGCTGAGTAAACTGAGGCTCAGGGGCATGGAGTAACCCCTGCTTCAGGCATTTGGAGTTGTGTGATCAGAGAGGTAAAGAAAGGAGAAGTAGCCAAAGCCCAGGTCATCCATGAGCCAGAGACATGGGGATCCACAACCTGGGATTCCCTTCCACGCCCTACCCCTACCCCCCAGGCAGAGCTTACAGGGACCAGCTGTCCTTCCCTGGGTGGCCATGTGGGGCTCTAGCCCAAACCCTCCCCAGGTAGCTTTTCGGGAGTCCCAGCCCATCCCCTCCCTGGGCAGATCTGCTTTGACAGTAAGCCCCGGATCATCAGCAAAGGCACCAAGGACTCTCCATCTGTCTGTTCCAACCTGGCCGCCAAGCACAGCTTCTACAACAACAAGTGAGTAGGTCCTGCAGCCGGGCAGTGTGCTGGGCAAGGGCAGGGAGGCTCCTTTGAGGGCAGCTTGATGAATGAGGAAAGGCCTACGCTAAAAGGATAGAAGATGTCAACACATCCACCTGGAAAGGACAGGAGCCACACTCACCACTGTCTGTATTCTAAGCACTGTCTTGGGTATTGATGGTCTCAGGGGTCCTCTGGAAGAGGAGTTGCTGTCCTCCTCGTACAGAAGAGAAAGCTTGATCAGCAGGCAGGTGTGTCCCCCCGCCGACTCTCGACTCCCAGCCAGTACCCTCCACTCTTGTGACTTCAGTGTCAAACAGGGAGAGGGAGGCCATAGGTCAGGTTGGCACCGCTGCTTTTGCCTTTCTGATTCTCTGCTCCACCCCAGCATGGGTGATGGAGCCAGGCCCTCGAGTTCTGGGTCCATATCCCAGCCTGACCAATGACTGGTCATGTGTTGGGGCACTAGGCACTGCAGTCTTGGGTTTCCTCCTTCTGAGAGTGATGGGGCACTGAGCTGGAAATGCCCCCCCAGTCATGGGCACTCACTTCTACCAGCCTGGTGACAGGTGGGATCTGGTGCCTTCCAAACTGAGCTGACCCCA
Organism: Nannospalax galili; assembly: GCF_000622305.1. NCBI lineage: Eukaryota > Metazoa > Chordata > Mammalia > Rodentia > Spalacidae > Nannospalax > Nannospalax galili. The sequence continues at coordinate 4,627,266 of NW_008348199.1, read as the reverse complement.
AGAGGCCCCTGTGAGGAGGCACTAGTAAAGCAGAAGAGGCTGAAGCCCAAGACTGCAGAAGTGTCAGACTCCCTTAGTACTCTACGTTCTGGGATCAGTTAATAGGCAGGAGGCATCAGGGAGAAGGCTGCGTCCTCGGGCTTGCTTGGCACCAGGAGGGTGGTTAAGGACCACAGTCAGCCTTGTACACATCCCATCTGCCCACCAGGTGCCTGGTGCACATCGTCCGCTCCACCTCTCTCAAGTACTCCAAGATCCGCCAGTTCCAGGAGCACTTCCAGTTCGACGTGTGCCGCCACGAGGTGCGCTATGGCTGTCTGCGGGAGGACAGCTGCCACTTTGCCCATAGCTTCATCGAGCTCAAGGTCTGGCTGCTGCAGCAGTACTCAGGTGAGGGAGGGGCAGGCAGAACAGCTGAAGTGGGCACGAAATTGGCTGGGAGTGGATTTTCCAGGGTCTGGTGGCCAATGAAAGGGACCGCAAGTGAGTTCAGAAACAGGTGGCTCCTGGGAGCTTTCTGGAGTTGCTGGTGCACTCTGGACATCACAAAGAAGACAACTCTGCTCTCAGAGAGCTGCCAAGCCTGGAAGCTGGGCCTTCTGTCCTGGTACTTCCTAGGGGAGCTCACAGATGAAATAGAACAAGTCTGAGTGAGGCTGCCAAGCCTGGTAGAGCCAGGCCCCTGCTCCAGCCACTTCACATGCTGTAAGTCCCTTCCCCTCCCTGAACCTCCATCTGCTCATCTGGCAAGTGGTGATCTGGATTCTGGATTTACAGACGTTCCCATGTTCACCCATCTAATTAGTTTCCTGAGCACCTTTTCCGTGTCAGGGGATTCAGCCATGAGTGAGTTGAAGCCTAACTCTAGAGAACGGACATGAGGCAAGACAGACAGTATACTAGCAAGAATAAATTCTGTATTCTGTCTGACCAAGGCTGCACATTTATCTCCACTGCCTATTATAATTTCACTAGCAGTATTTGGGACCTGGGGAGGAGTATTGTATTGTACATGTGGCAACCAGTGTCGTCAGCATTGGTGATGCTGCGACCTCAGATGTGAGTCAGTGATGTGTGGAAGCAGAGCAATGGAGAGGGACCTGGGCGAGCATTTTAGTCTTGCGGTGGGAGCAAGCCTGTCAAGAAGTGCAGGGCACACTCCAGGAAGGCAGAACAGCAAGGCTAAAGAACTTGAGGCAGGAGGAAGACTGTCCATGGAGTTAAAGCACCAAATGTGGGTGGGCTGGAGTTGAGACCCAGGATTAGCAGGGAGCCCAGTGTGTAAGAGTCTCTTGGCCTTAAATAGAAACACAGTCACATGAAGCATAGTGATGTTTTCACGTCAGGGGGCCACAGAGAACCATGGTTCCATAATATAATAATGGGGCTGAATTGTGCAGTGAATTATAATGAATGAACAGGTCTGTTGCTTGTTCATGGACTTGCTGTACTATACTTTATCTTAGAATGTGTCCAATGTATACCTAGTTTAAATTTAAAAAGCTTTTTTTAAAACTGACTGTTATGGCTGATGAAATGACTCAGTGGGTAAAGGCGTTTGATATCAAGCATGGCAGCTTGAGTTCGATTCCTGGGACCCACATAGTGGAAGGAGAGAATCGAAAATTGTCCTCTGAGTACCATATACCTGCTGTGGCTTTTGTGCGCACACACACCTACATATGCAAAGAAATAAAGAGATTTTTTTTTTTTTTTTTTTTTTTTTGGTTTTTTTGAGCCGGGTCCCCCTTATCGCCCCAGCTGCCCGGAACCTCATTATGTAGACGAGGCTGCCTTGAACCTCAGAGCCCCCCCTGCCTCTACCTCTTGCCCGGCAAGAGGATTGTTTTAAAAGGCTGTTTATAGCCGGGCGTGGTGACGCACACCTTTAGTCCCAGCACTCGGGAGGCAGAGGCAGGTGGATCTCTGTGAGTTCAAGGCCAGCCTGGTCTACATAGTGAGTTCCAGGACAGCTGGGGCTATAGGGAGACCCTGTCTCAAAAAGACCAAAAAAAAGGGGGGGGGCTGTTTACAACTGTGACACAGGCAGCAGCCTAACCCTTCTGTTTACAGCATCTCAAATACCACGTTTCTCAGAACAGAGAATGCGTTGTTAACATGCCCCATGGCTATAATTGGCATTGCTGTAAATAGGGGTTGATGTCCAGGGATTGCTCTAAGTCTGATGTGTAGTGCCAGGAGGGGTTTTAGGTAGAGTGGAATTATGGAATCTGGTCAGCATTTTCCAAGCCACACTGGCTGCTGGGTGCAGAATAGAGGAACAAGGCCAGTGGTGGAGACACGTGGCAGAACTTCGCTCCGTCCAGGTGGCAAAGTGCTCAGATTGAAAAAACCAACAAGAACTGATGAACCGGATGTGAAGTCTGAAACCAAAGATGGTGTCAAGGTCAACTCTGAGGTCAGGGTGCCTAGAAGAGTGGGGTTCCATGTTCTGCAAACGGGGAGGCTGTGGGAAGAATGGGTTTGGGAGTTTACATCAGGGCTCGCTCAGTATGGGATGTGGGCTCTGAGCCGTCTCTCAGTCTTCAAGTAGAGATGTTGAGTAGGCAAGCAGGAGTGGTAGGCTGGAAGTTCATGGGAGGTATGGGCTGCAGATACATACTTGGGGGTCATCTGCAAGAATCCCCCTGTCAGTGTATGTGGTCTAGGGTTAGCACTGGCAGAGAGCAGCTGCTGTGGAGCAGCGTCCATAGGACAAGCACAGAGCTAATTGGAAGGAGGCAGCAGAAAGAGGAGGTGGAAAGGAGGCAGGCTTCAGGATGAGGTGCTGAGCTGGCAGGGAGATAGGGACCATTGTGCTGACATGTTTGCCCTTTGGGGACTGGCAGTGAAGAGCCATGAGCCTCCGTGAACTGGTGAGCCAGGCTGGGACAGGCACAGAGTCCTGTCCTGTGGGCTAGGCTCCAAGCAGGATCAGGTCTGAGGCAGGAGAGAGGCAGGGGTCAGGGAAGAATGCTGAGCAATTGGCTTGAGAGATGGGATGCTGGCCTGGAAGCGGGAGGTAGGCTCTCTTCCCATGGTACAGACGAACAAATGGGCCCAGAGAAGATGAGTGCATTCCCTATACCTGTCTTACTGTGGCTGGGAATAGCAGGGTGGGGCTCATCTGCTTGGGCCTCAGGTTGTACCAGCATCCCACAGGTGCTATGCCTCACCCTTTGCCAAGCCCCCTGAGGGACACCTGTCTTCTCCTACCCTCGCCAGGCATGACCCACGAAGACATTGTTCAGGAATCCAAGAAGTACTGGCAACAGATGGAAGCCCATGCGGGAAAGGCCAGCAGCAGCTTGGTATGGCCTTGGGATTGACATTGGGGGTGGGGTGGGGGGGCCCCATAAGGCCCCACATGCCCCTTTACTATGATGTACTTTCATATGTACCAGCAAGTTACACCCTTTTCCTGTATTTTCATAGTTTTCATTTTACCACTTGCTTTACTGTATGTCTGTGTGTTTGTCCTCTGTATGTGGCTTTGTCCCATGTGCAGGTGTGTATGTTTTCACGTATACATAGTCATTTATGTACATAAATATGCACACCTTTTTTCTGGTTTTTTTGAGACAGGGTCTCCCTGTAGCCCCAGCTGACCTGGAACTTACTATGTAGACCAGGCTAGCCTCAAACTCAGAGATTTGCCAGCCTCTGCCTCCCAAGTGCTGGGATTAAATGTATGTGCCACCACACCCAGCTGGTTTTTTTGTTGTTTTGTTTTGTTTTGCTAGGTTGGTGGCCAACAAGCCCCAGTGATCCTCTTGTTTTTGCCGCACTCAGTGCAGAGGAGGATTCTGCAGTGTGCAGGACCATGGCTGCACTTTCCTTGAGTGCTAGGCCCCGTGCTCCAGTCCCCTCACGCTCCTGCAGCAAGCACACTTACCTGCTGAGTTGTCTCTCTAGCCCTTGAGCTCAGTTTAAAAGGCATTTTTAGATGGAGATGGGAAGGTTATTCCAGACAGAGAGATCAGCATGCAGAGGGCTTGCTGTGCCCGTGGCCGGGGCTTCTTAACTTTTCCATTTTGTGACTTGTTTTCAGCTGAGTAATTTTGACACAACCCCACATAAGTAGGTATATAAAATAGGTATATAAGTTTAAAAAAATTTTTTTAATGTTTGGGGTAGGGGGCTGGAGAGATGACTTAGTGGTTAAGAGCACTGGATGTGCTTGCAAAGGACCTAGATTTGGTTCCCAGCACCCACATAGTGGCTAACAGCTGTCCATAACACCAGTTTCAAGTGATACGATACCCTTTTCTGGCCCCTGCAGGCATTGCATGACACAGGTACATTTAACATGCAGACAAAATGCTCATACACATAAAAAAATAAAAAGAAATAAATTTTTTTTAATGTTTGGGGCAATGCATTCTCTTGTTTGTTTGTTTTGTTGGTATTTTTGAGATAGGATTTTCCTGTAGCCCCAGCTGGCCTGGAATTAACTGTGTAGACCAGGCTGGACTTCATCTCACAGAGACCCATCTGCCTCTGTCTCCTGAGTGCTAAGATCTACTTATTTATGTGTATGTCTGTGCCTGTGTGAGTTTATGTATACCCTGTGTGCACAGGTGCCCCCAAAGCTAGAGGGCATCTTGGATCCCCTGGGATGGATCTACAGGTAGTTGTAAGCCATCCAACATGGATGTTTGAAACCAAACTCAAATCCTCTGAAAGAGTAACAAGTGCTCTTAACTGCTGAGCCATCTCTCTAGCCCACCCCCCAAACACTTCTTTTTTTAGGTGGGGAGACAGGCTCTCACTGTGTAGCCTCAGCTAGTCTCTTAACTTGTGGCAATCCCCGTTTCAGCCTCCTAAGGCAGCCAGTGCTCTTAACTGCTGAGCCCTCTCTCGAGTCCCAGTTTTTTATTGTACCTACATCATGCAGTGCCTGCAGAGGCCTCCCTGTGGGTGCTGGGAACCAAACCCAGGTCCTCTGCCTCCACTTTGAGGATTTTTAAGTCCAAATGAAGAGGTCTAATTCATCTCAGCTCCTTTACTGCCAAGCCAGGGGGCAGGGGCTGTTTCAGCCTCTCTGCTTCTGTGTCTCTGATGACCAGCACATAAGGTACCTGCTGCAGCAGATGTTGAACCTCACATTGTGTTTGTTTTTATTGGTCTTGGGGGATTTGGCATTGTTTTAAGCTGGCTGTTAGCAGAAAATCCTTGATTTCCTCTGTTTTCTGAGGTGTCACACCAGGGCACTCAGAGCAGGTGACAGCACCTAAAAATCTCAACAGTATTTTAAAAACGTATTTATTTTTATTTGTTTATTTGTATGAGTATTTTTCCTGCATGTATGTTAAGTGTACCATGTGCCTGCAGTGCATGCGGAAGCCAGAAAAGGTTGTCAGATCCCTTGGAACTGGAGTTACAGACAGCTGTGGGTGCTGGGAACTGAACCGAGGTCGTATGTAAGAATAGCTAGTGATGGGGCTGGAGAGAGGGCTCAGCGGTTAAGAGCACTGACTGCTCTTGCAGAGGACCTGGGTTCAATTCCCAGCACCCACATGGTGGCTAACAACCATCTGTAACTCCAGTTCTGGTGGAATCCAATGCCTTCTTCTGACCTCCTTGGGCATTACATGAGGCAGGTGCACTTACACACATGCAGGCAAAACACTCATACACATAAAATAAAAATAATAAGAGCCAGGCATGGTGGTGCATGCCCGTAATTCCAGCGCTCGGGAGGCAGAGGCAGGCGGATCTCTGTGAGTTCAAGGCCAGCCTGGTCTACATAGTGAGTTCCAGGACAGCTGGGACTACAGGGAGACCCTGTTTCAAAAAGACAAAAAAAAACACACAAAAAAAAAAACCCAAAAAGAATAGCTAATGATCTTAACCACTGAGCCATCTTTTCAACCCTACAACAGCAGTTTTTTAAAGTCATACATTCTGGGGGCTGGAGAGATGGCTTAGCAGTTAAGAACACTGGTTGTTCTTACAGAAGACCCAGGTTCTAATCCCAGCACCTATATGTTGGCTAACAACCATCCATAACTCCAGTTCCAGGGGATCTGATGCCATCTTCTG